>NC_057934.1:43773826-44098112 GCF_018555375.3 Anguilla rostrata | reverse complement strand
AATATGTATGACTTTAACCTATGGTGTTGTGTCTGCAACCCTGACCAGGACAAGTGGGTATAGATAATGGATGGATGGATGCGTATTATTGTTAGGGGAGTGAGGATTAAGGAAAATGTTTTCTAAATCCAGCAGTTTTAACATCCAACACCCTTGTTTAATGTTTGGCACTCTGAATGCCTAACATTAGTGTATCAACAGTTGAAACTCCTCACTTATCCAACATGTTAAATTAATTTGATTTAACTTGTTAATTATTATCAAAGATATCAATTAGATATCAATTAAATTGTAGAATGAGTTGATAGGCGGAGGTCCATTTTGAGCATAATCTCAAAATGGACCCATCCAGCCAAACTCGCCCTTTTCACCTGTGGTGCCTCTCCTTAAAACACACTTCTTATGCACTTCTTCAAATACCCCCCAGGGACATTGTGCAGACAAAGGCTGTGTCTGACATTGTATAATACAGGTACATCCTATTTAGGATGCATTTTTGAGTATGCAAGGCTATAAAGTTGAATGATAGTACACAAAAATGTGTATGCTTGAATTACCCAGATAGTTTACTTCCAGGAAGCTGTCTATTTGCTGCATTCTATTCCAGAGATTGTAATCCTCCAGTTCTTTGATCCAGACTGTTTCCATGGGGATGAATACCTTGTTTCTGGCCAACCAGAAAATTTTGGACAAATATAGTCAACAATACTGTGGCAACAAAAGCTGGACTGTATAAATACTAACTTGTTTTCTTACTGTAGTATTATTGTAACTGTAGCTAGACTGCAATAAGCAAGTACTACAACCCTAATAACCTATGTAAATTATTTACGATGTGACAACAGGTTTGAACCTGAAGAGTGTGTAATGAAGCTCTGACTGGAAATGGGTGCTATGGTCAGATAAGACTAAAATTGTACTTTTTTGCAGTATACACTGTCTGTTTGTTTGGCGTCAAAAGACAAATAGCATCAAAAGAAATGCACTCATACCTACCATACTGGTGGATCATTGATGCTTTGTGGATGTTTTGCTGCCAGTGGTCCAAGGGTTTTTGTAAGGGTCAATGGAAAGGTCAATGGAATGGAATTAACTGCAGCTAGGACCAAGACATTCTGGCCAAAACCTGTCTACCACGCAAAAAAAATTATCAGTCTGTATCTGACACACAGATATATCCAGAAAACGACAAATTTTTTCCTTCAACAGATGCCATGTTTTTGTTTGTTATGTGATTAAAAACCTACAAGAAATGAAGGTGCGTGGCCTTCTCATAAGAAATATCACAACTGAATTTCACATTTTGTTGCTGAAGCTCTAACAGGTGACAAGGATTAGGTTTTGGAAGTAGCGCTAATATAGGAAGATGTTATAATTAAAACAGAAAAGAAAACAAAAAACAACTGTCTCATTCTAGTGAACATCAGGACCACCTAGTATTGTGTACACTAAAAACAACCTGATTAAAGGGCAGATGAAACTAAAGCAACAGGAGATGGGAGTCAGGTTTCTGTATCGGCTTCCTTGGGAAATTTTATTGCCTTAGAGAAGGGAAAATTTTTGTTTTGTTTCTATTCATTTATTAATTTTTATTATTCACAAAAAACTATTTTTATTAAATTGTTTTTATGTGGAATTTCCAATCTTTTCCTAATCTTTTCCACAGCTTACATATCTGAAATCGATGTGTTCCATTTTTCACCAGCACAAATAATAATAACTTGCTGATTAATGCTTTATCACAAAGCAAATTATGCCATGCTTCATCACACCATGCCCTTGCTGTTATTGTATTGTATGCCTATAGGCCTATGTCTTAAGGTTATTCACAAGTATTTACTTCATGAATCCTTCTTTCATGAGCTACCTTGGCTCCTGTCCTTATCCTAATGTCCTTGTTCCCTTGATTTCACCTGCATTTTATCTTCATATGTAAACAAGAATATGAGCCTTATCGCCATTTTCTAACTCAAACAAACAGTTATCATTGCAATTTTAGTATGTATTATGAAGGTAATTTTTTAAATGTAAATATCATGTTGGAATAATTGCTTCCACAGCTGTCACTGTCCTACAACATCATGAGAAAAAATATTTTTTCTGAAGAATATTTCTTTAATATTCTTCAACAATAATATTAGATTTAGATGTAAATTTTTGATTTCTATATATTGACTCACTGGCAATATTTTAAATTCTTTTTTTAATCATTAGGGTACTTATCTTGCAGCTGGAGGAAGTCATTTTGGGTAAGAGCATCTGCTAAATGCCTATTTATTATTTACTTACTTATATACATATGTACTTATTTACTCACTTACATGCACACACACACACACACACACATACATACATAGGTTTATTTAGTCATGCTACAGTTTGAGTATTTTATTCTCAAGGTTACTTATTCCGCATACTCTCTCTGTTTGCACTACTTATTCTACAAATAACAGCAGGGAAAATTTTGACTGCGACTTCTTTGAACTTCAGCCAAAAAGATTCATTTTAGCATATCAGTGCATGCAACAGTAGTGCAGTATACAAAGAAAAGTTGTACCTCACTTCCTGTGACATAAACAAAGAAAAGAAACATAAAAACAGACAGGGTCATTGAAGAAACAGTAGTGAATGTGACTGCAGCCATGATGCAAACAAAGGTATAACCACACAGACTGACAATAGTCTCCCTCGGACTTCTACACTGCTAAAAAACTTCCATGCTCCGTTGGAAACACTTGTCAAAAGCAACCATGTCTAAAAATAGCTCTACTCTCCAGGCTTAAAGAAGGACATGGCTGTGTAGTACCTTCGTTTTGGTAAATCCAAAGTTTTACTTGAGTGTGAAAAGAAAAAAGATATAAACTCAGTGCCCTTCTCTTTGTCCTGAACCCAAAACCCATATGGCCTACTGCAGTAGAATAAAACCTGTATGGTCCTACAGCTGTAAGACTGCTTCTCTGTGTGACCTGAAATTCTCCCAGCTTCCAACGGATTTACCTTTGCGTTTATTTTGAAACAGGAGCACCCTCATATCTCCTGCCAAGACCAAAGCAGCAGAGTAAAGGAGCCCTCCAAAGGATCTAATATGAACTTTGTTATTATAAACACAGAAGTACTCAGATAGCTTATAGTCTGAATGAATGAAACAATGAAACTGTGTCAGTTCTTGGTCTCTTGGCTGAACCTTTCTTTGAGTCAAGATTTGAGAAAAACCGGGCTCATTATGCAAACATTCGGATAGGAAACCAGGGGAAAGGACAGAAAAATCTCTCTCCTGCATTATTTTTATGCTAGTTTTTACTGAATTTGCAGGACTATCGAGTGGTGTATATGCACAATGTAACTGTAATGGCTTTTGCTATTTTTTTCCCCAAAAATAAGTCTTTCACCCATAATGGAGGAAGTTCTTTCTGCTTATCTATTATATTTACCCAAAAATCCTAAAACATATACTTTATAAGATAATTGGTTATATCCAGCAGAAAACCAGCAAGGTAACTGAGAGCATATGGCGTGTCTCTGGCTGCAGAGAAACTGCATCATCTGCATTGCCTGGATCCCTGTGATGTGTGAGTGAAATTGAGAAGGTTTTTAAAGTCACTTACTTTTTCTGTCAGTCAAATACAAAAAAAAAAAAACTTTAGCCAAATGGTTCTGTACCATTTTTCACCTGCTTTATACCTGCCTCCTTTCTCTGAAAAAAAAAAAATGCTGACCGTACATCATAAATTCTTACTAAAGGTAAAAATAAGAAATAACAATAACAAAAACAATTTAAAAAGTAAGCCTATTTTAACACAAAGAGAGAAAATCTATATTCCTAGGGAAGCTCCTCAAAAGTAGAAATTTAAAATGTGATGTGCTTGGAGGACTGTGCTACGGTCCAAATGAGAGTCCAATATGATTCCTGCAGAACAGCTTCTGGCAAGAGAGGTGCTTCACTGTGCAGTATAATGTGCTGTATTCCCTTTGGCCAGACTTGGCCAGAGCTCTAATGAGAGCAGCGAGTAAAGAAACACGACATCTATGCTCCGATCAGTATCAGCTGTTTTATGTTTCTCGTCTCTTGATGATGAACACGCTTCAGTCCAGGGACTTGACTATATAATACTGATAGGTATGGAGATGTACCTTGGAGCTGACGCATATTAAAGATAATTTCACTTAAGGTTAAAGAGAAAAAAAATTAGCCATTATCCCCCTTTTTACAAAACATTTTTCACAAATACACTAATGCAAAATGATCTAATATATCTTCTAATCTAATCTTGATTGGGATGTAAGTACAGTGCCATTTGGCTTTGAGTTTCTTGTGAAGTGCTCTTTTCCTTGTTTTTGCATTGCCATTATATGTTATTTTTTCCAGGAATCCTCTTATTTCATCAAAATAAGTGAACATCATGTGGCAACTGTTACCGCAGTGGAAAAGGAGTGATTATGAGAACAGCATTATATATCACCCCCTGTATTGCAAAGCAGGGAAAACAGTAAGGACCACATTGAAAGCAGCAGTGAAGAGCTGCACACTCACAGAGAGAATGTGTGCGCGCGCGCGTGGGGGGGAGGGGGGGGGGGCAGCTTTATAAGCCTGCCTGATGACAAAATCTTTCAAACGATGTAAAACCATTTCAATAATGCTCAGCTGGCCTGTAGGCATGTAACTATCTTTATGTCAGGTTTGGACCCATCTCTCTCCAACCTCCATAGTAATTAGGGAGCAGGAAAAAAATACAAGATTGGCACCACTTCAAAAAACAGATTCTTTGATGCTAACATTCTCTCCTCTGTAGTCAAGGTATGTACTTTATTCAAGAAGGGAAAGAAAGAAGCAATTCAGGGATTAGGGGCAGAGAGAACTAGACACTCCCAGTAAAAGAAAGCCCATAGCTAGGATGGCTGGGATTCACTAATACTGAAGGTTCGCTGAAAGCAGCAGGCAGTATTGATTTAAAACTATGTTGTATTGATTCTACAGCACTCAAAAACCTAAGGAAAGAAGATATATATCTGTTTGATGCAGACAATTCTGCACAAAGTGTTCCTGAATACCCTCATTTGAAATGCATGCTGTTTCATCAAATTTGGTGTCAAATGGATTCTAAAGGTGTTTCGTCTCATAATATAAAGTTAGTTGTACCATTTATAAGCACTTCCAAGCTTATATTTGAGGTTGAAGTAGGGCCTATTGATTTTGCCCCAAACAATGAACATAGGCCTGTGGAGACCATTGGAGCAAAGGAACTTAATGATGGTTGAACATGCATGCATTATCTTTCTTTTAGTGTAGGCCCAGGAGAATTCGTATGAAAACATATTTTTCTGTTTTCAGCTACTTTTTTATATTTGATGAATGGGAGGGAGCTTGCTGTCTAATGGGGGAGCACTGCTGGTATACTTTTGCATGTGGCTGGCTGGCATGAGTGCAGTCGAACAGCCCCCAATGTTCCCTTTGCTCTGTCCTTCACAATTCTTTTTCCATGGCTCCTCCAATGCTGCTGCCTCCTCTGCTAACTGGCCCTCTTAGGGTGGTATGCTGCCCTCTCTGCTACTCTCACACTTTTGCTGTGGCCTTTCATTGAACTAAGCTGAGAGGTCTTTTCTACCAGTGGTGGTAATGCAGGGGCCTGCGGTGTCAGTACATGCCCCCACAGTGACATCTCTCAAAATTTATGGCAGCTGACTTCAGCCTTGTATTACTGACTACTGACCATTTCCATGTAGATGGCCCAGCTTCTCTAGCCTGCACCTCGAGCATTGATGGCATTGACACACGCGCAGCGCACACACACACACACACACACACACACACACCCACCACACAACAACACACCCCACACACACCACACACCACACACTTGGCTGCAAGGGCAAAAATAAAGAAAAAGTGAAGTCTTTTTAAGCCACGATCCATTCAAAAGGCCTTTTTCCCATCTTGTCCTGCAACATCCCTCAAACTAGCCAAGTAACATTGTAGAAGCTAGTCAGACCATGAGTCATCACAGAAGTCTAAAGAGGTCTAACTAGGAAGCACTTTTGTGAAATGATGAATGTAACTATCTAAACTGAAAAACTACCACCACCACCACAACTACCACTACTACTACCATTACTAATTCTACTACCACTATATTCAATTCGGCACTTGAATTGCTTACTATACTTGGAAATAATAAGCTGTTTTAGCTATAGGACTTCGGCTTTAGGCAAGCAAACAGATTTTCTTCTGGAACTCTATACCTAGTTTAAAAACTACACCTGTATGTGTGCAACGCTTATCATCTATACTGTTGATTGCCTGGTATTAAAATAATTGTGAAACCCGAGCAACACAGTTTTGTTCACCACGGAAAGGTATCCTGTCCCAGTGAAAAAACAAGTCTAATGGGTAGGTGGTTCTTTTTTCTGGTGATTCACTTAATGGCCTGAGGAAATGGCACATCCCATTGCTCTCATTCAGTAGAAGGCCTCCTTGTCTAAGCCTGTGTAGACAAGGATAAACAAGTGCAGCTTTAAGAAAGTACACCTCTTAAATCTTCATCAGCCCACATCAGTTCACGCTGAAACATTTTAGTCTTTCAGAGGATTAAGTTTTAATACGTTTTCACGCCCCAGCAGTTCAACCTTAAATAGAAAACTTGTTATCTCATATAGGAGAAGACCTGACCGGAGTTCACATCCTGCAGTGTCATATGTGTAGCAGAAAAAGGTTCTCGTAAATGTCAGTGAGTAATGAGACAAAGGTCAAGGCTTCATACACATCTGTGGTTTTCAACAGTAATTATTCTCATTGATAATGAGCTTTCCTTTTTGAAATCTTTTGAAACAACCTTATGATTTTTTCATTCAAATTAAAAAGCCCTAAGGCTACCATTTGTTATAGTGGTTCTGGAGATGGAAATAGTAACGTTTCAAGCCACCTTTATGCAAAATTAAATTACTGAATATCTAACTACAACTTGCAATTATACGCTAGCAAAAGTAAAACAATTAAATAAAACTATAAAATAAATACTTATTAGAGAAAATGAACTATATATTGAGGTAAAAATTTTAGTGAACACATTTTATAAAAACTAATGATTTCCATCAAAGTCATACAATAGTATTAACATTAAGAGGTATGTCTAGGGGGCATTCTTGTGTTTGAATGAACAAAGAACAATTGATTTCAACAGTACTCTAGTTTTTGTAAGTTGAGCACAGGAAAATTCTGCTTGTATGTACAGCTTTCAACATTAAGAGATGCCCCCTCCCCCCACCCACTCCCTCACCCCCAGCCCCTGGCCATCTATACTCTCTCCCAGAGGTGCTTGTTTATTCCTCCCTCCAGGCTGCGAGGAGAGAGCCAGGTCTGACAATGAAAGAACACACAGAACAAGAGAAGATTAAAGAGCTAAGATATAAGAAATGTACTGCTGACCAAACCATCTGTGCAATGGTTAGATTCACACACACATACACACACACATACAGGCACGCACTCACACTCACAGGTACACACACAAGCATACAGTGCCGTGAAAAAGTATTTGCCCCCTTCCTAATTTCCTTTATTATTGCATATTTGTCACACTGAATGGTTTCAGGTATTTTGACAAAATGTAATATTAGACAGGGAACCTGAGTAAACACAAAACACATTTTTTTAATTATTATTTCACTTATACAGTGAAAAAAGGTATGAAACACCCATGTGAAAATGTAACTGCCCTCTTAAACTTAATAACTGGTTGCACCACCTTTAGCAGCAATAACAGATGCTTCCTATAATTTGATACCAATCTTTCACATCGCTCTGGAGATATTTTAGCCCACTGTTCTTACAAGAACTGCTTTAATTTCAGAGAAATTGGTAGGTTTTTTTTTTAGCGTACAGACTTTGACTAGGACACTCAAATACTTTAAATTTAGTCATGAACACTGACCTTATCTGAAGCAAAAGAGGCTTCTTGAAGTTCTCTGGATGTTCTTCTGGGATCTTTAGTGACTTCCTGGAAGAGTTGTTGCTGCGCCCTTGGAAAATCTTCAGCAGGCCAGCCACACCTGGGAAGATTCATCACTGTTTTAATTATTCTCTATTTGGAGATAATGTCTCTCACTGTGGTTTAGTGGAGTCTTATCGCCTTAGAAATGGCTTTGTAACCATTTCCAGGCTGATATAACAACTGATTGTAACAACATTTTCTTTTGGAATGTCCTTTGATCATGGCATAGTGTGTTTGTAGACATTTTGTGGTGACTACTTCACTCTGCTGGTAAAGTTCAATGAGTGAGGTTTAGATTCAACAGGGCTGGCTGCAATCAAGCCTGGTTGTATTCAATCAGCTGAATCTAATTATATTTGGTTAATTGGATGATCACATGGGTGATAGATAACTTTTTCATTAAATAAATGAAATAATAATCTTTAAAAGGTGTTCTAGGTTTACTCAGTTACAATATAAACACCACTTCATTAGTTACATTAAATATTATATCAGGATTGTTTAACAATTTAGGCCCCATACCTAATTATGCATTTTCAAGCTTTTTAATTTTGAGAGTTCTTCCTTGTAGTTATTTTGGTCAATTTCAATTGATTTGATTCATGGGTTGTGTGCACCCTGTTAAGACTCAGGGGTATTGTAAGATTCAAATTCAAAATCAAATCAAAATTATCCATAAAAGTCACTGAAGAAAGCAGGCTGTGTTCACAAATCACATATCTAATTGTACATTTCAAGATTGATATATTTTTATGAATAAAAGAAAAAATCAAATACTGTTTATAAAATGAAAGTGGACTGAACCATCAGCTTTGGTTCATCACTGATCTTGTCAGATATTTCCATTAAATGCACCGTGTAGCAACTAAATGAGCAGCATCATTATGCACAAAACATATTGTGAGCACGTGTCCCAAGGTTTAAAGAAACATTACGATTGCTTCTATTTTTTTCTGTGAAAAAAACAGTAACATCTTTCAGATATACTTAACAGGACGCACCTTATGTAAAGCTGGTAGAGAGACCACAATGGTATATCTCGGAATTAGAATTGCCTACAGGCATAGCTCAAAGCATACCATGCCTGGGGAATCAACAAGGTTAGACAGGATGACACAGTGAAGGAAGCAGCATTCTCAGATGCATGAAGAATGTCAATCAACTGAATATAAAGTAGTCCATAAAGCATATCTCATATAACTCAGAGATGCATTTTGCAGTATAAATTATATGCATTGTGTGAGAGCACAGTATTATTAAAAAAAAGAATTTTAAGATTAAAAACATAGTCATTTTGAATTATCCAATACACATGCTTCTTAACTTTCCAATTGGCTTCTAAGCATCTTTCACGAAACAACACATTTAATTTTATATAAAACACTTGGCACAACAATGGGCAGTTTTTCCAATTTCAGTGTCAGTGGAAATGAAGAAGTACTCAAATAAAAAAGCAACTGGAACAAAATGGAACAAAAACTGTTCGTTTTCTGAACACAGAATCTGTAGAATTTAGGCCTATGGGAGAAGCAAACAGTGCAAGCAATTGTGGGGGCAATATTCTCAATTAAAGCATTTAATTGGTTATTCAAAAACGAATTCGACAGGGCACAAGGGTTGAGGTTGTATATATGTATTCATACATAGACATATGCAAGACATCACCCACAAGTAAGCGAAATACTCTATTTTTTAAACCAATTTCCCTGTTTCTAGATTTTTAATCCCTTCCAGTCTAATCAAAACAGCATCATTTGGTTATTTAGACTCTGCAAGCATGTGTCCGGGGAGACTGACAAATAAATAGGCAAATCAATACCAGCAATGAGAGCACCTGCTGTGTTGCATGGATTGTTATAAATAAAAAATGAAGAGCTGTAAAATGCTGATAAACATTCCTCATTATCAAGTCATTTTATAAAGCAATACACAGTGGAGGGATTCATTAAGGCTGTATTTTTTGTGGAAATGAATGCAAACTATGTTTTGCAACATGTTGAATGGAACCACATGTTTCTTTACAGATATAAATTTGTGAGTGTATAAATATAGTGCATTTTAATGTACAAATGAGAATGTGTGTAAGCACTGCCAAAATGTCCACTGTTAATGCGCACTCTCTCGTCTAATTCCCCTCTTCACTGGTCTCACAGGTGTGTCAATTCATGCTGCTCGTCAAATTTGAAATTGAAAAATTGGGTTACCCTCAGTTCATTGAAACAGACAGTCTGACAAAACAATGGCACTGCACAATATGCTTACACTATATTTTGTAAAATGTCTGCAACTGACATCATGCCATTTTGCATCAGACCACCAGTAACGTAAAACATACAATTGATATTTGAATATTTACTTTAAAAAAACAATTAAACAATATTGTATTACCTAGCCGATTAAGTTAATTAGTTAGTCTTTAAAAGGCAGTTATTTCTCTTTGTTTCTCAAATTAAAAAAAACAATTGGTCCTCGAGTTCCTTTAAATGCAGTATGATGGATACAAGTACTGTAATGTGCACTGTGACTTCACTGATCTTGTGATTTACCTTTTACAATTACAGTTTTGCGAAGTATGATCATTTGTTTTTGTTTAACTGTTAAAAATGTATATGGAAGCACTAAATATGGGCTGTCAATAAGGAGAATGTGCTAAAAAGACAGTAGTACATGCCCATATTCATCTGAATCTCTTAAATAATCATTGTCTTCCCTGACACTGAAATAAACTCTTGTGAATGCCAAAATCTTGTGTGAAATAATAAATATTGATCACTCACCGATGCCCCCAAAATTTCATTCTTTAAGTCTGAAAACAATGAATTCACTGTACAAATATGTTTAATATAGTCTTTACTTGTGCTGGATTCCTGAGAAAAAAATCATCACAGAAAGTACAGAACAACTACTATTTTCTCAAAGAAATGAAAATGTATACGATAAATCATTTTGAGGCTAATATTAAAATCACAATTAAAATACAGTGTAATAAAAAAAAAATCTGCCCAGGAAGTATAAGAAACAAAACAGAAATCAACCAACTCTTGATTATATTTTCTGGAGAAAATGCTTGAGAAACTATAATTTGCAATTGAATTTGACTTGTATAATGTATGTTTGATACAATCAACCACTGTGTCATATACATTATATTTTATAATAAATGTGTTGGCAATATTTATTTGGAACCTTCCTGGTGTTCTTCCTGGTTTTGTTATTTAGTATGTTCTTGATGATTAGTAACTCAGTTGATCTTTGCATTCATAACGATGTTTCACATTGTGAACATACTGTATTAGCTAGTACAGCAGGGGCAGTGCTCAATGACATTGAGTTATTAGCATGCTGCTAAAGTTCAAGTGGCATGCTATCTAGGTACAGTATCTTGCTATTTTACATTCAGATCTGTATGCATTCCCTCAAGTGGAAAGTGAATCATTTACGAAGATAATACGACTATGAATAGCGTTCATACAGTAGCTCTGGAAGCCAGCTGAAGACTGTATACGTTTGCAAAATATTACATTTGTGTTTTCAATATGGCATTTAATGGTCTCCCAAACTATTATTGAAATAGCACATTTGAATGCATATACATAAATGAATAGATATTTTATTCTTAGCACACATACACATTTTAGTGTATTTCTAGGGAATAGGTTCAGCTGCCAAAAGTTAGGATAATAAAAGTCAAGTTAAAGACCCAGGGGTATTGCAAAGGTCTCCTTGGATCTTAAAGGTCAATCAGACACTAAGAAATGTTTCTAATGAATGTGAATCTTGTCACCTGGGAATATGTACTCGTGGAGCTTGTATCATTGTTTCAAATATCCGTGACCTTTAACACAAGTATTACTCCCCGCAAAGCCCGAAAGGCAGATTTGACTGGTTGGACGCCCAGGCACCACAGGGAGCGGGGATAATTATCTGTATTCAGTATTAAATAGGTCTGAAAGAGTAATTAAAAGAAAAACCTCTGGTGTGACTTCTGCAGGACTTCTTGGGCAGTCTCTGGAAGGACCTTCTTTTGAAAAGGTAGGCAGCAGCAGTCCGCTGAGTGATGCAAATCCCTTATCAATTAATGCACAATTAATCAGCATTGATAACACAGCGCTAACCTTTCCAGCTCCTGCTGTTTGCATGACATTTTGACAGTGCTTAATGGAGCGAGACAGATTTAGTCAGATCGAGAAAAATTTGGCAGTCTGCATGAACCCAAGCACTACACATTTATCCACAACTTAATTCTTTTAAAGAGAACAATGCAGTGCCAAGGTTTAGGCCAACTGTAATTAGTTATCTGGAATTGAAGTAATGATAAAGCTATATCCTGTCACAGTTGAGTGTGGACATTATAATGATTCTGCATTCCAGTTTGGTGATATACCATGTGCTTTATATGCCTCAGTAATTCTTTGCAACTAGGCTAAATAATAGCTACAATGAAATAAAAATAAGTGTTGCCTAAAGCACAGGGAAATATAGCTTTTTCCGTGAGGTAGAGAAGTTTAAAAATGCACTTTAAAAATTACACAGCCACAGCCATATAAAAATGAATGCCAATTTAAAATAATTCAGTTTGGAGAAACTCACTCATCCAAGGTCCTCCAAAAGTCACAGAACAAACATGCATTTTTATGATCGTTCAGAGAAGCTGATATTTAAATATGGGCAACATGGTAATCATATAATTTAGATAACTGTGCTGAATTAATGAACGCAATGTCTACATGACACTTCAAGAGCTATAAGTCCATCATATCTTTAGTTGTCACATTTAATTCTTTTGACACTAAAAAATTAAATGTGAAAAGCATTTATGGATATCATTTGATAGGTATTTTACTTTTCATAAACTACAATCAATGAATATGTGAGTGAATGGCGTGTAGGCTGCAGCACTCCCCAAGACAGGATAAGCAGATTAGATAATGGATGGATGTATGGATAATGTACTATTCAGAACCATTTAGAACCAACCAGGATGGTGTTGTCGACACTCCAAATAAACGTACTATTTCAGGAGCCCTCAGCTCAAAATTCAGGTATATTTGCAATGCTAATGGCCATATGTCAAACTCTAGCTGACCAGTATGTGTGTTGAGGTTGCTGTTGGAATTGAAATTGTACATCCTCTATATTCCTCCACACTAGGTAATCATTACCAATGTTGTTTGATACTGACACCTGGCAAAACTCCTCTGAAATATGTTTGACTCTGTGCAAAATAACAATACGAGGAATATTTTCTATGCCATCTGATAAAGAGCACAACTCTCTTGCACCCCTTCTACATAAGCCTCCATTAAGCAAGCTTGAATGAATGAATGAGGCGGCAGACATGTCTCGTCAAACACTCAGCAACTAGGATGATTAGCCAATGGCATGTCAGAGCCTGTAGTCAGATCCATTTAACCAACTTAGCTACTCCCTTTTCATAACAATATTGCGGAGCAGTTGTGTCACCTTCTCAAATAGTTGGAGGAAGAATTGAGGAAAAAGAAGAAGGAAAATACTCAATAGGAGAATTGGAAAATAGGAACATAGATGATGGAATATATATATGTGACAACAGTGGAGAAATTAAATACATATAAGAATAAATAAATATGTGATTTGTGAGCAAAACGCTAGATATAACAAAAATATGTTATTAAGTAGAAAGAAATTGGCTCTGTACTCCAGCACTCTGGATTTTAAATGAAACCAGGCTGGAACAGCTTTAATTTCAGGGTATTTACGTCCATATTGGGTGATCTGGGTAGTAATTACAGCGCTTTTTAATTATGAGGAATATCATCACACTTTATTCACTGTACGTAACATTTTAGGAATAAAGCAAGTAACTAATGTTACTGTTTCCCACTTATGTCTGTTATTATTTAGGGTATATGGTATGTAAAAAAAAAAAAAATCAATTAAAGGCAGCAAACATTGGCGGATTTAAAATACATTTAAATGATGACAGCTACTACAGCTGTAAACATATATGCAAGAAATTATCCATACAGTGGTTTTGTGTCTGTTCATTCCTGTATAGGATTGTGAATCTGTCTGTCAATAACAAAATAGCTTCTATGGGACTAAATGAAACCATTATTTAATTACATCAGCAGTTGCAAATACAAACTGTCTTCAAGCATCGTAAACAATAGGCTATATTTCTAGAAAAGCAGAGATGACCTTGTCCCAGCTTTTTATGCAACCAGAATTAATCAAATGAATTCATTAACCAGGATGATAGAAAGTCATCATGCTATAGTAATGGTTCATGTTCCCATTTTGATATCTTCCTAAGGTTGTACTATGGAGAGCATTTGTGACCCAAAGAAGCACACTTAATTGTTAATTTTATCTATTCATGATCAGCTTCTGTATAAAATGAATTTTACCTTGTAGCATTTTTTGAAAGAAAAAAAAAACGTTGTCTTTCACTTAGCGAGACTGCAGTCTCAGACAAAATAATAACATTGAATCACAAACTCCTGAATATGAGCTCCGCATCATGAGACTGTTGTATGGGCTTCTATGTCTTCGCAAGAGTATTAAAAGCCCACAACTAATATGTTATGTTATAAGAGACAAAGATTATTACCAACCCTGTGGAGTTACAGTGAGAATAGCAATACGTGAAGGTGCCCCTCAAAAGTCCAAAAGTCAGTATTTTATTAAAAAATGTATAAAAATGAACAGTGAGGGCAGACTGGCTCTGGCATGAGTGGTGGGTAGCGATGCCTGTATAATGATCCAGCGGGGAGGTTTCCCAGAGTTCCTGGCAGGAATGCCCTTCACTAAAGGGAAGGACACACTTCCAATGCACCTGCTGCTCCAGCGCCCCCGTGCACCTGCTCTGCCCCCATCATTACCCACCGTGTTTCTCCCACAGATTCATTACAGTGTCTACAAGTCACCACACAGCTTCAAACTGGTGTCACTGAAATTTGACCCTGTTCTAATAAAACACCTTGCCTGCCCATAATTTAACCTGAAGCTGGTGGCCATTTGTCCACAGCGATATTCCATCACTGAACCTACATCCATTCCCCCTCTATGTCTTGAGAAAGTTTTATGATGGACTTTTAGAAGCCCAGGTTTTAATGAACGAATGCATAAATGTCAGGGGCACTGTAAAAAAAAAAAAAGGGGGCTTGTATATCCTTTTCAAGCACCATTAGGATTCTCATTCTATCCAGTGAATGTCAGACTCGGGGCATCTACAATGCCGTGATTCTAATTCTTGATGAAGTGGGATCCACGTCACAGCCTAATGACGGACAGGTCGCGGAGAATGGGTTCCTACCCAGGTAATTAGCCCTAATGAGGGCAGAGTGTGAATCTCTTCAGGGAGGTGTGAGCCCCAGCCCAGCTCTGGCGCAGGGAGGAAAATCACATTAGGCAAAGCTGAAGTCCTTGGTTCTGGACTCAGGGAGGATCCTGCAGGCCATTAATTAGACAACTCACTGACATTCACTGGCCTGGTGTGTATCCGGAGCAGAGCCACTCGAAACACAGCTAAATTATCACATGCAAGACCGAAGTGAAAAAACCTCATGGGCCTAAAAAGATGCAGGCTACTGCAACGGCACATGTGCAGCAAAACTTGGAAAAGTTATTTGAAACACAGCATCATACACTGAAAAAATGTTTCATTGGATAATCCTAAAATGTTACTTTTTTATTTTACAGTTTGTTACACTGTATATTTTTTATGCTTCCTCGACTGAAAAATGTTAGGTTCATTCTACTGAGAAAAACATACAAATATAGGTGTGACAAACTGAAGTAAAAATTTTAGGATTATGTTATGATACACTTTATGAATGTAAAATCCTGCAAGGTTTATTTTAATGGCACAGCTTGTAGAATTCAGTCAAATTAAATGTAAAAGTGAAACAAGCAAAAACTGTTTATTGGGAATATGATTTCTTTGGCAGATGTGCCACAAATGTTATAAATGCTTCAAAACTTGATTTGCTTATAATTCAAAATTATACATCAGTCATTTCAATGGTTCAAACTTACTTGATCTAATTACAACTTTTGAAATTTAATTACAATTGAAAACCTTGAAATGGAAACCATTAACAGTTGCCATTTTAAATCAACTGTTCATCTCCTTAATTTTCTGCATCTGAAAATACCAGCAGACTTTGATTCTAAAAGAATAAACAAAGTACAGTTTAAATATATTTTAAATGTATTAATCTATATATCTGTATTGATAAATCTCATCAGAGCATGTTATTTGCAGCCCATGCATTCAGCAGTTGCCCCTTTACCTTAACAATGAAGAGATGAATATCACAATATAATTAAAAGAAACTCCTTACCGAGTGATTTTGCTTTTTATCAGAAATTAATTGGCACTGTGCCAAAAAATAAGACAGCCGATTAGTCGGTGCTGCGTGCTGTCACTGGTTCCCATGCTGTAGTTGTCAGTGCTGACCAGGCATTGTCCAAGTAGGAAATACCAGTTTATGCTGAATTTCCAGACAGATAAAATCATGAATGAATAACTGCATTAACTAATTCTTAAATGAAAGACATGCACATACATGCAACTTATGAAAGGTAGTCGAAATGACAGCTCTTAAATTAAGTCTGTATTATGGTCTAATGAAGGCAGAGACTCTTATATAATCAGGGTCCAGAGGCTACTGAAATTAGAGCAAAAACACAGTCCTACCTTGTATCCAGATTTCAATATTTCTGAACTATGAAGTATGAATCTCTGTTGGCAAATGAAATAGCAGCAATACACCTAGCTGTTATAGAACAGTGGCATTTTGTCATTTTCATTTTATGAATCACATTAAGGACTTCTCAGTGTGACCTGGTTTGAATGGTAATGTGGGAAGGATAGATCAGAATTACAAAATACTTTAACAGGACTGTCACTGTGCAGAGGCTGCAGATAGGAAGCAGGCAATGGTAACATACTGTATGCACTGTACATAATCTAAAAATTAAAAATATTGTATATACATCTCTCGTATACATCTCTCTTGTAAAATATTGTATATACATATATACTGTATATGCACACACATATACTGTGTGTGTGTGTAAATAACATTAAAATCGCAAAACTAACATTTGAGAATGACTCAAGAACAAGACCAGGTTAAAACCTAGTATATGGCTGGACCATACCGGCCGAGGTCACAGACATGCGCGGTGTAACTTTATCACTCAGTCAGTCAGTCAGTCAGTCAGTCACAGACATTTGCGTTTATAGGGCTGGCCCCGCTGTTGCGGTCCAGCCAAAAATACATAATTAGAGAGAAATATTATATGGACAAATAAATAAGGCAGGCAAGAAATGAAAAAGGAAGACAAAACATAAACCTATATGCTCTACATAGCTCTGACTCTTACTGTTTGTTATATAGCACATTTTCTATAGATAATATGTGACACCCTGTATCATGCAGGCAGACTACATTCATCCATACAGCATATAGTATATAATACATAGGCACGGTGTGCTATATATTTTGGCTACTGTAAGCGGCCTCAGAGCCGGAATTTTTCCTAAAATAACCTTTTACCTTTCTGTAGGAGGACAGCCCATCTTTAATAAGTATGATACCTCTAAATCTCAGCTAATTGGTGGACTCTGACAGGGATCTGAAATATAAATGGAAGATGCAATAGAAACACAAATTGGAATACTGAAAGCATTTTGGTTGCTTATTCATGGTGCTCATGGTTCTAGTTCCAAATGTCTCAGATTCCAATAACCTCTATAGAAGCCAGTTTTTCATTTTATTTTCAGAAAAACTGCTGTTTTAGGCCGCAAATCATTTCAGGCCAGTAGTATTAATCTGCGTTGATGCCAGCGCTCAGGTGACACGCTCTGGATCAGGTTTCAGTTAATGCATTGGAAAAGCATTTGTGCAGTACAACCGTGCCAGCTTTGGCTCCAGTCCTACGGTGTAAATGGGGTAATCTGATTACTTCATTCAAATGGCCTGCAATCTATACCACACCCCAGTGTTCCCCTGTACCATGACTACAGTACCACAAAATAGTACCATGATTAAAGGATAGCTGCACATGTTCTGATTCTTCAGCTTCCCGTCTTTTGCAGATATATGCTTTTATAATTACCCTTTTATATCCGGGCTGAGTAATGAAGCGGAGGTGTGTCGTGCTCCATGATAAATCACTGCCCAGGGGTTCCCAGTCTGGTTCCCGTCCTCTAGGACACTGAGTAATAAGCGCTGCCTTCACACCCCATCAGCTGTTACAGTTGCTGAATAAACAACTACAACTTTTTTATTTTAATGAGCCAATTACAACAGCAAATAACTTCCGGGTCTTCAGAGGCATAATCCTAATTGCGTAACCAGTTTACCTGCATAAAACAATATGCAATGATTTATGACTTCAATCTGCTACAGTCCTGCAGTACTGAAATTGGGAGTAATTTTCACATTGCTGGCCTTTTCATTAACTTCATCTTGCAATTACAGTAATGCTAGTGGGACCAGTATATCTGCAATATTTGGAAAATTGATTACACTGTACAATTTGAATGAAGAAAATAGATATTCAAAATCAGTTAATGTTTTGTGATTCTCAAATTATCAAAATACTCACAAGAAATCAATTGATTGATTTTGTGCATTATTACCCAAAATAGGAGAGCATTTTTAAACATTTTACGATAAAAAAAACATTCTATTGTCTCACACGGTACTGCAAAACCATTTCAGTTTGAACTTTGGCTTTGGTAACAATTCTACTCATGCTGGCTGGGGAATACGTGGCCATGTCCTTTTCCCAACAGCTGGATAAATAGTTTTGCAGCATTCTGGAATTTTAATTAGATGGAAAGCCTGCACATTGAGTCAAGAAGAAAGCAACCAGCATCTTATTATGGACTGAAACTGAATTGTTTGCTTTGTTCTGCTCCTTTTTTGCCTGTGGTACATTATAGGAGGTAGTGGCTTCAAGACCTGGGTCAGCGTGAAAAGGGATTTACTGGGGGAAAAAAGACAAAGCCACTATCTGCACAGGAAAATCAATGTCTACATATGTTTTGCCTCACTCAGCATAGCGAAATTAAAAAAAAAACTGAATCACAATCCCATTGATCCCATCAGAGTCATCAAATTTATGCTTACATTCTTCAGCATCAATCATTGAGAGAAGCTGCATTTGTGTCAGTATTTTTCTTAAATGTTTCAGGAAACACAAGCTACTAACTGAAGAATAAGCCAAAAAAAAGGAATGATTTTTATTTGGCTTCTTGATACATTTTAACTGGTCCCTCTTAAATATATTCCAAATGTGACTACTCATTAACAAATAAAAAAAGAAGATATCATGGGGTCCATTGAGTATATGTGAATTAGAGGAATTCCAGCAGATTGCATACATCCTAAGATCTCAATCACCTGCTGGCTCTTTTATAGTCTCATTTTCACACACAAAGAGATTTTACACGTTACCTCATTTTTATACCCTAGAGATTAGTGAAACAGGAAGTGATAGAGGGCCACAATAAGGTAACGATTCCTTAAAGGTCTAGAAAACGGGATTCAAATAGTGGTTATAATCCCCAGATGTGACAAATGATTGTCTCAATATTTCTTCCAAGTTTATAACTATTAAATTGTAATAAATGCAATTAGATTATCGTGACCTGTTCAGCAGACAAGGAAAGGGTGGGCGTCTATCCTGCGGTCATTAACATTCATATCTGTAAGACATCTAAACCATTTCTTGTTGCTAGATTATAGTTGGTTAGAGCAGACTGCCCCATGCGGTACCATTACACTATCAAACCAAACTAAAGAAAGCAACATAAACTAGGCTTTACCATCATATTATTAAACTCTTAGACCAGTCAATAATGTTGTAACACTGAGCTACTGTACACTAACATTAGACCTTACAGCAGTCTGGACATTACACCTGAATCAAGAAAGGCTTTGATTCCACGTGTAAGCTTGAAAGCTATTTAATTATCAGTAGTTAAAGGTAGACCTACTTACTGATCCAAATGTCTGTTCTGCAAAACGGGCACTGCGAAAACTACCTATATGGGTTATTGCAACATTGCAATACCCGCAGGATCCAGAAATAAAAACCATTTCTTGCAGGTCTTTTTATTTGTGTGAAAAGAAAAAAGCGTATTGCTTTCTCTATACCCAGGGAAGGGGCAATGGTTTGCCATTTTCAACTTAGCTTGCCTTTCCCGCACAAAATAGTGGCAAAAGAATCATTTACATATTACATATTGAAAAGATATCACTGGGCTTAGCACTTGTTAAGCTAATAAGATGTTTTTGTGGCCAAATAGTAATCTACATCTTGCAGGACAGCCTCAGTTAAGTTCATGAGGTCATCTGTGGACAGTAGTCACGGACACATCCACAGCTGCCTCCTGAAGAGTGTTTCAGATCTGTCGGACAGGTGTTTGGGGTTTTTTTCTTTATTACGGTGAGAATTCTTTGATCAACTGTAGAGGTCTTCCGTGCCCTACCATGCCCTTTGTGATTTCTGAACTCACCAGGGTTCTTTCTTCTAGAAGATGTTCCAAACAATTGTTTTTGGTAAGCCTAAGTTTGGCCTATGTCTCTGATTTTGTTCTTGACAAAAGCCAATAACAGATCCCTAAAGCAATCAAAAGGAAACAATAAAAATTAGACATAAAAATATGTCTTATACCTGCACTAAAGAAGCAACTGATCAAAAACACAGAAGACTAATCAGGACCACCAGTGACACCATTTGTCCTAAGCATTATGATGCCCTGATATTGAGTGTGTGTGGGGGGGGGGGGTATATAAGAAAAAGTGATATATTTTCTAAGAGGTGTAACAAATGTGCAAACAAAAATACCCTTAATACCCTTTAATAAAAGCGTAATAATCTGCACTTCAACCACATGTAAATGTGAATATAAATTCATCCTTCTTGACTTTTCTACAATTCAGATTACCATCCATTCACTAAACCAGCAAAACTGCATTCATGTAATTTTACATTTTGACAAAAACAAATGGAATTAATTTGAACAAAACAATTACACAATTCAGCAATTCATTTAAACAAAACAATTACAACACACACTTTTCATAACATGGCAAGCTCATTTTACGAGTAACTTTAGGGGGAAGATATTTTCAATATGGCAAACAAAATTTTATTCCTCAAAGGAACCTCATTAGATGACATGTAACATTATACTTGTCTCTTTTCATTAGTTTAAATGGGCCGAGCAGTGAAAACCGTACCTGCTCACGTAAAATAGGGCGACTCACGTCTTTGAAACATCATGCTACATACATCATGCTATTTTCATACCCTATTTTCAACAGGGCTTCGATGATCAAATTTTGGTGAGTCTAAATTGCAGAAATGGCACCATCTTGTGGACACAGAAAATGAGACTTAACTAACCACTGATATAAAAACAATAAGAAAAAAAGTTGAAAAGTGGTCTAGTGTCTACTTTTTCATTAACATTTCACAAAATTCCACCCTGGATCTTAAAAATCGTCATGAAAGTTTGGGAAAAACTGATAAACAGTCTAACCCAGGACAAGAGTTTGGTCAGACATAAGTACACAAAGGAGATGGCACCAACACGCACGATAAACTCTTGAAATATTCAAAGAAAATGTATTTGAGTATTATGTTGTCCACTTTGCACAGGAAATCCTAGATAATTATTAAAGGAATAGATCAGAATGAACAGCAAAAATTTAAAAAAAAAAAGGGGGCCTGACAACCTGGACTAAAATAAGCATTTTCCCGATTTGAAAACAATATCTCTTTTGCCATTAGGAATAACAATATACAAAACAACATCAAACAGTATTTCTCAATCTCCTTCAGTAAACATGGGATTTCTGCTGTAGAGGGGGAATCCAACATTTAGCATTGATGTATGGAGGAAGGTGGGATAAGCTTACTTCTTCTTACTAGGATAATGCTAAACTTAAGTAATATTCATCAAAGCTCATAGAACAACACGAAAAACACCATAAAAAAGCAAAGTTCTTTTTTCAATTTTATAAGTAAACCCAACAAAATAACAATTAAAACTGCACCACTAATAACACATATCAATTCAAACACATTTCTGACAAATAAAATCACATATTCCTACATTTAGCATGCTGAGTATAAAATGCAGACATTACAAAGATGTTTCTGGAAGCCGTTTAACAACAAAAATACCGTACTTGCTTTTCAATTCACCTTGAAAATTTGTCAAAGAGCACGAGAGGCCAAATTCTGGTGAAATATTACAAGGTGATGGTGCAGAATAACATTTAGAAAGGGAATATGAACTATTGAAATTCAACCGTTCCACAATGTACATACATGTTTTAAACCATGAACAGGTTCCAGCTATGTTCTCTATTTACAGAACACACTTAGCACAATAATATCCATTATGTGCAAAGTGCACTACTTCTGGCCAGGTGAGTGGTCTTGCCCATCTTCCTCACCCTTTTTTCCTGATACAGCCTGTTCCTCCTGTATCTCCTGGCCAGGAACGCTGTCTCCCGCTCCGCCGTCCTGCTTCAAATCCTTCGCTTCCTGTACGACAGTCTCGTTGGGTGATCCCTCAGTCTTCTGAGGCGGGGTCTGCACTTTATCCAGCTTCAGCACTTCCTGCACGTTGAACTTTCTGAACAGCATATAGTCCCGCACTACACTCACGCAGCACACATTTTTAATCACCTCAATTATGATGGTGAACTCAGGGTTAGTGAGGTCCACTTTATTTAGGGGGTTCATTTTCCCAACTAATTCTAAAAGAGAAAAAATAAAATGAATAACCAACCATTTGAGTGTGCAGACAAGCAGACAATTTACCTCAATCATTAATAACATTAAATAAATAATGCTTCAAAATGATCTTCTCATGAAGTGTAGGCAATGCTGACATGAAACTCAGTATGATGGGCCTGTGTAATGGGCCTAATGTGAGATGTCATGTCTAAAGATGGCTGAATAGCATAGCAGTCAATCATACTGCCATGCATGCAACTCAGCACTGCCAAATCTCATGAACCTGATCAGCATGAAACTGGGTATGTTATGAATTAGCAATTGTGTATCTTGCCCACGTCTTAACTGAATAAGCCTATTTTTGTTAGCTCCTAATTGTTTCTAGACAGCCTGCCCAATGACAAACATAAAACTGTGTCTACAAATCCTTGGTTTCAATTCTAGCCACAGCATGCTCAATTCTATATATTTTTAAAATGTGAAATAAGAGAATTTTTTAAATAGTTTTAAGTCATTTTTACGAGGAGCTGAGTTATGCATGCAAAACTTAAGGTCCCCAGTTATGGAATGACAACACTGAAACATGAAATCCTTCAAGCTATTTTGATTTCGATTATTTGCAGTTAATCCCAGAAGTTATATTCATAAACATGAACACTGGATGCACAAGAAAGCTCTTATGTGGGATGGCACAACAGGTTATATTGCTGCCTTGTGTGAATCCAGCAAAATAGCTAATCAGTTTGAATCAGTTTTCAAATACTGTCAAAAACATGCAATGCTAAATACCTTTAGAGAAACAGATCAACAATATATTTAGGCAAAGATTCGTGCCCATTGGGGTGGCCTGCTTGAACAACTGTGCAGTTGAAGGTACTTTCCTCATCTGTACTCCTTAGCCACTCAGCTATGCCTGTGCTCATTTTGAAGTCAGTCTGTATTCTGGAGTTTCTGCTGGATTTCTTATATCAGCATGTTCCCTGTACATAGGCTTCTTTATTCTTTCATGTGTTTTGGCAGAGCATCAATGTAAGTGCTTACCTGCTAAAGCTTTAATGACCTCCTCCCTCTTATTGTGGCTACTGTTGCGGGCCTTGAAGACAATTTGAAAGGTTCCCTGGTTAGGGGTCTTGAACCATGGCTCCAGGAAGTTTTCCAGGTACTTCTCCATGTCCTCAATGAAGGCCTTACAGGTCCCGCTCACTGGCAACATCCTGAGGATGACCCGAGATTTCTTCTTTTTTGTTGTGTGCAGATCTTGCAAAATGTGATGGACAAGCTTGTCAGGATCTGAAGGAGAAGAGAACATATTCAACACAAAATAACAGACTTTGCCATGCATGTAAACACTTAAACACACCTGTATTTAGAATATTGTGGCCATTGTAAAGTGAGAATATTTAGCTCAACCTCAAAATCCATGCATCTCTCTGTCTTACTGAGCAACATTTAGTACCCATTTACCCAAGCCCTTTTAGTGGTATATGCAAGACACATGTAGTGCGTACTCATTACATTCATTGTTGAAACAGTTTTCTCTCATTGTTAATTTCACCTTTTACAATTCACTAGAAAAACCATCAACAGATGTGGGGGTTGGGGATTACTTTTATTGCCCCTTTGGAATGGTGGGAAGGAAAGAGAACGAGCCCCATATACACAGACTACCAGAGCTGACCAACAAATGTGGTTGTGGGATGGACATCCAGTTCCCCAAACAACTTAAATTGCTTTGGTCAGTGTTAAACTAATTAAGAATAACAACATGCATGGATGACGTAACCAGAATGCATACACAACAAAAATGGCAATCCTCACCTAAGTGTTGTGTCCTAATGAAGATGACATTATTAGCCCCACTGTCAAGAGCCTGGAAGCGCCTCTCCATCTTTTGTGTAGATGAGCGTATCTGTTTAACCTCCTTCTTCAGGGCCGCCTCTGCATCATCCTCATCCGCAGAATTATCCCCATTGCTGTCACTCTCTTCAACATCAGAAAACTGCAAAGAGGATAGATATCATACAATATTTCCAAATTGGCAATTACCAAAAATTCATACAGCGCTAATAAAAAAGGAACTACAAATGATGACCTAACAAGATAGCGCCCCACGTTACTACCTTCTCTGGTCCGTATAACTGTTCCGCATACTCGTTCAGGAGGCTGTACGCTTCCGATGTACACTTCCTCTCATTCATATTACACGTAATGAGAATCCCCTGCATTCCAACCTCGAGCTCGCGTGAACCTTTATACTTTTTGGCTCCATAGTTGCCGTAGTGCCGTTTGCTCCTCTTTCTTGAGTCTTGGCTTTCGGACATTTTTCGCCTGTAAACACAACCAACTCAATCAACTGGCAGACAATACACGGGATAAACTTGACTATTAGAATAACAGATGTTCCCATTAGACTATATCGGTCATGTTAATCGACCACAAATAGTCATGTTCTGTTGCTCAGCTTTCTATACAACGGTCAACAGTTCGCTAGCTAACGTCAGTCATATATTTCTGTTTCATGTTGAATAATTATCACCAGTTAGCTAGTTATACAAAAAACTGGCCCCGTCTACAGTTAGCTAGCTAGCTCCACTTTATGGAACACCATTTCTAAATTTACTTTACTTATAGAAATTTACTTTATTTAGATTATAATTTACCAGTTTATTTATATTCAAAATAAACAGGAAAATGTGAATTCGTATAAACAAACCTATATTGCGTGGGTACAACTCTCGCTCAATTCCACACGTGCAGTTTCCCCGAGTTTCTTCCCACTGCCTTCTCGTCGCATTGTTGACGTAAGCCTCAGCGACATCGCCTGAGGAACAGGACCATAGAGCGTACATATGAACCATCGAGTTGAACTGGAAGGGAAGAGAACAGGGACCCCGCGATGAAGCCTAGGAAGTAACGGGAAACGGCCTCTACTGCGCATGCTTGAGAGCAAAATGGCTTGCTGCGCATTGAATTCAATGTAGAAAACCAAAGTGATTTAACAACAATACTTTCAATGACAGGCCTAAATTTTGCCAATGAATGAATGAGTTATAGATAGTGCTTTGTATGTGTGAGTGTGGTGTGGGGATGGCTGGTTTAAGCAGCTACACCTGCCCTGGGTCAAGATAATTAGACCTGGCCAATTGGATAATTGGTTAAGAATTCGATAATTGGCCAGGCTAATTGGACCCGGGAACAGGAGTGGCTGCACCTGTGCGTAGTGAGGTAATCAGTGCCCACAGGTTCAATCTTCCATCCCCACACCACAGTGAGTAACTTGGCATTTTTGAGATATTATATACTCTGACATCACCACTTAGGGTGAAAAAATATGCCGTAGGCCACAATATATAATAAAATAATGTTTTAAAAAAATCTTTGTGTGGTAAGAAAAAAAACTGACCTCAGAAAATAAGCGATTTTTCTTGTTAATATAACGCACAGCATTAACATATGAGTGGAAGTATTTTTACAGTATATTGCTGTCAAAAATGAACAGAGCCCAAACTGGCTTTTTCTGCTGCCCCTTTTCCACCAAGGCATTTCGAGGGCCGGTTCGGAGCCGGTGCCAAATCGTGAACCAGCTCTTCACGTTTCGACAACAAAAGAACCGGCTCTCGGCCAGGAAAAAACAAGTACCCCTTGTCCACCAATGCAAACCTAGTTCTGGTTCTGGGCTGGTGCTAGTGCCGGTTCGCTGTTGGTTCAACTTGTGTTGGTGCCACTTTGGTAAATGGACTGCATTTATATAGCGCTTTTATCCAAAGCGCGTTACAATTGATGCCTCTCATTCGCCAGAGCAGTTAGGGGTTACCTGTCTTGCTCAAGGACACTTCGACCAGGGCGGGGTTTGAACCAGAAACCCTCCGACTGCCAGACAAGCGGTCTTACCTCCTGAGCTATGTCGCCCCCTTTGGAACCAGTTTTCCTGGCTGAGAGCCGGTTCTTTTGCTGTCGAACAGCGAAGAACTAGTTCGCGATTAGGTACCAGCACCGAACCGGCCCTCGAAATGATTTGGTGGAAAAGGGGCAGGCAGTTCAGAGCTGAAAGTTGCCCCCTGGGCAGGGGGGGGGGGGGTCGGACAAAAACATTGCACAGAGGAGCCCTGGTCTAAAAAAAAAAAAAAAAAAAAACGGCCGTAGAATGTAAAAGCCCCAAACGTAAATGCGTAGGATAGGCCTAATCACGAAGCTGGTTACCAGGCGTTACTTTTTATGAACAAAGTACGTTTGCTAAAATTTCCTAGCTTTTGACATGATTCTGTGAAACACTGCTCGAACTGCAAACGCGCAGTTCAAAGCAAGCCAGGGCTTGGCTGTTATTTCTTGACATGCCACAGAAGACAGCGCAGCCAAAAGGTGAGCAAGTAGCCTAGGCTACAGGGTTCCTGACAACAGCTCAACTTAAACTTTTTCGGTAAAAAAATTAAATATAAATAGTATCGGTCAATGTGCAAAGGACTATATTAAAATTGTGTTTTAGTTCACTGTATAAGAAATTACCGTTTTCTTTTCATTATGTTGTTTATTCGGAACTAGTATTTAAGATGGTCTTGCGGGGGGTTGGCCAACCCTGTCCATGGAGATCTTTCGTCGAAGAAAGCATTCAACAGCTTGAATTCTCGTTGTGTAGCTAATTAATAGAATTGGGTGTGCCAAATTAAGGTTGAAATGACAACCTATAGGACTAGATCTCAGGACAGGGTTGGGCAGAGACCCGTGTCTTTTTAAATCACTGGAAAGTGGGGTTTCAGTATCACTTTTTAATAACATTGGATTCCCATGACAAAAAAATACTAATGTCTTCGGTCAACATTTGGAGGAAAATACAGTGCAACGTTTCCGGCTATTTGCATTTCTAAGACTTACCTAGGCTACTCATTTTCGGATACTAATCTCCTATGGTAAATTAGGTATTGCGAAAGCCGCATGGGCATTACCTAGCGCGCTAGCTACAACTTATCTGGATAAATAACATGACATGGCGCCCATAGTTTTCTGTTTCCATAGTTTATAGCTAGCCTATATCGCACAACATGTGTAGTCCATTCTCGATGGGTATCGCCGAGGTTCTACTGTAGTAGGTGACTAATGGGAGGTTCTGATGCGGCGCCTCACTCGCCAGTGTTTTGCTGTCAACCCACAGAACTCCACCTTTGGTTATCTTGTTTTAAACCGCCCATATGCTGTATAGTTTCTGGGGCTAGACCAAGCACTAATGTTGCTCAGATTGAGACCGCTATAAAATGCAGTTGTAGGCTACTTAATGGCTAATAATTTATAACTTCTAGGTTAGGATTGCTTGTAAAATATATCTTGAAAAAGTTTTAGACCTGTTAATTATTATCAGAGGTGGAAAGTCCAGAGGTCAGAAAGGGAAAGTCTTGCCATGTGTTTCTTCCATCCATGAATGGGCTCATTTCACAAGTTCCTGGTTGAGGAATTGTGCTTATTCGCAAATCCAGGTGATTGGAGCAAAATACTGGGGAGGACTTTCTGAACCTGGATTTTCCACCTCTGAACCATATTATATCAGAATTAGCTATGCATGGCATGAAGAATAAAAATATTTTGTTCACCTTGTGCTTATTGTTCTATGTTGCAAACAATTACATAAAAAGGTAACACATTTTTTAATCGATCAAGGTAGGCAGATCAATCAGCTCCTAATTAGGTTGGTCAGCACATGTTTGTAGTTTGTTCATACATTTTGCTTTCTTGTTATCTTGTTAATGCAATGCATGTTTGGCTTGTTATCATTTGCTTTGTCTTTGAATTCTTCATTATCTATCAAATAGTGAGTTTTAGTGGCCATGTGTCCACACTTTCACCAATTAGGATACTATGGATTCACCCCAGTCTTTGATCAGTTCAATTATTATGTTACCTCTTTTTATGTAATTGTTTGCAATATAGCATGAGCAGCACAACGTGAACATCAGACTGTTATTCTTCATGGCTTAACTATTTCTGACATAATGTGGCATAAGAGGGTAAATAATCCCTCTAGACATGAAAACAACTTACTTAAGAAAAATTAACAGCTTGTTAAAATAAACTTCTTTATAGTGAAGTGTGTTTCACAAGGTACGGTAGAAACAATATAAGCATTCAAAAACGAAAACGCTCAGAAGTAAAGCAATTAAAAATGGATGTACATGTACAGCTACTCAAAAAGACCAAAAAATAAATGGAATATTGCCCTTGATAAAGATGAGCAAAAAGCTGTAATAAAAATAGCAGGTAATGAGCTGTTTTGTATGCTAGCACATTAACATAACACTATTATTATGAATAATATTTCATATACCCTGAAAGAATTACAACTTTTCAGTCAAGTGTGACTAACTGAAAAGAGTAAATGAAGATCATGATACACGAGTACACTATGCAAGGCGCTTGGAATTGTTCACATGCATGAGTTTATACTTCGCAGGACCATTCATGATGGTCCACCCACAGTAATCAATCTCCTGTCACAACAACAGTTACTACTTTCATGCTAATGCACAGACAAAATGGCTATCTAATCTGAAAGTCCTGCAGAGATGTAAATAATTATTATTTTGAGAAGCCACCTTCCATTGCCTTCAAGCCAGTTCAGCATTCAATACCATTTGAGGACGCTCACTGAATTTGGTTAAATTCAATGTTGAGTGATTTGCCTTAAATTTGTAATTTGTGATGAACCTTAAAATTTAATGCCCTTAATTTAAATTGGATTGGCAGGTGTACATTTTGATTAAGGTTGATTCACCAGATTGCTCTGCCTGTCAATTAATTTGTTGAATAAGCTGGTATTTCTGAATGTAGTGAAGAAATTGAAATAAATGAATTAAAATAAATAATAAATTGGCATGTTGGATGAATGAGGAGTTTTTGTGCTTTATATTCAGTGTTGAACATTAAATGGGACATTTAATATTGAAAATATTGACCATGACACAAAAAGCACAACCTTCTTAAACTGATGACATTGAACATTGTGCCACTCATTCAGTGCAGTGGTTGTTTTTGTTATTTGTTTGTCCCTTTTAGTTAGCACTTGATCTTTACAAATGATTTACTGCTTTACACAGTAGGGTATTTAAAAAAGGATTGTTTTCTGTTTTTTTTTTCCCCCCACCACATTTCTGTAGTCATGAAAGATTCGGAAATTGCTGTACATCTGATTTAATCCTTTTTTGAAATAACATTGTGAGCAGTCCCTTTTCTTTTCTTTTCATTTCAGAGGATGATGAGGTTTAAGTGCATAATGGGAGCGCTCTCTTTCCGTCTTGGAGTACAAATACAGAGAAAGGACATTTCATGCAGTACAAGGGTGTGGTGTCAGATCCAAAGACATAAAACAGGTTTTCCAAACAACTTCAAAGAATATGAACACCTCAGGCAGCTCTACACCCCAGAAGTACCTGACTATTTTAATTTTGCCAAGGACGTGTTGGATAAGTGGGCTGAGAAGGAGAAGGTTAATCATTTTCATAGATATAAAAAAATGTTGGCTGTGAAATTCGTTTGAATTTGTGACTTATTTGCATGTGTAGTTAATAATTGTAATGACTATATCAAAGTGTAATTCTATAGCAGACGTAATTTTGTTATCATAATTTTTTACATATATAAATTAATAACTTTTTCTTAGCGTGGAGAAAAAACTCCAAACCCGGCCCTGTGGTGGGTAAATGACCAAAGGAATGAGATCAAATGGAGTTTTGAAGAACTTGCGTTCCATTCAAGAAGAGTAGCCAATGTTCTGTCAGGTCCCTGCAAACTCCAGAAGGGAGACAGAGTGCTTTTAATCCTACCCAGAATCCCAGAGTGGTGGTTGGTAAATGTGGCATGCCTGAGAACAGGTTGGTTGAAAATAATCTTTCTATCAGTGTTGTGGCAATACCATATAGTGTGGTAAAAAAATGACAAATACACACGGTGTTATTTCATTACCATCCCAATGCAATGCAAGTCATTGTTTGTGCAGTCCCACCCTGTGATAAGATAAGGTACTTTATATGAAGTTTTCACACAACCTGATCAATAATTTGTTAAAAGGGTATATCATACATCGTGATATTGTAATATGACAATGTGAAAATATGGATACTGTCCAAACCATAGAGCCATGTGGAAATTTTTTTATATATGCTGTTTTTTTCTTCTTTTTTAGGATATACTTTAGAATATTCTTTTCATTTGATACAGTGTGATTATAACATCGTGGCAGTGTTCCATGCTATCAAAACTTTGTGAATATGTGTGCTACTACCTATACAGTCTGATTTCTCACATAGGTATGGTACTGATCCCTGGGACCACTCAACTTACAGCCAAGGATATCCTCTACAGGCTGCATACCTCCAAAGCTAAGTGCATCATAACAGATGAATCTTTGGCACCTGTACTGGATGCTGTGGCCGCTGAATGTTCTTCTCTCAAAACAAAACTCCTGGTGTCAGACAGGAAGAGAGAAGGATGGATGAACTTTGGTGAGCTTTCAAGGTAAAAACACACATGAACCTACTGAATAATGTGGAAATGAGGAGGAAAGACATACACTAAAGAACATTTTGTAAATTATATTGTTAATATCTGAGCAGCAGGAACTCAGTTTTTCAATGGTATATTTCTTCCAAAAGGACAGCATCCAGTGGCCATATCTGTGCAGAAACTAAAAGTGAAGACCCAATGGCAATCTTCTTCACCAGTGGTACTACAGGTTTTCCAAAAATGACTGAACACAGCCAATGCAGCTTTGGGATTGGGTTGACTGTCAACGGCAGGTACTTGACTTGTTGCTTAACATTTACAAATAAATATTTTGTGCCATCTCTGCCTCAAATAAAACTGTAAGAAGATTAGTTTTGTACTGTAACGCACCTCCCATCTCACTTTCACTGCCTTCTGGTGTCACTGCATGGAGGTACTGGCTGGATTTGACAGAGCGAGATGTGTTGTGGAACACCTCAGACACGGGCTGGGCCAAGACTGCCTGGAGCAGTGTCTTTGCTGCCTGGATACAGGGAGCATGTGTGTTTGTACATCAGATGCCACGGATGGAGACCACCACAGTGCTTGAGGTATGTCTCGCAGTGGGTACACAATTATGTTTTTGGAAAAGATGACTGGGATTTACAGATTAACATAAATTATTGTGCACTTAAAATAACAAGGTGAAATTTGAATGCATAATTGCTATTTGCTGAATTTAATAGAAACTTCTTTTCACTTTGCAAAAAAAAAAAAAAAATCATGCAATTTGACCAGGGTGCCCAAACATTTGCACCACTGTAACATTGCATTATGCTACCAAGGATTTACTATAGTGAAGTGATTGTGCTACAGTGAAAGCATTTGGCATTTTACCATTTCAACTACCTTTCTGTTTGCAGACACTATCCATTTATCCCATTTCGACCTTCTGTTCAACCCCAACAGCATATAGAATGCTAGTACAAGAAGACCTCTCTAGGTATAAAGTCAGCCAATGTTTTCTGTCAATTATATTTTCTAAATCGTTTAATTGCAATCCAGAGCTGGCTCCACTAAAGCAAAAATCCCATCAGAATTTAGACTGGTGTAAGGTATGTTCAGTATAATAAAATATTTAAAATCTTGTTTTATTATCTCTAAGGTACAAGTTTCAAAACTTGCAGCACTGCTTGTCTGCAGGAGAGCCCATTAACCCTGAAGTGATGGAAAAATGGGAAAGCAACACAGGACTTAATATCTATGAAGGATATGGCCAGACTGAAACTGTAAGTTGTCATTCTAAGTGAAACTCAAATGGTTCATGCTAATTACTTTACATTTATTTAGCAGACGCTTTTATCCAAAGCGACATAAAAAAATGCATATCAAGGTCATTGGAACAACTATGAAACAGAAGTTTGATAAGGTACAATACTAATTTTGAACAGTTATTCATAGACAAGAACACACAGTTCACACAGTGAACATTATTCTGACCTAACCTATGCCAAATCCAACTAGGGAGCAGTACAAGCTACTGTACAACATCAGGATGATAATACAAAGTACAATAAGTGCTGGAATGTTAATGTTAATAAGGTATATACAGTTCAGTCCTGAAATGCCGACTTAAGCAAATATAACTATGCATTTTTGTATCCAGGTTTTGATTGCTGGTACATTTAAAGGGATGAAAATCAAACCTGGGTCGGTCGGGAAGCCATCTCCTGCATATGATGTACAGGTAAATGGATCCACGTCATTGCTCAGCAGACGCATATGTATCCATTACAGGGTAACTAAAACAATCATTGCAATTCCCATCATTGAGGAATTGATAACATTTCTTATATGCTTTCTTTAACACTTAAATTCATGTGTTATGATGTTTTCAGGTTGTGGACGATGCTGGTGAGGTCCTGCCTTCTGGATCTGAGGGAAACCTGGCCATCAGAGTGACACCTCACAGGCCCTTCTGCCTCTTCTCTGGATACACTGTACACTCTCTGCTTTGATACGTTTGATCTATTTGATTAATCAGATGCCCTGAAAACTAGTCATCTCTGTTTATCACTTCTACAAACAGGATGACCTGGAGCGAACGGCACAATGCTACAAAGGGGATTTCTATCTGACAGGAGACCGGGGAATAATGGATGAGGACGGCTACCTTTGGTTTGTGGGTCGTTCAGATGATGTCATTCTGTCATCTGGGTAATTGCAAAAGCCCCTTTTTGAGAGTACAAAAAGATGTTGAGCAATGATCGGATGCGGTTAGCGAGCACAATTAAATTGGCTTTTTATGTTTTGTATTGTTTAACAGCAAAGGATGCACTGATCCCTGTAGTACTTATTTTAATTTGTTCATTTCTCAGGTATCGTATTGGTCCTTTTGAAATAGAAAATGCACTGATTGAGCATGAAGCTGTGGCAGAATCAGCTGTGGTTAGCAGTCCTGATGCCATCCGGGGAGAGGTACCTGTTGTATTTAAGTATTCTAGTCAGTGTCCTCTGAAATGAAGATGAAAATAACCGAATTGATGTTTTCCTCTGCAGATCGTAAAGGCTTTTGTTGTACTGAAACCTGCATTTAAGTCACACAGTCAAGATCAACTCGCAACTGAACTCCAGAATCATGTTAAGAAAGTAACAGCTCCATATAAATATCCACGTAAGGTAATGACTAATTGTCCGAGACATAATTTTAAAGACATATTTTAATTGTTCAAATATTTTATACTAAATGAAACACTTTACACCCAGGATGACTTTCAGATGTTTTTCTTGTTCAGATCGAGTTTGTCGAACAACTGCCAAAGACATTGAGCGGCAAAATAAAAAGAGCTGAACTACGGAATAAAGAGTGGGGAAGACCGTGAAGTACAAAAGCCAGGTGTCAACTAAAATTGTAAAACTGATTGATTCGATCCTGGATGCCGATTGGCTGAGACCACGTTCTACAGCGATTGTAAGACCAATACAGTAACAGTTATTCAAACAGCCTGTTTGTAAATAGTATCACATCGCACACAAACAGTATTTATTTTGTAACATTACCTATACCTGTGTCATCAGTGAATTGTTTCTATATGTTCTAACCATTTTATAAAAGCTATACAACACTTCAGGCCATGCTGAATCGTTAATAGTCACAGCTAAAGGAAGTTGCAGGTGCTTCAATTCGCGTTGTGCCTAACAATGCCCCTGTAACCATGACTGTATTCACGACACTGCACGGCCTCTCGTTTTGTATCGCTTATGCCGCTTACTTTGGCTTCTGAGTGGCATATCTGGTTTAAGGCATTTGCATGTACAGTACAGTAGAACACAAGTACATTAGAAATACAAACTTAAGAAGTAGACTGACCAATCAATCGAACATGGGTTGCACCTGAAAGTAGTATACACAATAATGCCTTTTCAAGATCTATTATAGATATGGCAGACTGGGTAAGCTCAAGGGATAATTAAAGGAGTAACATGGTGGTTTTCACACTCAGTTTTGTGTGCTATTTGCACAAGAGGCATTGAAGAAATACAATGAGTAAAGTATTAAATGTGTCCGTTCTTTATTTTTGGAGAAATATGCGTTTTCAATTTATCGTCTGATTTTCAGCCGGTTGAGAATGTTCTCCTTGTAGTGTGTCACACGAGGATAACCACTCCCCTTTCCACACCCCGTAATCTGAAATCTGACCGAACACACCGTCCTGCTACAAGTGTGCTGTGAAGTTTAGGTAGAAAACAACAAGGCTGAATCCTTATGACGTAATTTACATAGAAACTAATACGCACAGATCGCATAGTTTCACTCACTGTGGCCAAGTGGAATCGATAGCGTTTCAAAAAATATATAACTTTAAAAGGTTTAATTCAATCTTCTACTGGGACTTTTGCCGTCTATTGAGGGTGTGAAAGAAAATTTCGGTGCCGCTGACTATAATCGAATGTTTCAGATTTACCGTTCGATTGAGCAAGTATCATTCTAAGTATATTTTTATGGGTTTATTGCTGTCCCATTGTGCTAGCTACTTCACATTAACCTCGTACGGCGATAAGTAAAGGCTAACAGCACAGCACCACTTAATTATAGTCACTTCTATCACCACTGTAATGAACCAAAAAAAAACAAAAAACAAACTACCTTTTCTGTGAGAAATGTATTGTCGAGCTCACGCGCATACACTGCTGGCGACATTCTAAAGCTCTATTTTGCCCTCCCTGCTGTCAGCCAGATTGCTGTGATAGCTCATTCTAAATCATATTTGGGGACCCATGTATGACTCGTGACCCATAGTTTGTGCTGCTGGCTTAGAGGCAAGACAATGCAAATATTTGACTAATGTTAGGTTCACTTATTAGAGTGCCTTTTAAGGACTATTAGGCTATCTCTGGTTGGTTATATTCATTTATAGCTAGCTATGTAGTTTGCTTTCATAATGTAATGTTATCGATAACGTTAGCTAGCTAGTTTGCTTTCATAAGGACGTTGTAGTTGTGGTTTTATCTTAACTTGGCTAGCTAGCTAGCAAAAATTATTATTGGATATAAGTCAATGTCCTTAGCTATCGATACTAAGTTAGCTAGCTGAGTTAGCGTCTCCCAAGATGAGCGCATATCATGGAGGTAGCTATGGTAACAGGGCACGGTCTGTCAATCATAGCTAACTGACAGTTCTCATTACCACGCCCAGATAGTTCGGGTGAACTTTTATAGTGGGAAATTTAGGCTTGGAAATATACGTTTTAAAATACATTTAAATGACTGAATAAAAAAAAAAATATATGCACATTTGTTTTGTTGTTGCCTAAAGACAACTGGCAAGTGTCTCAATCAACCACCATGTTACTCCTTTAAGTAATCACGTGTGTTCCTGAGCAGTTAGATTATTTTACAGCTGGGCAGAACAACTTAAAGGTGTTTTTCTTATGATCTGATTTGGTGGGAACTAGAAGAGTACATACATGCTTGGATCAGTGCAGAAATGTGATCAGTATGAATAGTTTTTTAGAACACAGAGTATACGTATGAGCTTGCTGCTTTGTTTCAGAGAAGGCACCATACTAATGTATTGGGAATTCTCTCCATGTTGCATGTAATAAAGAGTGCCTTATCACAGTTGTCCTTCTAAACCCAGTGTGGATTATTTCCTCCACAACATGAGTGTTAAAGGGAAACACTTTAAATTGCTGAAAACTGGATATGCACCTTGTGCCACAGTCCATCTAAAATAAACAGATTTTCAAGGGAACAAGGTTCAAAGGGAGTATTAAAAACAAAACAAATGCAATAGTTATGCAAATACCATTTCAATACCCTTTAAAACAACTTCTGCAAATGCTCAGGGCAAACAATTTTAACCCTGTGTAAAATCAGGCTAGTTTTACAGCCTATTATAACCTCATCATTCACATTTTAATCCATGATATGAAATGGTAACTTTCTCTTGGTACAACACTGTAAAATTTCTTGTCTAGATGGTTTGGAAAAAAAATAGTTTTAGTGCTAAAATCCCATAGTGTCTGATCAAGTAATGCTCTTATGCAGAAGCCTCTAATGCAGTCAGGTTGTTGTAGACTTAATCATGCTCCACAGCTATCGACTAGTTTATGCTCATGTGTATCATTCAAATCCCTACATTGAAAGTACTTTACAGCTATTTTATTAATATGGAAAATTACTTTTATTTAAAAATATAGATTTAAAATTCTTACACTCAAAGCAAGGAAGTTAATGTAGCACAGAAACTGAATAAATATGTACAAACATAATACAAGCACTTAGAGCGTACTCACATTCCTTGTTGAACCACAATGTTTTAAACTTCCCTGTAAGACCAGATTCAAGACAGGAAAACTCACTTGATGTTTTACACACAAAAATGTGAAATAAGCATGTCATTAAAAAATTACATAGTAATACTGGAACACTAATTTCTCAAAGACGGTCTCCGAGCAAAATTTGTATGTGGAGAGAAACTGTTGTTACAGAAACTCTTCCCTGATGATGCAAAGCTAGTACCAGGTATAGAATACAAGGAGTGGGAAGCCACAGCTCTTGATGCAGCTTTTAAAACAGAAGACTCCCATTTGAAGAATCCACAGCTTGTTTTGTTTCCTGAGCCCATTTTCCCAATGGGGCAGCTGAAGAAAACTCTGCCATGGTTGGGTCCTCCATTTCCTACCGTCATCCTCTTGGCTCTGCGGCCACAGGTGCACAATGGAGATGTCATTTTCATAGGGCCCCTTGAGTGAAGAGATGTCCTGTTCACTGATGAAGAGAGGGGCAAGGATGGAACTGAACTCAGTCTACCTGAAGATAACCTGGGCTCAGTGGAAAAGCAGGAATCATCCTTATCCTTGTAGACTGTAAAAGACCTGGTGGGTGTGCTTGTGTTAAGTCCAGAGTATTTTTCTGGACCACATGTAACCTTGGGCTTTGCAGAGCAGGACACATTTGAGAGGGGTATACGTTTATCCTTAAGTGTGCCATCTGACAAAAGCGGAGTCTTAAATACACCACTGCTGGAGGAAGAAGGTCTGTGCTTCCCAAGCGAATACACTGTTGTGTTTGAATTTTTGAAAACAATCTGTTTGGAATGGCTGCTATTAGCATTTAGTAGAGAACCATCAGTATTCAGTTGCGTACCATTTGAATCCTGTGATGTAAAAGTGTCCATGAAGGGAGCAGCAGATGTATCACTGTCCTCAAGAATCACGTCATCATATGACCGCGACTCCTCTGATTCTATCAAAAGTGGAGTTTCTGTCCATTCGCACGGCAAAGTTGCAGGGTCATTGTTTAAGTTTGCATCTGCCTCATGTGCATTTGAAATGCAGCCAATAGTCGTGGAAACCAATACCAGGCTACCTTTCGGTAATGAAGCAGCAGTTACAGACAGGGGTGATCCTTTTGAACCAAGCTGACTCACTGGTGTTGGTGCTGAGGTTTTCCCTTTAACAACTGGAGTGCTTAAACCATGAAAAAGAGTTTTTGGCAACACAAAGCTTTGATAGTGATAACTCTCATGGTTGGAAGAAACGTCAAGTTTGCCCTTGTTCTCGATTGACTTGTTTTCACAATGTCCAGGCTTTGGTTGCTTCACAGCGCGTTTCTTAATTCCCACTTCTGCCACACTACGTTCACCCACATTGCCAGCGGGCCGGTTCATCTGGAACAGCTGTTTCGTCCTCAAAGGTGCCTGATGACAAATTAAAAGTTTTTTATTAAAATGTTACAGTTTCATTATTAAACAATGGACAGTCAGGGGAAGAGCAGGCAAGACTAAATTCAGTACTGCCATGAAAACCTATTCACCTGAAGGGAACTGAAGGATGAGTTGCAGCATTGGGACCCATGACAAACCCACTCACCCTATCCAGACTCCTGGTCACTTTCATCAGGCAGCCATCAGTTATCATTCGCCAAGCCAAATGAGCAGTATTGCGGGCATCGTCCAAACCTTAAAAAGTTACATAAACAGTAAGCTCCATAACGCTTGGGACAAGACAATGTGTCTTAATTTGGCTCTGTACTCCGCAATTTTATATTTTTAATCAAACCTTTCACGTGTGGTTGAAGTGCAAACTCTAAGGTATTAATAAAAAGGTATTTTTTACACATTTTGGTTTCACCATCTGGAAATTACAGCCCTTGATAATCTACATCTGAACAAAAACAAATAAATTAATTTTGCTTACCTGAATGCTCCCGGCCAGAAAATGTAATTCCGAGATCCTGTAGAGCCCCGTTAAGTCCTTTTGGTTTTCGATTATAAAAAAGCTGTGGAAGTATAAAACTGCCGTATGAATGTGTCAAATCCACAACACCAACTCTTGTGAACATTCTAAACTTTAAGCAATTACAAGAAAGTTTTGGTCTGCATCTAAAAAATTTGAACAAAGTAAAACATTTAAATGAAAGTTTGAGGGACGGTAAGCAGTTTTCTGATTGTAATCCGATGTAGACCATTAATGAATAATATGGCCAGTAAATAATTGAAGATATTTAGACTTTTTTTTAAATTATTGTTGGGACAAGAGAATGCTGAGGATATGAGAGTGTTAATTGGACCTTTTTCATGAGAATATTATTTAAATATTGCATGAAGCTTAATTTATGTGTCTATATTTTCAAAGTTGGACACCACTCAAGTTTTTATCTTGTTAGGTACTTCCTACAACTCAGAACACATTTCAAACCAATACACCATTCTGGAATTATTTGCATGGACACATCTACACATTTCAAAATGAATCATACTATTCTTTGACATTTCCAATTAGACCCACAATTAAAACTTGAGGAAAATCTGAGGAAAAAGGAAAGACCCTTACATAAATGTGTTCTAAGAGGAGAAAACTCTAGTATGAAAATAATTTGGCCTATATGTGAAAGGAGTCACATCCATTTGCATTTTCAACCATCTGCTACAGGAGCTTGGCTAAATGGTGCCATATTGCCATACCCTGTGCTTTGCATGTTTGTCTACAAACTTGCTAAATTTGAGTTTTTGAACATCGCTGTGGATTTTTCTCCAGTGGTCAAAGAAAATGAAAAAAAAAAGAAATGGAACAAAACCAACAGGGGTCTCAGCATGTGTTGTTCTTGGCCCAAATTATGCATCCCGGAATATTCTTCATGGCCTCGTATTAATTTATACATTTTAATGTATAAACAAACATGGCGAGGAAATTGGATAGTGTACACCTGCAAGACTACTTGAATATTCTGACCCATGCCTAGCATTTAGCCTGTGCCCAGACAAAATAATTAAACATATTTTATCGTATAACTCACTGAAGTTCACAAATTTAAATAATTTTTTACCCCAAATTGTCATCTCGAGCTGGCCTTTTTTGGTTCGTATTTCTGTGTGCATTTCTTCCTCTTAAATTTAATACATTCACCTGCAAAGTACTTTGAAATCTCCACATAAAAAGGCTCAAATAAAATTAAGTAACTCCTACTAAATTTACCTTATAGGTTGCTCTGAGATCAATCCAGCAGTTAAATATGTCAGGTTTGCAGATTTGTTTTCTTTTGCACTCATACTGCAGACAAACTCCCAAATCCCAGTCTGTGATTAAGAAAAAAAATAAAATAAATAAAAGCAACAAAAAACACATTTCCAATTATAGTCCACAATTTCCTGAAAATTTAAATCTTATAGCTTTAATTACAATTATACAAATAATTGGAAGTCTATCCAGTCATTTTGCAAATGTGGGGTGGGAGGGTAGTTAAATTGACTGAAATCTTATTTACTTTGTTTTCACTTTGGTTTGTTATTCAATAAATGTGAATATATTAACTGAATTCTTCTCTACCTAAAGTTTATTTTGTTTTTAAACTACAGGTGGCCTATACACACACTGTATATATACACACATGTACACATACACACACAAATTTCACTTCACTAAGAAATTAGGTCTGAACAGCATGTACTCCACCTGACCAGGTGACAAAGGCACACGGATGGCCAGTGTTTGAACAGACTTTTTCCTGAACCAGCACCATGTTATTTTCTTCCTGCAACATCTGAATCCAGCGGGTGAATCGAGACAAACAAATGTGGAGAGGTACTCCTGCTTCAACCTGTGCCTGAATGCAAAGAAAAATTCATGAGCATACATAAACTACTGAATGGAATTAAAGGTAGCCAGTTCCGAAGGACAAAAACATTACTTGTCTGATTCCGGTGAGTTCTGTACAAAACTTGGAGAGTACAGGATGCTCTTGAGGCTGCACATAGGTATGAAATTCGGATTCAATCTTCCCATTGCCGGTGTTGAGTACAACAGCTGGAAATTCAACTGCCATGGAAATAAATTAAAAAATTGATTTATTAAATCATTCACTTTCAAGAGTTTTTTTTTTTTTTAAATATCACTTCAGTTTTTGTCTATGTTTTGATTGGCCTTTACAGTTTTTGCATGCAGTGAAGGATATTTTAGGCACTTTCAGGAGTTTGATGACCTGCCACCTTTACAATGAGCATTATTATAGTGGCATCTATAGGTTTGAGGTTTGAAGCTTATACAGTGATGTTTTCCAGAGGCTATACATATGAAGATAATGATTTGATTACATTTATTCAGGTTTATAAACATAGTTGTCATTTCATAACACAACTTATTTTATCTGGTGTGATAACTATTTGAGGACAACTAGTCATATTTTCAGTAGATTTGGGTTGTCTAAAGGTAGTTTGTTAGTGTCGCCAGGAACGTTCACTTTTGGTGGTTTTGGCCACATCTGTGGTGACTGAGGGTCACAACAGTTCGTTTTCATACTCCAAATTCCAGAGTTCCTTTGAAAACAAAGCTACACCCCCAAAGTGGCATGGTTTGCTTGGGGGTTAATTTTCTTGTAAGACAATCCAGCAGTAGCATATTTTGGAGAAATAAAATTGCCTAGAGACAGTCACCAATGTTGTTTGATACAATAATATTGAGCAATATATAAAACTTAATTTTAAAGGCAAAGTGTCAACAGTTGTGGTGTTACATTTGATAAATTGTACTGTTAGAGACATCAACCACAACAAATTAAAAATAAATAAATAAATAAATAACTTATTTAAGCATCTAAAATATCCTTCATCGGCTGGGCCAATGAAAAACACAAAATAAGTGAAATATATAAATATATATATAAATAAATTAATTAAAAAAAAAAAAAACTAAAAAAAGGGAACCATCCCTTTAATGTAAACAGTTTCCAACATTTAAATTGTAAAACAAATCGACTTACTTATTTCTTGACCATAATTATTCTTGTCTCCCCAACAAGTAGATTCAAAGTCTATGACAATCAGGTAAGAAAAGTGCTGCCCTAAAACACACAGAAACTCACATTAGTCAGCAAACGTTCTTTGCATTCTACTAATTATTGGCACTGAAATCAACAACGCAAGCGAGTTTACGTAGCTAGCTATAATTTGTGAGGCCACCGACAACGCTTACCACAGCGCTTTTTTTCATTCTTTTCACTTGAAGGTCGGCTGCGTTTCCTTATCAGTCCGAGTTCACTGTAAATAATCAATGTTACTGTTAGAAAGAAGCTTAATCCAAGCTTTAATTAGATACAAGGAACGTAGACATTCGTTTTGTCTCAAAATGTTTAACTAGCTATACTACCTAGGCTAGTTATATCCAACGATACAACTACATTAACATTAGCTTGCTAGATAAACCTTCAACCTCCTTGAAATAAACAGATTCGTACTTAGCCAGTTTCTTTGTAGCCATGACGTGTTGTACAGTCTGTATGAGTAACTTTGATAGCGAGCAATCATATTATCCAATACTAAAGAATTGTTCCATTCTGGGCTCACAACACATGGTTCTCCCTAACCAGCTGAGTAGTGGGTGGAGAATGAAATTTAAAAATTACCGGCCCTGTTGACGTAGCTACTACACGCAACAACGTCACTTCCGTGATTATCTGGATTCTGGAAAGTCAGTTATATACATAGTAGAAATTGTAGAAACAGTTCTTGTGCATACATTATGACTGATGTTTTATTTGACAGGCAAAACAGAATTCTTGATCACAGACTAATTTATCATTAAAGTGACTTCACGGAACCGCGAAAAAAACATACCTAACCCAAGTGAGCGAACAATATCTAGTGTCACCACCACAGCAGTCACCACCTTAGTTAACATTTACCCTTCTCACGTCAATTAAGCAAAATGTTAATCCAAAAAAACATCTCGTTGAATTTGCAGACGTTTATAAATGAGCCCATGAGTAAACAGTTGATTTCATGGGCTCATTTTGGAACTCCACAGTTCAATTCTGAACCTGTTTTGCTTAGCTTAACGTTTGAGTTTCAATTTCTGTACGGTCTCTCTTTAGTTATAGTGCAACATTGCTGTCTTGTCATGTCTGCCACCATCTTTGGGAATTTCTTGCTCTACCTGTCTGGCCTGCAGGGGTAAGTAATCGAATTCCGGTCGGAAGCCAGATAGGAGATTGTTTAACTCAGTTTTCCACGTGAGGCGACGAGTACTTGCCAAGGCATGAGGTTAGGAATCCTCATACTTTAACACTATGTAACTGTTATCGTTCACAAAGGGCATGATTTGACTAACATCAATTTACAAGAAAGGGTTGGTATACTGTAGCTTCATGTAGTTAGCTAGGACAATTGCTATCATAGCAAGGTAGAGAAATACTGCAACTTGGGTAAAGTTAGCTGTTCAAAGTTTTAGCCAACATCTATTATCATTAGATATTGTTTATCTTTCATTTTACCAAGAAATGAAATTAAGAATACTTCTAGCTAGCGGAATTTGTCGATGTAAATAACTACAGAATCGATAAGACATTAAGAATTTAAAAGACTGATAATTCGTAGTAAACCAGCAGATACTAGATAGTTCGCTAGCTAGCATAATACATATTCTGTCGTAACACCTTTGCAGGCTGTCTGTTGGCGAATGGTTTCACGACTCGTTGGTCTACTGCCTCGCCTGTTTTTTGTCGTCCACTGGCGTGCAACCAAATGGCTTTTTCACACACGTTTGGACATAAAAGGAAAAGAAATGATATCTCAGATATCAGAGGTGACGTTACGAAATCAAGGAAATTGGACGAAAACACACGGGAGACAGAATTAAATGTACAGCCTCAGGAATCTAAGGTAATACAAGGTTCTTTTTCAGTTATGTTTTGACAAGCCAATTCAGTGTATAAGACAGTAAATTATGTGAATGTGTTTAACAGGGCATTCCCCGTCTGGCGCTGTCCTGTGACGATATCCAGGAACCTATCACACAGAAACAGCTAACAGAATTAGTTCTGTTTGCTTCCTTGGGAATGAAACAACCATGGTATATTGTTGAGGCATAGTAAATGGTAAAATCTTAGATTAAATGATATTCTGTGTTTGCAATAAATACCATATTTGACATGTTTGTCCCCCTCTTTCAGTTGGTGTCATCTGGATAACCAGAAGAATGTGTCTGGAGTCAGTGTTACTGTTTTAGAAGGTCTCGGACAACTCCATTTTTACAGATATTACCTACAATTCAAAAATCTCAGAAAGCGGTACAGAATTGTAAGTGAACAGTCTAATTATCACTTATATTTTCAGCTGCTGTGTTGTATAGGGCAAAAATTTCCCCTTACTGGCATGTAAACACTGCTCACCTGTGTTTTCTCCATCCTGGTACAGTACTAAAAACCCACTTAGCTTCTGAGCCACTGTGTTTCACTTAGCTTCAATCTTGTGGCAGAATAGGGGGTACATGTGGTATGTCTTCTACTGTTTGAATTTTCATCTGTAAGAGAGCAGTGTAATCATAGTTTCAGGATTTACTTTTATTAATACAGGTGCATATTAATTTATTGCTATCTTACCTTTCAGAGATGCAGTTTTCTGAATTCTTCTGGAGCTTCCCCTGTGTTGTCAGATATATTCAATGCTGAGCTGGGAATTTCTGAAAGTACTGGTCCAATACTTGTTGGAAGTGACCCTGTATCCAAAAACAACTTTGAACATCAGGAAGGTGAGATGCAACAACCAGAGAAGGCCAATTTGTGTGAATGCGTTGTGTATGCTACAGTGGGTATATTCTAAATACATGCTTTGAGCAATATAACACACTGCTATGGTCTGTCAGTAGGCACACAATGGCCAGTTGTTTTTAATTTTCTTTCTTTGCTTCCTGTGCACAAATAGCAGACCTGGGTCAAGTAGGTATTTGTTTTGGATTCAAATACATTTCTACGCTTTACTGATCTTGTCTGGTGTATTGGAACCAATTAAATGAACCCTGCCTTCTGGTCATATTGGCAGGCTCAGTTACACCAGGCAAGATCAACAGAGCACAGAAAGTATCTGAATCCAAAACAAATACGTATTTGACCCAGGTCTGACAAGTAGAATTGTTCTTTCTCCACAGGAAATCGAAACTGGCACCCCATTATACACAAATATGGCACAGAAACACAGGGTCTCACCAGGTACTTGTTAAGCACTGAGGAGATGGGCAGAAAAGCCTTCCCCTTGAAGGGTGAGTGCACTCTTGTAAGCGTGCAAACAAAATGGAGAGTGGCATTTACTGGTATGCTGTATTTCTTTATGTGCTTTGGTTATTCTGTGTATCTTTGATTAGAATCTTTTCAGAAAAACACTTTGAATTCAAAGTATGAAAAGCACAGTATAAATAAAGAAAAATGCAATGTGCTTATATATTGGGCAAGTATACAGCATTGTTGTGGTAAGCGGTGTGTTCTCACAATTTATTTGCTTTTCTCACCTCAATTTCAGGAGATCCCAGCTGTGAATCATTTCTGTGCACCGAGAGTGATGAATGTGTCACAGACAGCAGCCCCCTCTATGGACTCGACTGTGAAATGGTGTGTGAAACTCTGTTGCTTTGACACTGAGTCAGGCTGATTTGCCATTGCCATTACATGTAAAACAGTGCATATTATAAACCAAATGCTTATAAATTACTAGGAAATCATTCTTTGAATTAGGGCTGCATGGTATAGATAAAAATGATGCATATTATTGCTTAAGCAGTGGGGTTCCTCCTGGCTAATTCTATAGTTGAACTCAATAGAAAATTAGTATTAACCAAATCCATTGCTTAGGAGTTCCTTTACAACATGAAACCTTGTGGTGTGATGGTGATTCTTTTGGGCTGCTTTGATGCTCAGGATGTGGACATTTAGTGAATCATCCTCCATGTGTTCTACTGTGAAGAGTATTTTGGAGCAGGATGTGTTACACAGCTGAATTCCTGTGTACATGCATTGAAAAGGCCTGACATGATGGTCTAAATGCAAGAAACCCAGAGTAGAGCAATTCTGCTAAACAGGAAGTCCTGAATTTCTCCCAATGTGCAAGACTGCTCGACACTTACATGAAATGTTGAGTTGGTTATTGCTGCTAAAGGAGTTCTTACCAGTCAGTTAAGGAAATTAGAGGGAGACCTACTTTTTCCTGCAGATATATTAAATGTACAATTATTTTTAGTTGAGTAGATTGTCAGTGATTATGAAAAAGTTGTAACTTTTAGTGTTATTTGCTGTGTCACATCACCTATACGAGCACTTGTCGTCCTTGTGATTTAAAATCTGCAGAAAAACAAAAAATTGGCAGAGGGGGCACTGTACATCGCACTGTACCTACATGTACTGTAGCAGTTAAAATGGTTAGTTATTACAGCACATCTGCTTCCTGAAGAGCACTCTAGTCAGAATTAGGGAGCTGCATAGCCTAATCTACTATGTGGAGTTCAAGTTGCATTCAAGTTGCCATCAGTTTTTTCATTCCCACTCAAGCACTCTGTCTTGCCTAATAATGTCATATATATAATAATGAACTTTTCACTGAGTACTCCACTGAGAAAAGTTGCTCTTTGCATTTTTATACAGCCCTAAAGCAAAACAGGATGGATATGTCAATCATGTCAATGATCTTGGCCTTGTAATTACAAGAATCTTGACAGATAATTTAATGTTAGTTTGTATATAATGCTGATATGATAGGACACCCTGCAGACAGTTTTTTTCTGGAAAGTTAAATTTGTAGGAACTAAATGAAAACCTCTGTGTCTAGATTCATCTACACAAAGATTAAAAACCGTTAAAAAATTCTGGCAGCTATTGAAATCAGAAAAAAGTATGTAAACAAAATTATTTATGCTGTTTTTTGGTGTCTGTTCATACCTGTTATGATGTTGTATATCTCCAAATCAACCTCACTTGCATGGTCCATGTACCAGTCTGGTCCTTCATTAGTGAAATAGCCTGCTGGAAGTATGAAACGTCTGTAAAAGTATAAGTTTGTGTCTTTTAACAATGGTAGATTTAAACATCAGGCTGTGTTTGTCACAAATACAAGTGGAGTTGACCTTTTCTTGGCTATTTTATTGATAAACGCTTTTTTTGGTCGCATTACAGGACCGTAGAAAGATATATTGAAGTAGCAACCATCCATTTTTCCACAGTTTGATATCTTAACCCAGCAGAAACATGATTTGTTTTATTCATTTTATTCTCCTGTCACTATTCCTCCTGCATCAGCAAGTTCAGCAGACTTAGTCACTGAAGCTACTTCCAGACGTGCCCATTACATTGCATTTATTTGGCAGATGCTTTTATCCAAAGCGACGTATAATAAGTGCATGCCGAAGGTCATTGGAACCACGACAAACACAGGTCCGATGAGGTACAATACTCATTTTGTAACAGTTATTCATAGTCATGAACTCATTAAGTCCAATTCACACGGTAAGCATAGGCTAGGTTAGGAAGTTATGGTAAGTTAAACTAGGCATGACAATGAGCTACATCATCAAAGTAACAATTAAAGTTCAATAAGTGGTGGGTGGAGGTAGAAGTGTAACATGAGTGCTACAGGAACAAATTAGGTTTCAAATGTTAAGAGCGATCCTAGATTGGGAGTGCCCTCCAGAGTAGTGATAGTTAGTCCAGGTACAGTCTGATGAGATGTGTCTTCCGACATCGGCAGAAGATGGGCAATGACTGAGTGGTTTGTAGAGGAACCAGGAGTTTGTTCCCCCACTGGGGAGCTAGGATGGAGAAGCTCTGTGGTTTTGGATGAGCGAGAACCATTCACCCGGATGGCAGGGAGTGCAAGCCGCCCTGCTGCAGCAGAGCGGAATGGTTGAGCTGACATGTAGGATTGAATCGTGTCCTGTAGGTAGACAGGGGCTGTCCTGTTGGCTGCATTATAGGCCAGGGTCAGGACTTCGAACCTGATCCTGGCAGTGACCGGTAGCCAGTGGAGAGACCTCAGCAGGGGGGTGAAGTGTGAGTGACGTACCCCCCACCTCTTTCAGATCACTGAGATTTTTTTCTTCTAGGCATGGTAGCCAAAATAATGGGCAGCTGCCCAACATTTTTATGCATAACCGTGAGCATTCTGTGATGTTAATTGCTTAATGAACTCAGGAACCACACCCGCGTGGAAGCACCTGCTTTCAGTATTCTTTGTATCCCGCACTTGCTCATGATTCCAGTATTTTGACAGTTGAGAAAAAGATTTGCTGCAACACTTCTTACTTGCAACACAGAAACTTTTTTTACTGACATTTAGGTCAGAGACCTTCGTCGGAGCAAACAGGTGTGAATGAAAAAACAGGCAATATATATACGTAGAAACACATGTAAGTGGTTAGGACTAACAAAGTGACACTGTGATCAACCTATGAGATTAAAAAGGTGTGTTTAACCGAAGCAGTCTACAATTAACTCTGGTGTAGAAAAATTAACATCAGCCTATAGAGTTAAAGGGGCGTATCCATCAATCTTCCAATTAATCATGGTTAACTCATAGAGTGTGGCTACCAAAAGGTGTTCAATTTCTCTTAATTAGCGCTAGTAAAAATAAGGTTGAGACATTGTCCAAAATAGTACACCAGTAGGTTTAAACAAGATTTTAATTCATAAGTTAAATGAATTTCATCAACACAGTAGTCTCAACCTTATTTGTCATACCGCAATTGAGTGAAATTGAGCATGTAAGTGGGTAGTAAAATTAATTTGCTTCATTCACACAGCTGGTGTAAATAATGTAGACCCACCATTAAGATATCACACATCTTGCATATTGCAATAATGACAGCTTTTCAATATTTTGTTCTGTCCAACTATGAGTCTATTCCAGTGATATTCACTGTTGACTGTCAAGTTCTGCCTCTTTGTAACAAAATCTTGTGTTTCTAAACCGTATCCTTGTTTCAGTGTTTGACAGAGCGTGGAAATGAGCTGGCGCGCGTCTCCCTGGTGGACAGTGAGGGCCGCTGTCTGCTGGATGAGCTGGTAAAGCCAGAGAGCCGAATCCTGGACTACTGCACAAGGTATATAAGCACCATTACTCATGGGAATGGCCTTATGCAAAAGTGTCACATTCAGTAGTGTTAGATAAGAAACAAATAGCAATAATCCTGGAACAGAACAGGAAGCAGAACATTCTGAGACCTAATAGTGTCTTATATGCAGAGACATTGGACATCAGTCAGATTTCGATCTACGTAAGCATCAAGTGGAAATTTACACAGGAGTTTTAAATGTTAAAACCGTGCTTTGTGGCTGTGCTAAATTTTCTGTGTAAACTCCAGCCTTAGCCAGTTTGTTTTCTGTTACCTTCACATAGGGCATCTGCCAACACCACTTATAAAATCCTGGATGGCTGAAGTTTAGAAATGCAGTTTTCCCAATCATTTCTGGACCCCCCCCCCCCCCTTTCCCAGTGTCCATCTGGATCTCATTTACGGCCATGAAGGATTCTGGGTTCAGCTGAGGTGACGCTGGAAAGAAGGGTTCACAGGGTTTGTCATTTAAGACATATTTTTTTACTCTGCTCTTCCAAGGTATTCAGGAATAACAAAAGCGTTGCTGAGACCGGTAAGGACGAGGTTGAAGGATGTCCAGGCCAAGCTGAAAGAAGTTTTGCCCCGAGATGCTGTGCTCGTCGGCCACTCTCTCAACAATGACCTGAATGCTTTAAATGTAAGAACAGCAGTTAATCTGATGTCCACAATGGCACGCATATATGCAGGGGAAGACTATTAATGAGGATTAAGGAGTTACAGTTTGTAGTTTGCAGTATTGTTCTGTGGAGCTAGTTTCATAAAAATATGTTCAAACATAGCACATATTTGTAAGTCATTAGAACTAAGAAAGAATAAATTAAAATACCTGACATGACATTGCACTTTAAATGGACTGTTTCCCCCCCCAGAGTAAAGGATTGAACTTAAAAGTTCAAATGTAATTATTTGCCATGCAGTGATCCCAATGATTGCCATGGGGGTTCACTGCAGTCTGAATGCCCTTAACAATGTTTCTGTTTCTCCTTCAGGTGATCCATCCTCATGTCATTGACACCTCACTTCTTTACAGAAGGGAATCTGGCCAGAGATTTAAACTGAAGTTTTTGGCAGAGGTTGTATTGAAGTGAGTAAGCTTTTTCTACCTTTACTCATTTGTCTTTCTTCCCGTAATTATCGATTTTGGCTTTCAGGCTCTAAAAGACGAGTCGCCTCTGGAGGTAGTCGTTTAGCTTTTTCGCTGTGGAAGTCCGCTTTTCTGGTAGTTCCACCCTTATTGGCACCACCATTCTCTTCATATTTCTCAGCAAGAAGATCCAGTGTGCAGAGAAGAATGGGCACAATCCCACAGAGGATGCTCTGGCTGCCTTGCAGCTGGCTCAGTACTTCATCAGCAGAGGCCCCAGAAAGGCAAGCAGGATTTTGTCCTTCACTGATGCACTCAAGTTATGCCGAGAGCTTACGGATGGACAGGATGGTGGCTGGTTCAGAGCTCTCAAAGTATTTTTTTTCCCTCCCAGGTTGTCGAGTTAAATTTGGATGGAATGTGGCAAGAATATAGCAGAGTAAATGCAACCCCCGTGAACGGGTCTAAACGCGGTCCGGCCCCACCTCCGAGTAAGATCAGGTGTGGCCTATTTCTGCAGCGGAGCACTGAACGCTATGTTTGCGGTGGGAATTTGTGCTTGGCATTAACACGGTGCTCTCTTAGGTTCGGAGATGCCCTCCAGGTTACAGGTCGCTCAGCAGTTTATATCGCCAGAGCTTCAGGGAGTGATACGTCACGGGCCGCCAAGCAATTGAAGTGCAACTCGGATCAAGAGGTGAGTCTCAGTACCCTGATGGTAAGCGGTCTATCCAGGTCTTGTTAAAGAAGATATGAGGACGTCACCATAATAGTTTTATTGTTGTTGTTTTTGCTTTTTTGCAGGTCCTGTCCTCCTTCAAAAGGGAGATACCATCATGCTTTTTCACCTTGGTTGAATTCTATTCCTTTGCAGAGAAAACAAGAACCTTGTCTGACGACAATAAATATGATCACCTTTATCAGAAGGTATGTTTTATTACATGGCTAGAAAGAAGAGATCCTTATGTGGAGACACACTATTGCTCTGATTAAGGACTTTTTCTTGTCATGTTCCAGATGCTTGCCCGGCAGAGAGAGATGTGCACTGTGTACGTGGGGCCTTTACCCAAGGACTGTAGTGAGAAGTCTGTGAGGAAGCTGTTTCGGCGTTGCGGACCCATTCACTCTCTGAGGCTGACGAACGTAACACAGAGAGTAGGTTTATTCCTTAATGTCGCAGTGTATTTGTACAGGCTGTCCTTAATTGTGTTTAAGTTGACTCGCAATTACAGTGATCCATCATTTACCTTGCATGTTACTACTTACAGTGCTGGATCTTACACTTATTGGAAGGCAGCACACATACTCTGCTTACTGATGTGTGACGGTGCGTACATTCACATGGGTGTTATTAGGCCTCACTGTTGCATGGATAGTCATTTTTTCAGTGGCACCTCTATTGCAGCACAAAGAATTCTGTGAAGTGTGACCTCGCTTTGCTTTGAGGTGCTTGGGCACAGGGACTGTTTGGTTATCTCTCACCTTGCCTCAGTACATATATATTCTATTCAGGAGATAGGATGGGGGGTATCTGTAGTAGAATGCCAAACTCGGATATTATGGACTGAGAGTATGAAACTTAAATGGCATGCGTCTTACCGGAATCGAGCTAATAACTGCATTTTAAAAAAGCATTTTAAAATAGTCAAAATGGAAAGAAATGGAAATCCCAAGTATTTGGCAGGGACGAGTCTTAGCATTAATGCAGAAGTGTGCAATGTGGGGAAAATGAACTGATTGATATGAAGAATTGCCAGAACAAAATCAAACAATCTGCAAAAGGTAGACAGTCCTGAAAAGGAGATCATTTGGAAAGCCTAATCTAAAATTTTTTTTACATTTTTTTAATGAGATCCCAATTGCTGCCGGTTTTTTGGTAAATGAAACTAATGTTTTTTAGCAAAAAATGAAAGTAGATTTTTTATAAAAATAAGGCGAGGCTAATTTAAGTGATGTTTAATCAGTAAAGAATTCAGTACATATTTGCATACATTGCTAATGCATTCTCTTGGATGCATTTTTCAATCTAAGGTTTCTCTCAATATTATATTAAGGCCCACGGGTGTGGGCCACTACTGTAAGATTGTGAAAAAAATGTTAAATTTACTGATAAACAGCCATAGCAGATGTGATCACAGAAGAATATTATCTAAATAATACCTAGCAGCTAGTTTTCTTCAAGAGCTGTTTGGCATTACCCTTTTCTCAGTGAATTTGTGAATTCTTATTTCAGTCTGGATATCTCCATGCACTGAGGGATGGAAGTGTTCAATGCGAGGTTCTCGTTGTCTGTTCCCGATTATAAACCACACAAGGGAATGGGTCTCTCCAATGCTGTCTAGTTCAGAAGTGGTGTGATGCTACAATTTTGTACATTCATGGGACCATCAGACCATCCTTGTTTGGAGCACACTACTGACACCTAAAGGGATGCAGCTGGTGGCACCATTGTCTTTTATGGCTATTTTCACCACAGTTCAACATAATCCTTTGTTTGAACAAATGTGTGGTGTATTTTCTACTCTTCCATTCCAGACCCATGCGGTTGTAGTATTTGAATTGCTGGAGGGAGCTTTCCTGGCTGTGAACTCACTCCAGGACCTCATGCTGGATGGGTGCTCTGTTAAGGTATTCAGCGCTTGTAAAATGTTGGTGGTTGTGTTTTAATGATTTCGTTTGGAATCAAGATGTGCACTAATACCAATCAGTTGTGCTTAATCCCCCCATGTTTACTCTGACACGATGATGCTCCTTCTATGAATTCTTCTTCTTCTTCTCCTTCTCCTCCTCCTCCTCCTTCTCCTTCTCCTTCTCCTTCTCCTCCTGATGTGCTGTCATAGCTGTGTAACAGTTTTAGAATATGGAAAATGGTAAAACTTAATCACGTATCATGTTAATAGCTGACCAATGTTTGTATTATGGTCTACCTTATTCCCTGATATACATGCATATATTGTTCATATACTGAGGGTTATGATTCTCTACCTGCCAGGTTCTGAGGCCTGTCCAGGAGTCCACACTGGATTTGGAGGTGTTTCTGGGGGAACTGGAGAGGGATTTGGAGAAGGAAAATGTCATCTATGTCTCAGGAGTGTCTGAAAAAGACCTTCACCAGGTTTTCTCCCAGTTCGGCCCCATCGAGCGTGTGGTCCTGCCCAGGAAGCCCACCTCGGGAAAGTTCAGGAAGCACGCTTTCATAAGTCAGTTAATAACAAGTTCCTCTGCTAGTGGACTGCATTCAGTTCTCCTTCATATTCATGCTGAATGGAAATACCATCTACCGAATTCAGAAAGAGAAAATTAGTCGGCAGTAACGTATTTTTATTTCAGACTGTGAGCTGGAGAGACTTTGTAAGCCTCTAAATTCTCAAATAGCTTTTTTATTTTTTTATTTCAGAGTATCAGAATGCAGAGAGTGTAGAGGCTGCCTTGCGTTCATCCGCAGAATGCAATGGCGGAAAAATGAGGGTGTGCAAAGCAATGACTCCGCCTCACCTGTGCTCATGGACCGGCCAGACATATCAGTCTGTGGAGTGCGACTCAGGAGAATGCAAATCCACAGAATCTGAAGAACGAGACTGCTCTGATCAGCAGCTGTGTCATGTGAGTCAGACTGCAGCACAGAGATTGCACTGGAACCCTGCCTGTTGTATCCTCTTCAGTACGAGTTTAATATCCTGAAAATGTTCTATTTTAAATACAACATGCATAATTCCTGGAATAATCTTGGTTCTTCGGAAAAATCCATAATTGGTATTTTAGTGCATTTTAATGGTGAACAGGTTTCGTTGTTGTTCGACCAAACGTCTGAATCTAAGGATCTAAGAACCTGCTACCCTCCTGGGATTTTCACACACTACAGTCTCTAGAGTTTACAGGGAATAGTACGATAAACAAAAAAACATCTGTTAAGCGGCAGATCTGTAGGTGAATACACCTTGTTAATGAGAGTGGTCAGAGGAGAATGGGCAGACTCCCAGACTCAAATAGTGTACAGGAAATGAGAAGACAGAATTTCTATTAAATGTAATGAATTGCAGATAACAACATCTGTTTTGCAGACAACAAAAACAAGATCTTTTAATTTAGTCTATTTGACTACAATCTTTATTTGTATTTTATTTCTTAATTGTTGTACTGTATTATATCCTTCTTTATGTTGCGTATACATATAATTTGTTTTAATCTGTAAAGCACCTTGTTCATTGAGCTTGGGAGGTGCAATATAAAATTATTATTATTATTATAAAATGATAGGCCTAAGCTTTTGTGGATAAATTCAGTTGCGTGCTGTGCAATGTTTTTTCTCGGCAGATTAATTGGTTATCCCTTTTAGTCAAGCTCACATTAAAAGCAAAATTGTGATATAAACAATGCTAACACTAAAATCCAATGTTTAAACATGTTTTATTATCGTATCATATAATAACCATATTATCATTATCATATTTAATTTTTAATGCAAAAATCCCAGTTACACATACTTTTTTGGGAAATGGAAAAGACATTTTTTGAAGGCCCCAGGATTCCAGTTCCCAGCTTTAAATCCTACTCTGGTGGCAGTGTATTTCAGCTGTGATTGTTAACGGCTTCTACAGCCGCACTGGCCTTGTTTTGTCTTCTGAATGTACACTGTATGTGCCTCTACACAGGAGAGTGAAATGAAAGACCTGATGAGAAAACTTGACAGCAAAGTGGGGAAACTGTTCAAGGCTCTCCCGGATAAGGCCCTCAGTATAATTCTTCTTCCTGGGCAGACAAGGTAATAAAGTGCACTGTCATTGCTTGAGGCCATCGTTTGAATCCATAGTAATCCTGGAATGCTCTTACTGGATATTCTGACCGGTTATGACTTCAGATCTCTTCTGCTAACCCTCTTTAGTGTGTGTACAGTAATTAATCTTGTGCATTTTAGGGTTTGGCATCTTTAGGTTAACTCATTTCTCAAAGCATAACCAGCAAAAATATATTTATCGAGGATCACAGTAAAAGAAACTATACTCGTATATCAATATCAACATATTATATAAATCAGTAGGAAAAATGTTGTTTCAATGTACACCCTAGTCATGTAGCACATTAGTGGTAAAATTCTATATCCAAATAAATATGAATTTCCTCTATTTTGTAGTTGAAAAGGGTTGTCGGGTCTGTGATTTAGTTATTTTAGCACATTCTCCTGGGCCTTGTTTGTGATTAATACATCAAATACATTAATTCCCGCTTTCCGAGGAAGCATAAAATGACCAGCCGTCAGTCATCGTCATGCTGTGAATCAAATTACAATGAGTCATGCAAGACTGCATTGAATATCTGATTAAAATGGCAACGGATGAATTATAGGTGACAGGATGAGAACATTGTTCATTTGAATATTTTATTCCTTCATCCTGTATGAGGGCCAAGACACATTTTGTTTACATACCCTGAACATGATTTCCTCTGACAGCACTTTACATTATTGGCTTAGTAGTTTCAGGGGGCTGAGGCATATGTCAAAAGATTGAAATGACAGCTGTTGCTCAGTTGCTACTCAATTGGAAAGCATGTAGACCTGTACCAAATAACACTGTGTGAAATCTAGGAGAACTCTCCAATACAGTTAATGGTCTGTTAGATAAATCTCTATGGCCTGGGTGATAGACATGGCTCCCAGTTGGCTACACTATTCCAGAAGGTTTTTTATTAATGGTGGTGCATTGAAACAGTATTACTACGTAATGCATGTATTGCTCGCCTTAAATTTAATTCGTATTTTGTATGTTTTTCTATTGTATTTCAAATTAGTCAAGTTTTTCGGTAAGTACACATGTTAATTGTATCAGCCATTGTCATGCAATATAGTTCATATTGCTTTCAGTAGTAGTCTGGTCATAAACGTTTCTTTGAAAGTATTTCACATTGTTCTTCTGTACATTTCTGTTCTTCTCAACATGCCTCATAAATTGTCATTATTTTTGGCAGGACCAGTGAGCATTTCCCGGGTCTGTGTTTGATCGGGGTGAAAAATGGTTCTTCCATGTGACCGAAGAAGAATTCCACGATTTCAGCAGGAATGGGACCATTGACTAGCAGTAGCATGCATCAATGCTTTGCTAGTGCAATAACTTATTTTGGTTTTCATATTTTACTTATTTTACCAAATCTTTTCCTGCAGTACTGTGATCATACTGTGTCCTAATTCTTTGCACAGTTTTAACAGTAAAATAAATTATGTTTCATATCTGTTGGTTTGTTTTATTATGAAATGTACTGATGTGTGATCAAGACTAATAGCCAGCTTGTGTTTTTGTAGGCATTTAGTGAATGTACGCATGTCACTATCAAAGAATGTTAACTAGGGTTACTCTTTTTCCATTACAAGAGGAGATATCGTTTCTTAATGGTTCATAAAATTATTCAGCATTGTTTGGCATGCCTTGACATGATATTTAGTTTAAAATAGCTCCAGTCATTTGAGTCACTCAGGGCAGGAGAGTCTGGCTTCCGAAAACCAATCACGTAGTCCGAGTTACATTTTTTGCTTCCGTTTCTTACCGATCATGTGCTCTGTCCCATCCATTTCTTACCAATCAAGTCTTCTCCTCTCTGTGGTTCATTTCCTACCAATCAGGACTCGTACTGCCTGTACATTTATTACCAATAAAATCTTCCCATCTCTCTGGTCAATTTCTTACCAATCAGAACTCGTCCTGCCCGTCCATTTCTTACCAATCAAATCTTTTATTCTTTTCACAATTATTTCTTACCAGTCAGGACTTGTCATGTCTGTATGGTTCTTGCCAATCAACTGTGGCAGCACAACTTTTAAATGCACTGCGGCAAATTCCCGATGAGTGACAATATTGAAGAAAGCAGTGAAATATTATGTGATTCTCAGGGTAAGAAATTAAATTGTTAAAGGTTCTAGATGAAAACCAAGCTAACTGTTGTTTTATGGTAACAGACAATATATTACCTTCTACCACCTGATAGTAGTTTAGCTAGACTAGGTAGCTAACATTATGTTAGTGTCTAGCTAGCTAATTGAAATTTACCCGAAAGATCAGGTAAGGCAACCCCATGATGTAATTAGGTTATTAGCTATCGATGTGTTAGCTATTATTATGATGTTCTGTGGAGCAACGGCATGTATATCCTATTCCTGCAAAATTAGTCCAGACTATCTTCCCTTTCTCCCTGCCCCCGCCTCTACGGCCCCTGCAAGGATCAAATCATTGACCTCTTCCACTTCCAGTTCTGTAAGTTTATCTTTATTCTCCTTTCAAGCAGCTGTAATATGTAATATTTAATTTTTAATCTGACATTGCATGTGAGTGTGTCTCTGTCTCTTTGTGACATGTATGTGCCCTATACTATCAGTCCTGCACCTGCTACCAGCACCCCTCAGTCACTTCTTGTGCTGTCCTGCCTATGATCACTCCCTGTACTGTCCTGCCTGTGATCACTCCCTGTGCTGTCCTGCCTATGATCACTCCCTGTGCTGTCCTGCCTGTGATCACTCCCTGTGCTGTCCTGCCTGTGATCACTCCCTGTGCTGTCCTGCCTGTGATCACTCCCTGTGCTGTCCTGCCTATGATCACTTCCTGTGCTGTACTGCCTGTGATCACTCCCTGTGCTGTCCTACCTATGATCACTCCCTGTGCTGTCCTGCCTGTGATCACTCCCTGTGCTGTCCTGCCTGTGATCACTCCCTGTGCTGTCCTGCCTGTGATCACTCCCTGTGCTGTCCTGCCGGCAGTTGCTGCTTCGGCATATCCTCCAGCTCCATCCCCTCTCTTGGCTTCTGGAAGTGATTCAGTTTGGTTGCCCACAGAGACAAAGCTATGCATCCCGAACCACCTGCCCCAGCTCTGATCTGCAACCAGGCCCCACCAGAGCACTTCTTCAACCACAGGCTCCTTGTGTGGATTCCCTACCACCAGTGGAAGGTCAGTTTACTCCATCCAGAATGTGGCCAGCAGCTAACTGGGTGTGGTATTTATGAGAGGGTGTGGCAGCTCCTGGACAACCAGTATTTCCTTATGTACATACCTTATGTAACCCACCTGTCATCCGGTAAGACTAACTGCAAATTCATGTGGGCAATTCAGAACTGAGGTAACGGGTCATAGCTAGTACAAAGACAGACAGTGTTAAAAGAACAGTGGCTGAAGGACATTAAAAAGAAATAATAAAAAAAAACTTGTTCATACCCTTTTGTAAATAATATTTTTAATCTGGAATTCATATATTTTCGTAACAAGTCTTTTGTGTCAATCTTGAATAAAATCCTTTGTATTAATATTTTGTGCAATTTAATAAGATTGTGTTGTATTTTTTTTGGCTATTGTATATTTTGCTTTGAATTTAATAGCTATAATGTGTTTTCCTATTTATTTTTTCTGTTATTTAGAAGTGTTTAACTTCTCATGCTGTTAGATATACATTTCAAAAATCCTTTAAACCAAAGGTAATACATTAGAGGTGCGTATTTACATGCTACATATTATTCATTTCTTTTTATTCTGTATACATAGATGCAAATAAAGTATGAAATAGATCGTACAAATTCTTTATCTAATCATATTTGTATATGTCTCGCATGGAGATTGAACTCGCGAATTTTGCGTCTCCACCGATGTTCCCTTAAGAGGGAAATATATGCAACATATGTAGAATATATGTCGTCAACATAATTTCTCATTTAAACTGCAATACATGAAGAAAGAGCGCAGGCGCGGTGGCCAAGTGGTAAGGCGTCGGTCTCGTAAACCGAAGATCGCGGGTTCGAACCCCGTCCGTGCCTTTTTTTAAACGCGTAGTGTTCATTTTCGTCTTGCTCACCTAATAAATATTCTGCACAAGTTATTTTTCAGTAATGTCATATAATGAAGTAGTAAAATAAATAGAGCATGCGTGTTTAAAGTTACTCTGGCGCAAGTGCTGGGTGTGGATATTTAATCATCAGCGGGCTGACAAAAAAGTCAATTCTGGGTGGTAACTCTGGACTATGTTTTATTTTACGCGAAAGGATATCACATTGGGCCCCACCTCCCAAAGCTGATTTTTTTGCTGGCACCTGTCAGTGAGGTCTAACCGTCCTAACCCAGCCATAAGGTGCCCCAGACATTTCTTAACGAGTTTTCTTTTGTCCCCAGGTCGAATAAAATTTACTTTTCTGGGAGAAAGAATTAAGGCCAGAAGGGGGCAACAAATCGCCCTGAGCCTCAATATTTGTTATAACACAATATTCATAGGTGAACGCAATACACAGCGAAGCACAAAACCTGTGTGTGTGCGCGTGCGCGCGTATATAAAATTCGATTATTTAAAATATACAGGTCTAGACTGACAGGAGTGTAAACACGTGCTATAAATGTCAGTTCTTAATAATTTGTTATGCCATGATTTTGGATGATGGAAGATGCGAGAAGTGGCAGTAGGCATCGCTAAACTTGTGCAGCGCTTTGTGGCGAGTTTTATAAATGTTGTGACGTCTCTGGATTTCCAAGAATGTCAATTCCTTGTTTCTATATTTGGAGGTTGTTTCTAGGAAAATAAAATGTGTTAGAACTACACACCTCCACTCCGAGCCAGATGCGTGAAACTTGTCTCCTTTTAAAGCACCAGCACTGTCGCCAGTGCTGTCTCTTCAGAACGCTGTTTTCCACTTAGGAGCTGAGTGTCGATCCTCCTTAATTCAAACCATGAGAAGGGAGTGAAATGAGATGATCGTATATTCGGCTACTATGCTTGCTGTGGATACGTTTTGTAAAATGTTGTCTTTTTAAATCTTTATTTTCTCATGCGCCTCCCCCTCGTTTGGCCTCTTCGTACACAGTGGCGTGACCATGAAGAAATGTTTCAAGAGCAGGCGGTGGGATCTTAAAATGAGTTACCAACGCTAGACACGACTGCACTCCGCAGCATATACGTTCTTAAAGAAACAACGACATGAAATGAGACGTACGTGTCATGTTAGGCGGCTGAATTCATTGAAATTATCATGGTAAGTTTGAACGGATTCAATACGTTTCTTTTCTCATTTCAGAAGGGCTAATAACGTGTTTTATAGCGTGCTCACTCGCACGTCTCCTGGTTCACATGGTCGGAATAACTAGCAGGTGAGAATAATTTCTGCTTGTGGAATACAACTGGCATTATATCTGGAAATATCCGTTAAATGTTATTAGACATTGCGATTTTAGAATCGCCCTGGCTATTTTGGTGAAAATACCATTTCGCAGATGTGTAGACATTCTAATGAATAAATAATGTAGGTTTTATAGCCTTCTCATCATGTCTGAGTACAGACAGATTGTGTCTGAGCGATCTACCTGAAGTCCCCCGGGAAGCACCGAGGACACAGTCTGAGACTCAATCAGGTTAAACGCCCAGTGGTGACTTCATAATGCATAGCCAGTCTCAGACTTAATATTTTATTTGGTAGAATACGGTTGGTCCTATTTATAGACTTATGCAACAACAGGCGAAGATCCACGAAAAATGCAGCGCACGTGTTGACGAATAGGCAAGGTTAAGTAATGTTGTAAAATAGTCAAATCGTTACTTCACTGGTCCTAGCCTAATCATTGTCTCAAAAGTTCCACATCGTCATTGTCAACAAAAGCAAACATGGGCCTGCGATAGTTTATTTCATGTTTTTTTAGGCAATTGCAATGTTCGTCTTTATAGCCTACAAAAGAAGAATTATATAAAGCGACTGCCAGGTTAGTTTTTACAGTAGCCTATGGGCTAGGGCTGCAGATCACTGTTAATATGCTTTGGAGCTAAACAAAGAAAAACTTGGTACATTTTTTAAATAGAAATTAACCAAATATAGTCTATTATGCTACGTTCTTGCACAAGTGTAGCCTAGCCTAGTTGTTACAAGTATTTGGTTATTGGTGATACATTACGTTCTAAAAATCGCATTTAAAGTGATCAGGGTTCAAGGCGAGCAAAGCATCCGTTGGATAGCCAGCTACGGGACAAAGAAATGGTTTGGTCGCAAGACCAACAATATAAATTACAAAACACACACACAGTTTAATTCTAGATATGCCTTGCTAGCGTTGAGGGAAATGACAAACAACGAAAAGTTATTGGCCTAGTTATGGAAAAGGGAAAAGCCCAGCGTTTTGCTTGAAATGATGCCTGTCGCTGGTGACATCAGATACGGGATTTTGGGGGCTAGATGAGTTTTATTACAATCCAACTGGCCCGCAAAGTCCCGCTTCTGGCACGCGCTGTTTCAACAGAGAACCTCCTCCAACTTCATTACAATTATTTAACTTCATTAATTTATATTGTCTAAGCAGGGGCCCGCTGACATTGATATAGACACTGTATAGGGAATTTGACACCGGTAACTCATCAGTGTTTGGATGCCATGGATTTTCTGTGCAGTGACTCTCTAATCTCGAGTTACAAATAATCGGTGATACACTTTCCTGATATTTTTCTTCTTTCAAAGTAACAGCAGACTGAATCGATGCAATCGGCTGACAAGCAGTAAATTAATGTTTGCAATGCCGCAGGGAGAATGAGGGGCTTTTGGGGGCAGTTGTGTTTCAATTTCACCATCATAATGCCCCTAAAAATCCTTATTGCTCTTGCACGTATCACGGTTAATGCAAACAACTAGGCTATATTCTCCAGTTAGCTTCACGAATTGCAGTTCATTGTCGTAGCCTATAGGTCAAGTTATAATGTATAGCTAGTTCCTGTATTTATTGGAATCTCGCACTTCCGCCGTATTAATAGGCAAATAAATGTGGCAGAATCTCTGCTTTTTAACTGGGATATGCTTTGTGTCCAGTGTTTTTTTAAAAATATCTATTATGTTTTCTAAGTAACATTGTTGTTTGAGTATAATGAGCAAATTTGACCACAAATATTGAACAAATAACGAGCTGCAAATATAGGCTACTGACAACAACGTTCAGGGGTATTTATGGTAGAAATGCTTTACTCGATTTGTTAAGACGGATTTTTATAAAACTATGATTTATCACTTTGATATGTGTATTCACCCCACATGTTCTCATAGCAATTTTGCTGTTGTAAATGAAAACTGTGAATGAGCATTTTGGCCAAATATGGAATATTTGATATTCTGAATTGAATTATGCAAGCAGAATGTTTCTGTCAATGAATAAACTCTACGATAGTTTGCAACTATTGCTCCTGAAGATGCTCTTATAGAAAAATAATGATATCTCTCCCTCTCTCTCTCTCTCTCTCTCTCTCTCTCTCTCTCTCTCTCTCTCTCTCTCTATTTTGTCCAGTAACTTGGCCAAACATTGGTAACATTCTATCCATTTTGGAACCATAATCAGGTTCCAAAATGAAACCCTTAGCCCCACCATCACATTTCTCCTAGAATTGTTAAAATCAGTATATCAGCACCTGCTTGCTGTTTGTCCTGGAATTGTGCCACGTACGTTTATCTGCTTATACTTGACATTTTTGGGACATTCAGAATAATTGGTATTTATGAATGGAATGTGAACGTGTAAAATGTTACAGCTTATAGTTGGACTGATAGCTAGAATCCTTTTTTTTTTACCTATGGGTTTGCGTGAGATCCAACACGGTGAGCCAGTGATAGCAAGAGCTGTAATTCAGCAAAGATCACACAAAATGGATGTAAATACCCTCAAAGCTGGCAGTCTGCACTTGAACTTACATTCATTGTTTCATTTCAAATCCAATGTGCTGGAACAGACCTACAACAACAAACATTGTTTTACTGTCCAAATAATTACGGACTGCATGGTACCTCTCTTGGTCATTGAGAATTTATTTACTTAATCATTAACACACACTACACATTACACATTACATTTGGAAATGCCTTCAAAATACTTCTCTTGAGCTGTAAGTTTGAATGACACCAAATGCAGTACATGTTGTCAATGAATGCATCTTAACTGTGTGTGGAAAAAGTAAACAATTTGTCATTCTTTTCTAAAAGGGTCTCAAACCCCAGGTTGGGAACTACTGCCATGTAACATGGCATACAATTTGAACAATGACCCATCACTTCATTTAAGCCACAGTGGGATAAAAAGTTAACTGTTTCAATACCATTATGGTGAAGAATATTCCTCCAGGACCGACAATGTCCCCCAAGGTACCCTTTTTTTTCATAATTTTGGCTGTTGTCAGCCTTGCAGTGGAACCTGACTCTTTGCTACCCATGCAGCTATATTTTATTTGTGTATTTATTTGGAAGAATTTTGTTTCTTTGGCAGGCTGGATGGAGGACTCATCAGTTTTCAACTGATGCCCTCTGCTTTCAGTCCTTTGGTACAAAACCCCCTTTATTATTTAATTCTACTTACTAGGCTATCTATTGAATAGTAGCTGGAGTAACATCATTGATGTCAATTACATTTACTGTTCTTTAAAGTCAAAGAGGCCTTCAAATGGATAAGAGGGCAGTATGGCCAAAAAAAGCACCAGCTGAAAAACATCAGGTGACTTAACTACAGAGTCTCATTTATAGTACAGCAAACAATTCTACTGTTGCTGCAATACATATTGAAAATAATATTAAGGAAAATATTATTAAGGAATCAAGTTTACAAAAATATAACAACATTGCAAGCAAATAGCAACACTTAAGATTAGAATTCCAGGTGTCCTATGGACACATCATGCATTATTAAGAATAAATGTGGGTAAAGAGCCAAGACAGGTAAATACAAATGTATTAAATGTTCAATTGTTGACAAAATGTAAATGCAGAACAGTTTAAAGAGGTGTGACTTTAGCAGATTATGGGATGTAAAATTGCTGTATTAGGTACCTTAAGTCAGTCACTGATAAGAGAAATCAGAGAACAAATGTATGGTCTGGTGACAGAAGATGACCTAATGGGATTAGAGTGTGAGACAAAACTAGGCATTATGTTCTTGTCTACCATTGTTTCAATCAAAGACTTCATATAGAGTTTATATCGATGCTCTTAAATATTATGGAAAGGAAACTGTTAAAGTTACTATTCCAAATAGAAATTTAACCACAAAGTTGGTACAAAACATGACATAGCATCCAAATATCCACAATGAATGGAAAAGGCAAAGTATATTGATATAACAGAGGGCAACTATAGTTGGCTTTTAATATCAATAGTTGGCAAAAATTACTTTTCAGTGTGTAATGCATAAAAGCATATATTCAGCAGTATTAAAGTTGATGTGGTTGTTGGTTAATGAAGAATTACCCAAAGAACACTTCTTGATGGCTTAATGAGTCTTCAGCTGCTAACTGAATCCCATTTTAATATCCTGCAACATACACTATTTATGGCTGGAAGATAAGGAGGAAGTCAGTGTAGTTATATTGTAGTGAGCATCTAGTCAGCAGCCATACCACCTACATCTGCCAAATGGCTGAAGCTAAGCAAGTGTGGGCTTGGTTAGTCCTTGGATGTGCAAACTTCCGTCTAGTTGAATAAACCCCAATGCCCTAGTGTGGTGATGGGGAAACTATGCTGTAGGAGATGTTGTCTTTCAGATGAGACGTTAAACTGAGGTCCTGACTCACCGTGGCCATTAAAGACCCTGTAACACTTGAGTAGGGGATTCCCTGGTGTCCTGGCTAAATTCCCAACCTGGTTCTCTCAACCAGCCATTTAATCATCCTGATTTAATTGGCCAAAAATAGTTCTCCACCTTAGTGAGTCAGTGTTCTAGTGCAAAATGGCTGCCATGCTACACATTGGTGGTGGGTGAGGTGAGCAGCTGGAAAAGTGCTATATAAATGCCATGATTCATTCATTCATTCCTCTAGCGAGTGAGAAGGAAGGGGCAGGAGAACATTTTAGTAGTTACACTCTTCCTCCAAGCTATACAATGAATAATGTAGTAGATATGCAATGCACTGCTTTTGGCAGGGGGGTGAAAAGAATGGCAATGTAACATTCGATTTATTATCACAACTGTTTGAGCATTCTTGTGGCCTGACAGCCAACGGTAGGGATAGCAAACGTTTAAAGGCAGTATACACAATATTGCTGAAAAATCTTTCCCTTGATCTTTTCCTTTTTATAATACAAAATAATTTCCTTGTATAAGTACTGTGTATGGAATACCGCATTTAGATGGAACACTAATTTTAATTTTAATATCACATGGCTATTAAAATTGCTGGGGATGTATGCAGATGACCTCGTAAGTCATTGAAATTCTGTACATTCAACAGAAGTGTGTGGTTCCTTCCCAACTGAACTGAATCTACATGACATGGCAGGGTACATTTGTCCCCACTTTCTCAAGTTTGTATTAATGGTAAAATAGTCTAAAGAAATCTCAAGTAGCACAGGGTCTGCTATTATTAATAATAGGCACATTTTTTTGCACCTACTGTATGCAGTTTAGTTTGGAGTTCTCCATATTGTCATACCTAAGAGAAATAGTTATTGCACAAAACATTCAGTAAAACTGATATGTTCAATCAATAATTAAATTTTAATGAAACTAATCTTTGATACAAGGAAAGATGTATAATAATGGAAATCATTTTTCCTCTATTGGGTATGCAATTTCTGTATGCAAGATTTTTGTTTATTACTTGGGGTGGGGGACTGTACAAAGATATTAGCAAGAACACTATTTCCCATTTCCCACCCCTTGACAACAACAAATGAAATGAGCAAATCAAAACATATTAACAACAGTCAACTACCGCAGTGAAGGACTGGCGGATTCCACCGGTGGTCATTTAGCCAGATGCAGATCAGACCAGTCTCTCTAAGTCTGCGTTGTGCAAATTCAACATGTCTTTCACTAGCTGAAACAGCAGTGTTGCTAAGCAAAAAAAAACATTTTTTAAATGAAGCATTTACACCAGTTCTCACATAAATGTTGGGTTTCCTGCTTGGATAAGAAAGCTTTTCCAGTAGAGAATACCATTCATTGGAAAGCACCCCTTTGAAAAATGGACAGAAAAATAGAGCCATGCTTTTTTTTCATTTTTCATGAGTAAAGTCCTTTGAAAACGTATCAATATTTTAATGAAAATCATGATTGAAAACCTTCGTACAGATTCAGTTTCAGTAGAGTTTTAGGAGCGAAGGACAAAATAATATTTACAAATTGTATGAAATAGTTCCAAGCAACAGTTCGCATTGTCACAACTACAATTTAGATTCCTGACCTGACCACTTTTTTGGCTAAAATGCAACTCCCGTCTTTACAGCATTTATATTCAGCATAATCCTTGTGCAGGATCAGAGGCACAAATGTTTTGCCAGTCACTCAATTCACAAATAATTTCTCCATATAAGCAGATTAATTTACTTATGACTGTTCCGTTAACTTTAGTTGTTTGAACAATGTCAAAAGATGCATTTTGTATTTGAATGATCCGTTATAAGGGATAAGGGGCCCGTTGAATCCTTTATTCATCTGGGTTCTTCTTGGTCGTCTGCAAAATGTCAAAACCTTCATTCCAGCATTCAAACAAAGCAGCAGGCTTTCAAAGAAACTAGATCAAATCAGCCATGGTAGCTTCCATGTCAACAGAGCTCAAGAGTTTAGGGGTACTTGCATGACGGCAGGGGTCAGACAGCCTACTAAAGTAAATGGCCATGAAAATAAAACAGCAGCACTTAGTGTCTTATTTTAATTGAGAAAGTGTGTTCGGTGGAGTTCTGTAGCCACACACACTGCCAAGAAACCAGGACCGAACACATTCAGCTGACCATTGCTGACAGGCGAATGGATACAATAATTAAGGGGCTGTAAATCAAACAAATCAAGAGCGGGGCTTTACCTGCTCACCTAGCCACAGCCACCTCACACACTGGGCATTTGTACAAGCGACAATTATAATAACCTCACCAAGTTTGAAAATAAATTTCCTGGCTCTTGTCAACATCAAGTAGAGACACATACTTGGAACAACTCTTGGCTCCACTTGCAGAGATGGCACAAAAAGTGGAGTTACACCAGATGATCCAAACATTTACACATATCTGACATTTGGAGAATAGTCTCTGTAAACTTACAGGAGTCAATACCTCAAATCTGAGGTTGGTACCGACACATGTGAATGATGTATTGAGGTGCTCAACAGGTTCCAATTTATTAGCTCTACATTCAACAGAACACGAACAAAAGAAATGCAACACTGGCATACTAAGAAACATTCTTTTATTTTTTTCCCCATTTAAGGAAATACTTTACATTTTATGGTACAAAAATGCACATATTAACACATTTTGCAAAACATTCTTTGACACAGTAGCAATGATCTGCAGGGAGTGGCTAGCACAACAAAGACTGACATGGAACAAAATTTGACATACAAAAAACCCAACTACATAACCTTTCTAGAAAAAGATGGAAAATGTCAATACGGAATAAACAACAGCATTACTGTTAGCTAAAAACTGGGAGGACTGTGGTCTACATATTTAAAAAGGAAAGACAAATGGAATTAAAATCTTACATTTTCTAATGACTCATTTTCTATTTTTACGGTATCAGTCAAGTCACATATAATAAACACCTACACATTCATTAATGTTGTTCTTATTTCAACACCATCCACTCTGTAAACACTCAGTGTGAATAACATTGGAAATTAAAACAAATAAACAAATTACAATACACAACACAACAGAAAGTGAGATCCCCCTCCTCCCAGTCACACAGCACTGTCCAAGCACAGTGAGGCATCAGTATGACCATATGAAATGTACAGCATTGTGTGGAAGATGGAAGTTCAAGGGGGGTGGGGGGTGGGTGGGTGTATGGTGTACAGCACTGATACAATCATCAGAGGGTTGTTTTTCTCCAAGAATGACATTGGGTCAAATGGGGCAAAATCTAAAGCTCTGGGGGGAAAAAAGCAAAAAAAAAAAAAACTACACAACAGAAAAAGAGCAGCAGATTCATATTTCTGTGACCAACTTACACGGACCGTTTTTACCCGTTAAACACTGAAATTTTCTTATGGCTTTTTAGACTGTTGGGTGTGGCTGCCATGGGAATTGTCCGGTTTGGGGGATTTCAGCGACCTTTAAGGTTTCATGCTACCAGACATTTGGGACATCAAACAAGGTTGAAGAGGTTGTGTCAGCACCTGCAACAAAACAGAACTGAATTAGATCAAACGAAGCCTTGATCAAATGATTGCATCACAAGCCGCAATTCTGAGCAGAAAACATGTCAGTTCAGTCAGTTATGGCCATCGATGGTGCTTACATCACCTTGCTAAGCAGGAAATACATGTTTGAAAAATTTTTATTCTTGAGGAGAAACAAAAAAGGTTTATGGGCAGTTTAATGAATCAAAACTCCTGAAAACGTAACATTGCTAGCAGTGCAATTTCCGTTTAGTTCAGAGCAGGTTTGGAAGAAAGTGGACTGAATTACCATGCTTAAATTGATTAATACAAACAAAAACAGTTCCACATTACTTAAAAAGGACACCGGCCATCACAGGGGTGAGACTGCTCCAAATACAAAATAAATTAAAAAAATTCATCCTCAAAACCATCCAGTCCTTTCACAATGGCATCACTGAGAAGCCACACAGACTCCACGTGCTCACTGCTGTCTGTTCATCCCCCATGTACCCGCAGGCACCTGGGTCCTACTGCCTTTCAACAAGCACGGACCCAGCCTCCTAAGAGAGCTGATCTAACAATGCAGAAAATGGGCGACTGCGTGCCACACAACCCTGCTCGCCAGGGCATTTGTATTCAGAGATGCAAGTGGAGCTTGATGAAAAGGTACATGCCCTGCATCAATTCCCTGTAAAGTTATGACTGGCCACATCGCATTCTCTGGCTTTAATAGTCAGGCGGTTTTGACTGTTCTACTGTGTGCCCTGTGCACATGACAGACACGCTGCAGTACTTCATGCTGTCCTTCACATTCTGCCCACACGTGGTGGGGTAAGTCACTGAATTCAACAGGGTAGAGCAGATTGAGGAAGAGAGGGGGGGAAAAAAACCATGACAAGCCACTCAAGTGGAGCAGGGGGATAGGTTTACCCTTTCTGCCTATGCGGTTATATTTAGAGCTTCAAAAGAACCAGTGAACATTGGAAACAGGAGGCCACGATGCGCCAAACAGAAAGCATAAGAAGCCGATCCAGACTCCTAATTTGCCTTTATTCCTGTTCTGTCCTAGCATAACAAACATAACCCGTTTTATTATACCGCTCATGTTTGAATTTGCCAAACTGGATTTTCTGGCAGATGCCACCATCTGAAATTATTAAATTATATAAACAATAATGAATAATCAAAAACCATTTTCCCCTTCTTCACATTAAATTACGATAAATGTATTTGCTTTCTTATCCTGCACAAATCAACATGTGTAAGTTAATACAGATATATCCAGAGTTTAGAAGATCACGTTACTTTGTTTTTGCATTTGTCTCACGTGACTGTCTGGCCCATCAGATATTAAATCACAGCTGAAGTGAACATGTGAGCTGTTATCATGAACAGAGAGAACGGAGTAGACCATCTCGGGGTGGAAATGCCGAACAATTCTGCTTCCGAGTGCCAAAGGTCCAAAGACGACCTCTTGTCAAAATGCACGCTCTCTAACAGCAGCTATATGACCAGAGGAAACTGGACTTGCAGTAGGATGTTCCTTGGCACAGATGATGGAGCAGCGGGTAATGCTAAATGGACGAGGACATGGCACTGCTTCTCTTGGAAACTTTGTTAGTCTTAAACATAGGAGGGATGGTGCCGAATACAAATACCATATTCGGCAACACTGGAATAATGCATTCTTCCCGAATGTTCTCCTGCCGAATTCAGCCATTATAAGGATTCTGATCTCCCCCCATCTCCTTGATGCGATTTGCTCAGAAGTCAGAACCAAATTTTCTCAATTAGACACACGCGCACACACAACTGCAGTCTCTGTGACTATTTTATTTCTCCAGTTTAGATAGTGATATATAAAGTCAAAATAATCTCAGAATTTTCAAGTTCTAGTTCTGCTTGGTTTGGCACTTGTGGGCATGGTTGACTTGCTTTTGATTATTAAATTATGAACCTGATTAGAGATCCTGTTCCTTTTTTCCCATGAATTACACAGAAGTTGCATTTAGTTTTTAACCTGTACGTAATCTAGAAATATCAGAATGGCAGTGATTGTATAGGGGGGATCTTGACTTTGAAAAAATATTTATAATGGAATAAAAGTGCTCTTGATACTGAAAGCCATTTCGCGAGCTTGAACTACGGATCTAGATCCGTGGTCATGTCGACAAACCGACAAACCGCTAACAAAACACTGGCCTGCGAGCACTTTCCCCCCCCCCATTTCCATAAATACTACAAACATGCACAAGAAGACTAAAACATATTCTGAAATCTGAGATGTTACAAATGGGGAACATCAATACGAAACACTTTGTGGGATATGTGCCACGGTGTACTTTTTTTTTTTTTGTTCGTTTTTTTATTTAAGAAGGCCATAGCCAACCAAATGATCAAAAATCTGCGGGCACCAATCAGATTGGGCAGAGTTCACTTATCCAGACATGGGGAAGCTTTGTAGACTCGGTATCTGGAATTGAGGTTGTGACTCGCAGGACCCGACACACTTTAGCATTTTTGTGTTAAGCCAAGGTATCATTTCAGCATGCACATGCCAAATTTCACCAAGAAATGTGGCAACCCACAGCACACTCACCTGAGCAATTGCAAGAGCCATACCTGGCCCAAAATGGCAAAGTGTGTACTTGGCATTATCATGCATATGAATATGGTAATGTTAAATAGTTATCTTTTTTTAAAGCCAAGACTATTTATCTCATGCTTGGTAGTTAAAGATTAGCTTTCCCTTGCAGGCTTCTAGGTCTTAACCATCAGCCTGCACAGTTATTAATACCTTCTATTCTCATATTTCAGCACTTGATTGAAAAGAAATGACCGATTTTGTTTAACAGTTTTGTACATGAGATATTGTGAGAGAGTTCAGATTTACAAATAAAATTCTTTGTTGTACTAAATGTAATTTTTTTCCCCCATTCAGATAAAAGGGCTGTAATTCCGTAACATCACAAATAGCCTGGAGATGTGACCATATTACTGTGATCACAGGTATAAAAGTTTCATTTGTAAAATGAAAAATAGGGAGAAATAAGTTTATGAAATATACTGCCAGACCATTAGAGCGGGCAGGCTTTCTCTATACATTTCAGGATCATAGAATGACATTTCAAAGACAAAAGGATCATGGAAGACAATCCCTCCCAAAATACTTTGTTAGTGCACTGCGCTGGCAGATTCTCTACATAACATATCCATGTCCTTTAATCTAGCTTTAAGAATTAAAGTTAAGAAATTGTTCAGCTACCTAACAATGGCCAATATTACAACACCTATTGATTCTGGATGTCATGGTGTAACCTTGGGAACATAACAGGTATTCACTAAATTTTTTGGAAACCTTGATTTACCACAGGCTAATACAGGTATGGAATTTGAAATGTCCCCAAAAAGCAAATACGATTAAAATTTCAACGTTATGAAAATGGCCATTCAAGCTGGCAGCGGACTTGCTCACCTTCGGTCTTCCTCTTCTTGTTTTTGCGGCCTTTCTTGCCCTGAGTGGCAGACAGCAGAGGCCAGGTGCTGGTGTTGGCATTCCCATCCTCCTCTGTGCCATCGTAGGCCTGCTCTTCCTGAATGGGGCTCATGTTCCTTTTCTCTGCTGATGGCCTGTAAAAACAGTCACGTGAGGGAGGGGAGGGCGTATTCACAGCGGTACTGATGGAAATAGTCAAGACTACAACTCCCATCAGCACCTAAGGAAGGAAGCTCACAGTTTGCCATTCCAGAGATCTCATTCTACGTTCTCATGCTATGTGCACCTTCATGTGATACCCAAAATTAGCCTACACTCGTGCACACATCTAACAGAGGAGGAATTTTCCATTGAAGACTAAAACCTCACGATTAACATCATGTAATCACAATATACTCATCTGAGCAATGTGTGTCTTACTGACAGTGTGATGTAGTCACCAGGCAATTTAAATTTCACATTCTTCTAAAAAATTAGTTCCAAATAATGATTAGAATTTTGGCTACCTTAATTTGTAATCCAGTTAAAGATATTAGCCTTTAGAAGCAATCTTCATTTTAATGTCTATTTTACTTCACAACTAGTTAACAGCATGCATTAATCCATTGCAGGTCAGCCACATTATTCCACTGAAACTCAAAACTGCCCAGATTCTCGTCAAACACAGCCCCCCCACCACGGTGCTGCAGGCAAACATAAATTAAGCTGTCTAAACTTAACCATCATGTGATGCCACACAGCAATTTGTGGCGCTTTAGTCATCATACTGATCAAAATGAAACAATCGGTTTTCTTCCCTCAAAGGCCATTTAAGGAATCTGGAGTAGGATTCATAAGGTCTTTGTACCACCAGCTAAACAGGCGCACAGATAGTATCCCGGCACCAGACTCACTGGTACGTGTCGATTATGACTGTAAACAAAGAGCAAAGACCCATTCTCAAAGAAACTCTCTGCATGTGAAATCTGCATGTTGTTAGGAGAAAGTAAGGGGATGCAGGGGCAGAGGCAACATACTGACTTTAACCAGCTGTCTTCCGACCTGCTGTCCACGACATCAGCGTACGATGGAACCGGCCCACCCTCCGCCGTCCTGCCAGTACTCAGCGCTGCCAGGAAACACACATTTTTTTTTTCTTGACAAACCTCCACAAACGAGACTGGCATTTAGTTGATATTGCATTTCGCACAATGTACTGAATACTGAAGGCCAAGAAGCCCAGGGTGCACATTTGAGCAACAGCAAATAAGCAAAAAATTTAATCTGGCACCATTCTCAAAATCCACTCCAACCTCAAGACAGTTTCAGAAGCAAATAAGTGCCGAGATAAATCTGATTCTCAGAAAAAGTATAACTGAATTGGGGGGGAAAAATGAAAAGGGAAGTCTCATTCCTACCGTCGGTTTTCATCTTTTTGTTCTTCTTGTCGACGGTGGAGTGACTCCAGGTGCCACTGTGGCTGACTGCTTCGCTACCCTCAACGTCACCCTCCTCAGGCTCGTCAGAGCCCTGCTCCTCCTGAATAGGACTGATGCTCCTCTTCCCAGTGAAGGTCCTGGCACACACATTCAGAGACATCACCACCCATCCTCCACCATACAGGGACATGCACATTCTCATACATAGTTTCCACAGGGCCAGCTGGTACACATTCAGTGCCTCCACATAAACAGCTTCAAGTTCAGAATACAGCTTCATATTATGTGCCAAAGGACTTTCTGGTGAACGATCACTCCTGTACTGTCTATACACTGTACAACATGCACTATCAAATTTCATTAACTCATATTCCAAATATGGCTGTGTTAGATTTCACCACAATTCACCCATTCAATAAAATGTGCATATGGACGTCCAGCAAATTCTTAAATTTGTTTGTATGGGATACTGACTCATTATATTTTACAGAACAGGCCAGTTTTTAAGATAAGCTTTAAGTGTTTTCAGGTCAGTTTGCTTTAAAAAAAAAATAAACACCAACCTTGTGGACTGAAATGGCTCATCCAAGGCATTCAACAAGTACACAAGGCACTGTAATATATAACTAATAAAATGCTTCCGCAGTTCTTGCACAAAATCACACATCTGGACACAAGACTGAAAGGTATATATATATATATATACACATACATACATACACACACACACACACACACACACATATATACACACACGATACTGAAATGATTAGGAGACTAATATTCCCACAGATTAATGAATTTAGCAAGATTATGTAATGCATAAGGCCAATAAATACTTTAGATGAGCAGTCTGTGGGTTCAGCCAGAGTCCCTGTCTGTAATCGGTGAGCCCCTCCCCACTTCCTGAGGTCACAGCCGGGTGTCCCCTCTCTGGCGTAGGCTGTGCAGGCACGGCACACAGCCAGCATACACATTTTACTCAATGAGAAATTACCAAACTGCTATTAGTTTCCCTGTGAAAGACAGATTCCACCCTAAACGTGAGACCCTGACATCAGGACTTGCCTTAAGGTTCCTGCTTTAGTCCTAATGGAAGAACCGTGAAGCAACACTCCAGGAACTGTGAGTGAGTTTTAAGCCGTTGGAAAGAAAGGCAACCTTAACTCTTTCTGAGGAGTGCCCAGTGGCCATGGCTGGAAGCAGAAGCTAAGCTGTGCCCTTACTGGTTGTGGTTGTACCCGTAGCCGGACACTGCCGTGCTGGTGCTGCCGCTGCTGCTGTAGTGGGACTTCACCCAGCCGTCCTCAGGCCACTTCTTGCGGCTCTGCTTGTCATCCTGCCGGCTCTCCAGGTATTCGGCGTACGTCTGGATGCGGTAGCTCTCTGCATAGCGGCTGGTGTTCATGGCTGCAGAGTGGCGGCGGGGAGGGGGGTGATTAAAAGGAAACCGCACCATGGGACATGGTGCCTGTGAGCTTAGCAACATCCCTGCAGCACAAAGCAATACCTGTAATTCCTCAACACAGATTCATATTGGTGACCAAGTGACCACAAGAGATGAATGCCCTACTGTTTGGAAAAGCACTGCATGCCAGGTAAGCAGTACCCACATTCACAATATTATGTACACATCCCTCCAGGCCCTCCAAGCTTGGCAGAGCTTACCCTTCATGCGACTGCCACACCCTGAGACTATAAAACTGCCACACCCCTTCACATGTCCGGAGTCAAATCCTCAATTTAATATGCAAACGTTTTTAAAATGGTGAAAGGGCAGTCCTACTTATTTTCAGTACCTGCCAATAATGTGTGGGAATTCAGAAACTGAGATAGAACCTAGTGCCCAAACTGGAATCACAAACTGGCATGCCAATATTGTGAGTGAGGAAGCCCTTCTACAAAGGAATCAAATGGAAAAATCACCAGCAGAAGCGTAACATGTAATTTCAGAATGGTGGATGGATCAAAGAATGTGTGCATTACCAGAGTATTACAGTCCCAGTGATTATACCAACTGACAGAGGTAATGAATACATCACATGACAACTGCAGAAACAACTTCAAAAGCAGGCTCTTCACCTTATTCGCCTATTTAAATATTTGAGGTCTTTTGCTTGACAACAAAACTTGGAGGTCCACTGTACTGCACTCAGCATTTAATGAGCCAAGATGTTTAAACTTGCAGGGACCCTGTAATTAGAAGCAGAGCGGTAGCTGAGCCCACAGGCGGAGGAGCGAGTCTTCCACATGACTCAGCGGTTCAGAGGGAAGCCCAGAGTTCCTCGGGTTGGTGTCACTTATGAATCCTGCAGGCCTGAGCAGCGGGGTCACAGTGTTCAGGTACGCATTTGCAGAACTTCATTTTGCGTAGACCGGGAACATCGGATTTATTACATTTCTAATGCCACATCAAACGATGACAGATTTAAATTATTATTCAGGTTGTTCAAGTTTATGTGGGGAGGAGAACCATTTTTCTTTTCCATCCTCCCTCATGCCAAATGTCACTGAAAAGCATTTGACTTGCTGTCAGAATGCCAGGGATCTGACAGATTAACAGTGGGCAAGAACATGCATGTAGACTGAAAGCAGGTGAGTCAGCCACAAAAGTAAACCAAATCAAACCAATGTTTAGTCTTGCATCAGTCCTTGGGAAATAATGAAGGGCTAGACTTAGGATAATGGCAGAAATATTTAATTTACACACTTGCCCTGGGGAGGTTGAACGGTGCTTAAGAGATATTTTCAAAATTGCAATAAAAATGCATTTGTTAATGACAGTTCTGCTTGAACCATAGCTGTAGATTTTGAAGGAAGTCAAGAATTTGCAGTTTTTAAGGTTTTAGGCTATTACAGGAAAGACAAATGTGATTCTAGCATTTAGCCTATTTTCCAACCTTCTGACGGTACCCTTTAGGCCTCTGGATAAAACGAAGAACATTTCTGTCGCTTCATATTTTAATCCAAGTGACTGAGCTTCAGATTGAGAATAGAGAAAAGCCCATCAGCATTTGGGAATTGACATCAATCATTTGGGACTGAAATATTTCAGTCAAAAGAAATACACCACTGAAAGCAATCAATATTCTGTCTACCAAACTGCACTGTGATGAGCTCTGCATTATGACAACATACCTGACCAGACACCAACAAGATTATCTGAATCAAATAATTTCCCAAATAACTACATTTCACACAGACACGGATGCTTGTTTACGACTCAATTGCATGTGCCCCGTCATTTATCTTTGCGCTCCACATGGAGTCCATTTCTATTTCATGCATCTAAGCAGTACTAGCCACTGTAATAAAATGCCTCTCCAGCCATTACAATTGAACTTCAGAGGCATTTGGTGAGAAAACAACCATACACTTCTGTGTAAAGTTGTTTGAGAAGTTAGTTGCGCTAGTTCAGACTTGGCTAAACATTTGTTACAGTACTAACATGGCCAATTCTACAGATTTATGGCCTAAGCAGTTTTAAAAATTAAGTTACAAAATACAATATTTTTTTAGATAAGTTAACACGTTATCAGTTTCTAGCATAAAAAGACTATTAAATGTGACAAACAAAATAGCAGAGTCCGGACTAGGTCTAAGCCTGATTACCAACAAGATGGGAAGCAAGTCCGACATATCACATCAAGCTATGGAAATTAACCTAAACTTAAAATGACTTTTCCAGAATGGTGTCCCCATTTGGCCCCCCAACACATTGAAATCTGTCCTTGTAATGTCCCACAGCATTCTCAAAACCACAGGGTGGATGTTAAAAACTAGTTTATAATCCTGACCAGCCCAAGATCATTTCTGTCTAAAAGCTTGAAATGTGTGCATACTATACTGTAAAATTAATGGAAGCCTATTTTGAAAAGGTGTAGCGCTGTTCATTAGGAGGAAAACCAAATCAATAAACCGCTGGCAATATTCATTCCTTTAGGTCTGACTCATACCATCTGTAAAGACTCATTGAAAATAATTCTCCATTTGTTCTTCCAAAGTTTCAGGTCTCAAAATTACACAAAGAAATGTTGGGAATTTCCACAGTGCAGAGGGCATTCTCTATGGAGATGATCCACTTGCCAATGTCTCTGACACAAGCCGGTTATAGGAGGAGCCAAGAGGCTTTATGACAGCCCATCAAACACTTATGGTGTTGGCAGCATAACGAATGGGGACCACACAGGACATGGACTCATCTCACAGACTGGTGTTCACATTTTTTAAATCTATTAACATCTATTTTAACAATATGACAATGCATCGGTACATCAACCTCACACCGACCTGAAAATCTTCACACAAGAGAAGGCAAAGAGTCCTTTCCCCAACCACCGGCAGGCAAAACACGAATCTCAGAAAACACGTCGGGACGTGTTACTGCGCACAGAACTCTCCATTTCTCAGAGACCTTGACGTACAGTAAGACAGATATTTGGTATGTCACAGATCCCCACGTTTCATGACGGGTTAGAACAGTTGTAAACTCACGCGTAATGCTAAGACGATAGAATGATTGACAAATAATAGGTCAAAAGATCTATATATATTTTCCCCTAATCAAAATGAATTGGCAGCTTTTGTTTAAGCAGCTGCAAGGTGAAAGTGTCACTAGGTGCTCCAGGCACTCCAAAGTTGGAGAGAAAGGAGGGAGAGAGAGCAGCCCCTCAGCGAGGAGCTATGGTCGCCGTGGTCCAGACAGAGCTCAGCGCTCCTCTGTCCCCTGCGGTGGGGCAGTGGCTTAAGGCCCACCAGCGTCGCTGGTGAAGCTGTAGTTCCCGTACCCCAGGGGGCAGCAGAAATGAGCTTGGCCGACAGCGCCTTTGTCACACCTGTACAGACAGCTGGCCTGGTTCCGATGACTCAGCCTCCTGAGCGAGGGTGTGGTGGACAGACGCCGGCGTGCGTCCCCACAGAGCGATTGTAAAGCTTATTGAAATTCATTCCGCTGTTCCGCGCGTTCAAACCGCCCTGTCAAAGTCAGCACTATTGTTTTTCAGCCGTACAGAAAAGGTTTTTCCACTCCCACTCCCAACAAACTGCAACTACGGCCAGTGCCGTGGGGATTTAACGCACTGAAGAGAAACACAACCCCTGACTGATGTGCTGAATGTGCATCAACCGAACAGTAAGTTGAGTGGACTTCATGAGCGTCTCGACCAGCTATAACAACTCAACAAAAGCAAAGTGTCTGAAAATTGCAGGCACAATTCAAAGAGGAATGCAACAGGGTATCCGAAAATGAAAAGCAGCAGTTAGGCCAGTGCCGTACAAGCACAATGTCAGCACTTAAAACACAAGCACATGAGCGGTCTCTAGAATAGTATCGGCCCTGAGCAAGTCCTGTGTCAGGTCATGAGACCAGGGGTGCAATGATGCAACACTGCACTTTCCCAATAACCTAAAAACATCTTTGCTCCAAAAAAACAGACTTCTTGGCAATGAGTAGCATATGGACTGCAAGTGGCAGGGAGGACATGCGTGTGCCAGCTGGGGTCCTTAGATAACTCCCACCTTGTGAGCGACTCTGCTCGCAGTCCTTCAGCCACGGCCTGAGGGAATCGGTGTAAACAAGCCCTGCCGATACAACGCAGTCCATGTCACGGACCGCTCAATTCTCCAAGGTGTTTAACAAAAAAAGTAAAAAAATGCATTTGTACAGGTCAGCAGCAAATTATCATTTAAATTTTTTTTTTAATCAGTATTTCGGTTCCCTTTGTACCTCTGAACAAAGTGCAGCACTATATGGATTGTGGTTAGAAATTCTAGTAGCAAAGTCCAGGGGTCAAAAAGTAGAAGTCCTGCCATGTGTTTCTTCCACCAATGAACTCAGCCAGCTGATGTCACCAATTAGCTCAGTTCTTCAGTCAGGAGGTGGAACCAATTGGCCAGGTGATTGGAACAAAAATATTTGAAAGGACTTTCACTTTCTGAACCTGGAATTTTCACCTCTGCTTGTGTTAGAAATCAGATGAACCATAATAATTCCCCATTCTAAAGCAGACACCAACTCTGGGTAAATGCACTACACACTAGAACTGAATATTACAAAGGTCTTTCCAAAACTGTAAATCTTCATATGTATGCTACATTTCCTACATGCTGTCATGTCCTACAGCTGTAAAGGGAAAGTGAAGGGAGGCGTTTATTTTGGCCCCTGTGTTCTTGGAGTGTTAATCTTCTCAGTAGAGCTCATGCAGGAAATACTGGAGATGCTTTAAAAGAATTCTCATTTCTTCTTCAGCAGGAGTTGGCCACTTCCTGTAGCTTGCACAGCACATGAGCAGTGTGTGTGAGTCACACAAGAACCTTAATTTATCAGATTGCTGATAAATGAAAAAAGATCAGACACCAACTACAAAGTCTAACAAACTTCTAGATGCGCACAAATATCTAAACCGTTGTTGCACGTAGTATATAGACGAAATAACTGCTCGCTCCCTCCAGGAGAAATAAGTAAAACAAAACTGCAAATCTTATCAAGATCTGTTCAAAGGAACACGAACACGCACACTAAAGACCTTGCTTTCAGTAAGGAGTTAACTAGAAGATGAGTCAAGCTTAATGAGAAATTCTACTGTTGCAAGTCAGCTGTGTACAAATTTGAGGGGGGGAGGGAGGGGGGGGGATCTCAAAGGAAATAAACAACCCAACGTGAAAATGGGGAATAAAAGGCAGCCCTCTCTCCTCTGGCCGGCCATGTGACAGCCAAAGCATATGACTTCCATAACTTCATCGCTTGTTATGCAGTGATTGCCGGACACAATCGAGCATGTGTTTCTTGAGCGTGCTCAGTGCCCAGGCTTCCTTCTCCACAGCTCAGGCCATTCGTCAGCCTTCTCCGCTCGCTCCGAAACCCATTCGGGGCCCATTCCCCCGGCCCGCCGCGATCAGAGGCTCTTCACGTGACCTCTCGGAGGAAACCGACAGACGGGCGACATACCTCAGTCTACACAGTGACTTGAAACCGAAATTAATCTAGGGCAGCTTGTGAGCAAGCTGGAATCCTCTATTCAGCTGAATTCATTCTACCGGGGAGGAAAAAAAATAAGCATTGTGCCGGGGCTATTCACGAGTTTGAATAGAAACTTTCATTTTGGGTCACAACTGAATCCGGATCAACGAAGAGCAGCAAAAAAATTAAAATGGTCAACTAGGGTGCTTTAAGCTGACCAATGTCCCCATATACAGCCATTAAAGAACAAGCCAAAGTGCCCATCAAAATGTTGGTGAGAACTAAGATAATTTACTCCATTCGTTCCATTCAACTGAAGGCAGACTTCCCCTATGCGTGTAGTTTTAGGGATTAGTGGAACATGAGAAATGTGTGTGTCTTGTGAATTAATGTTACTTTGATAGAGCAGGCCACATTACGAGCCCTACACTAGTCAGAACACACATCCATTCCCCACAGAGATGTGGTTGTGAACTACTTCAGTTGCACCCTTAAGGTTCAACAAGTTATTGGATATTTTAATACACAGAGTAAACACAGACCTATGCAGCTACTGCTCTCCCACATGAACGACTAACGCACTGCAAAGCAATTTGGCCTAGGCTTTTAACAAATACACATTAATGCGCTTTCCCCATTAAAACATTTTCTTCCCGTCTGAAACAAAACATGGTTTTGCAAAATCAGCCTTAAATGGTAATTGCAACATAAGCCAAATTGCTTTGCAGTCAGACTGAATCACACGACAAGACTACAAAAGGACTTGTAATGGCCTGAAACGTGTGACTGATCCCATCTGCTGGGCATCCAGCATAACTGCATGTCTACTCTGTTGATTACATTTCATCGAGGGCCAAGACCAAAATAGAAGCTTACCAGGGACTCGTCACACACATTCCAGTGCCTTTTATAAACCTTTGCGGGGATATCCCTGACAGGAAGCTCAAAATATCCACCCGGCTTCCTGCGGCAGCCTTCTCGGGCCACAGAGGCAGGTAGCGCGCCGACGCGGTGGGCTGCGTTCCCCGCATAGCCCCCTTAGTCAGGCCCCCCACAGGCAGAGCGCGACTCCTTTTATAAGCATGCCGCGGAAGTTCACTACTGCATTAGCTTCACATTCCCCAGATGCCCTGCGCAAAGGCGCCCTATCCGGAGGAGTCGGGCGAGCGCTGCCTCATTGGAAACGAATCAAACTGCACGCCGTTACTGAAGCCCCATACGATGGGCTGAGACACTGATGCCACTAGTCAAACGTCTTCGAGTTTTTTAGGAAGAGCAGAGGGCGCAGGACTGACCCTGGCAACCAGGCCTGCACCTGAAGGTGGGTGCAGTTTATGGGGCAGAGAAGAGCAGCGTTGCGTCCTGTGGCCTGTGCCTGGTGGTAAATGATGATCCTCTTTTTTAACGGCCCGTTCTATTTACCTGCACTATTCTAAATATGTTTATTGAATGCCCATCAGAAGTAAATCAAAATTGAAGCTACCTCTTTGTACATTTGAACACACCCATTTCATCTGATACATGTGCCTTTCAGATTTAGCTCCAAGCATGCTTTTCTGGAGCATCACCAACCCCCCAGCTAATGGAATTAAAGCCATCTGTGCACACACAAACCAAAAAGCTAAGATCTACTTTGACTTGTGCAGACGAAAGGGAAAAAAGTGACTAAACCCCCCCAAATCTTTCCATGGATTCCAGCATTCCAGCACTGAATGAAAAGCTTCCACATCCACTGCTGTTCTTATAACCACTGAACTGGCTTACTAATAGAAGCAGAAAATGTGGTCAAAAAGTGTAATTTTGTGCACACCAGAGTTCAATGCGAGGTTCAGAAATGCCAATTTTCTGGTAATTTGTAGTGCTTTAATAACAATGAGGGGAAACAGACTACATTCTGCATTGTATCTGCCACCCTGTTATGAAACACTACATTGTTTCCAGTTCTTATGTAAAGAACTTTTCAACAAAGACAGAGGCCACTAATGAGAAATAAAAATGCAGGGTTGCACCTACCAATCTGCACTTGGTCCGTCTGACTCAATGACACAAATGCGGACGTATCATCAATCCAGGAAACCTGTATGTTTCCTGAAAATACGGACAAAAGGAAGTTAATGGGTGGAAGGGGGAGTAACTGAGGTCACAGTGTTAATGTTAAGGGACCCTGTGTAGATCAAGTGCTGCTCACCGAAGGCACTGAAGAGCTGGTAGAGATCGCTGGTCTTCCACTCTTTGGGAAAGGTGACATAGAGGACGTGGTCTCTTTTTGGCTGCACTGCAGAGGAGGAGTAGGAGGAGGACCACAGTTGTGCACGGCAACATGGTCAGGCAACATTGCATGTAGTTAACTCCAAAAATCAATCAATTCAGAGGGTGGATTTACATCTCAAATGTACTCACAGTCTGGACCGCTGATGTTGAGGTATGGAATATCAATGATTCTCATGAGGAAGAGCCTACAGCAAGAGAAAGCACAACATTTCCATCAAATCACTAATTGGACAATTCTGGATCCAAGTCATGCTTTCACTGCGTACATTTGAAGATTTTTGATCCAAGTCATGCTTTTAAAATGTATTGGAAGACCAGTAAAAACAGCCCATTACTTTGAAGATAGAGCCCAAAGGACAAAACAAGAAATACATCTTCAATTTGTAAATTCCAGAAGGCCGATGAACCAAAATGACTTTTGTCATTGCACCACATCAGGTTACAGAACAGACCACGTCCACATATCATAAAAATTGATTAAGGCTGTTAATTTGCACTTTGACAATAAATGACAGCAAATGGTTGGGAAATATACTACAGGCTGAAGGTATATCAAGAGCTCATTAGTTTATCTTGATACTAGCCTCAGCTTCCTTTTAAAAGCTGAGCACTAGTCAATTCTCATTGCCAGTGGCAGCTTCATCTAGGCAGAAAATCCTTTCAGCTGCTGCTTACTGCCAAATAGTCAAATCCCCAAGTTATTTCTGCTCTCCATGCAGACACTGTTCATCTATGACCGTTTCAAGTTAAACAATATTGAAATGAGTGTGAAGTTATTTTCAAAATAAAAGTACAATGAAGACACTAAAAGTTGTTCACAAGTCTTTTTTGGCAAAACTTGCGAGCTAGTAGCCAACCATTTCAACAGAAACAAGCAATGGTGAAAAGCACTGACCTATGAGCATCATCAATGGCTTGAGAAATACAGAGAAATCTTACTCAACAATGTGGTTACCTCTCCATTAAAACATTTAGACATGATTCTAAACAAGAATTCATTCTTTCTGAAGCATAGCTGATGTAATTACAAGTAATTTGCTGCCCCCCTTTGGTGAGAAAGGAAGCCTAAAGTGTAAAATCTCCAACACAACTGAGTGCATGGCACAAATATTAGAGGATATTCCTCTATAAGGAAGTTCACAGCTGTCATTCCCTGGTGGCACGCTGCCATCATGCCCTTCAGCAAGGTACAAAACCTGGATCGCTTCAGTAAACATGCGACCATGCGAAGGGTTGTGAAAGGGTTCCTAGACAAAGGCATCTGACTAAGGGATAAATAATGCTCTCCTTGTACTGAAGCCCTCTGCTTCTGTCAGTGCCAGTGAATCATTCTCAAGGACCCTGCCAGAATTCCCCTGCTACCTGTATACTACAGGACCCTGTCCAGCTAAAGGCAGCCAATTATATCCCGTCCTAAGAATTAATTGTCCTATCAGTTATAAAACCTGGCGATACAGTATTACAGTGTGATTTGTGGGTTATTACTGGTTTGTCTATCTCTAGCGGTGTTTGCCTACGATTCTACTTGCTCCTTAAGTGACTAATCTAAAATGAACATTGCAAATGAGGCACACTTCATATTAGGCCAGCCTCCTTGCCATTAAGAACACTCCGCTGAGAGTATACAGCTATATGTGCACCTCATTTCTTTTCATTTCCTCATGCTTTTTCTCCCCATTTTGGAATGCCCAGTTGTACCCACCAGCAATCACTGTTGCACCCTCCACTATTGACTTGGCAGAGTGTAGACAAGCATGAAGCATCTCCTCCGAAGCATGTCCTCTCAACCCTGGAGGCTGCTTCTCACCACACCGCAGTTTCAAAGTCGAGCTCATAGACATGAACCGGAGGAAGATGCTTCATGTGGGAGCCAAACTGATTGTGAGGCCCATCCACACATTTGAACATTCTTAACAGGATGGGCCACCCAGTAGCCCCAGCATACCTCATTTCAAAATGAATTTTGCATGAATACAATCTACTACACATTATCAGGCTATAAAACATTTACTTAAGAACAAATAGTCACAAAACCAAAGGAAAAGAGAGTGCTTCCAGAATTAAACTTACTTGTTGAAAAAGGGCTCAATGAGCTTGGACCTGGCTGATATGTGCCCCTTAGGTGGAGTGAGGAAGGACCCTGAGGAAGAAGTGTCAGAAACATGTAGGATGATCCTCAAGAACCAGTCATCATTTAAGAGATTGGCTCCAACGGCCAGAATAAGTCCATTAACTAGAAATAAAACCCAGTACCCAAGTAGTTGGCCATGGAAATGAAGCACAGGCCAGTGATGTAGGCATCATAGCCTGCCTCATGGAGCTGCTCTGTAGCAGTGTCATAGCTTGGAAACCCCTCTGCACTTTCTGGAATAAATCAAACATGAAAAATGATTTCAATACAATAATTGTCAAAATATTTAATTTGAGGACTATGGTAGCCAAAAACATATAAAAGGCATTTATTAAATGCAGGACACCAAAAATTAAACAATTTTCAACACTGTCCAATGATTTCTTACCGACTTTTGGGGCCTTGAAAGGAGTTTCTTTCAACTGCTTTTCCAGTTCTGCCAATGATGTGTTATTGATAATCTCCTACAGAGAAATGTAATCGCATATTTGTAACTTCATTCATTTTGGTATATTCATGCATATTCAGTGATTCTCTATACAAAGAACTAATCTCGACTAAGATTCTTTATATAGGTCATGCATCATTTGAATTTGACTGGCAAATTGATATATCACCACATCCTTTATAAAGGACAGTTCCTACAAATTTTAGTCTGGCCACATGCATGTACCTTAATGAAAGATAACTAAAATAGTTTATACAAATGAACAAAAAGCATTTAAGGCAAAATAATTACTGCTACCACTTATACCCGTTTCACACACAAAACCTTGGAATGACATGGGATACTGAACCCGAAATGCTTGGTAAAACACAAGAAGATCAAGAGTCGGTCAGCGAACCAAGATGAGTAACGAGGTCAACGTGGGTTGACCCCAGGTCATTGCTTTATTTTGTTTTGAAAAAGGGGTACTAATGGTCAAAGAGACTCCACAAGAGCCAAAGCCCAACAGTACAGGGTTCAAATGTGGAGAAACTGCAAGAGCCTTACTTTAAATGGTTGTGTAGATGCCATGAGTTTTGTGTCCAAAAGCCTGAAGAATAAGGGGGAGAGGCAATAAATAATCAATTAGGTTGTGGGGAATGAAAACCAAAATAAAACAAATGAAGCAAGATTAAATATTCGTACCTAGGAAAGACACACATGGTAACCTCTTTGAAGTCACTCAGGTCCTGGAATAACAAAAATATTGATATGTTTGAGATAGGGGAGGGGACAAAAATATTGAAAAAACAAACGAAAATTAAACAAAATACAGGTTGCATTTAATAGCTGATATTGAAGCTTTATTTTGGAAGTGACAAAATGTTTTTTTATTATTTTATTTTTAGATGTCTTACACATAAAAACATTGTTTGTGCATAATCATTCACATTCATAATGCAACTCGGATGTAGTTTGCCATCTATACATTCAGAGGGGCAGTTTCAAAAGTTTTCTTCATGCTCCCTGACAATAGGTAATCACATCTGTAAACCTGACAATCACAGAAATCAGTTCAGAAGTGCATTCCCCCATAATGCATGCAGCCAAGTAGTATTCACTCTGAAACCCACCAGCTGTGCTGTACAGCCATTGCACTGAAGAACAATTCAATGGAGCCACGGCACTTTTTGCACAGCTGGTGCACACTGACTGCAGCTGTCTAACTGACCAGGAAATCACCACAGTGCAATGAGGTCAGGTATACCCTGCTAATTGGAGAACTTGTTGTTTAGCTGCAGATGCCACCTGTGAATAACATCACCAGACATCCTGAAGTGCTCAAAGGTAAGTCGCAACAAATTACTCAGCCTCCCTGTTTTCAAAGGTGTGAACTCGACTCACTAAGTGAACCAGCGAAAAGTAAGCCCTTGTTTTTCATTTAATGCAAGGAGTAAATAAGAAGTCCAAGCATTAGGTACCAAAATGCAGTCTCAAAGCATCTACAAAATAATTATAACTAGCATCGATTGTACAAATGTAATTTACGTTGTTGTGCGGGGGGGGAGGACAATGAGATGTTGCTGGGCTTAAACCCTGGACCAGTCTAAACAGCCTGGACCACTGAAGAGTTGACGAGCCTCAAGCAACTATGAAGTCAGGATTTCCCCCAGGAAAACAGTTAGCGGTGGGCAAAGTGCCTCAGATGGCAAGTAGTGGCAGCATGAAGGGGTGAGCCGTGGCATGCTTTCACCAGGTCAAGTATAGGCTATAACAGCTAAAAAATTAACGGTTGAGATATTAACAGGTGTTTCATTCTATGACAAATTCACACCCGTTAATATCTGAACTATGAATTTTGCAGCCGTTGTGAAAGTTGCTATATTGAAATTACAACAAACTGTCATATTCCGCAAATGTCACGTCACCACAAATCAAGTTTCATACTAGTCTGCCTGCCTCAAACATAGCTCTGATATAGACAGTTGCTGTACTTCGGTTAGAATAAGCAATTTGATGAAACTGCACAAATTAAGCTCTGTGGATGTTTGTGAGTAACAGAAGCATTGTATTTGGAAATTGCTGTTGAGTTTTTCAAATATAAAATTTTGGCGCCATGAAAATACGCGTCAATAGAGTCACGCTGTCTCAGAAAATTCATCAAATCTCTGAAAAACCATCTGGATGGATAGATAGATAGTCCTCCAGTTAAGTGAAAACATACTTTAATGTCATTTTAGAGTGAACTGTCCCTTTAAAGAAGTCAAAATCACTTGAGGTTAAATTATAAATGTTGTCATGTAGAGTTTACCTCAGGCAATGGGCAGTAGAACTGGTGGATGGTATGCATGACATCAAGAAGCATGTTGTGGCCAACAACGAGCTTTGCCTGCAAGGGGAGAGAAGAGCATTAGCACTTCCAATTCCACTGGAGTGTGACTACTTGCAAATACAAAAATGCTTACCAAAAATAATTAGATGATCAAAAGTTGAATTGAAAAAACAAAAACTTATTGTTCTATTGTATTCTTAACCTCGAAATTCAGGAGAACTGTAGCAAATATTTTACTTACAGACTTTGAAATTGCATGTATGACCCTCGAGAATCCAACAGCATCGTTCAGCTCTTCCTACAAAATGGAAAAAAATCACACACACACACACACACACACACACAGCTTCAGCACTTAGGAGACAAAAAACAGAATATCTATCTCTTCCCACTAAAATTTTGAATGAGCCACTAGGCATTTTTAGCGCCAAGTATTGTCCATTTTTACCTGCTCTCTCTCTTGCTTCTGCTGTTCCCTCCTTTTCCTCTCTTCATCATCCACTTTGCTGATCAGAATGTACCGCTCTTTCTAAAATGCACATCACAAGGGTCGGCAAAGCACCCAAATAACAATCAACAAAACAAGGTCTGGTTAAATTAACACGGTGATGTTTGATCCCATTACTGAAAGTGGGGTACAAGTACGGTACTGTACATGCATCAAGTTCAAAGGCCCAACTCAGCCAGCCATGAAAAAATACAGACGAAAGTAATAAAGTTCACTGCATGTGAAACAACTGCAGATATTTTCAGAACTGAATACTACCTGTCAGTAGTTTCTGTGATAGTGTGATAAAAACATGTATACACACATCAATTTTTTCTTTTTTTAAATTGATGAGCAAATAAACTACATGGCCAAAATTGTGGACACCCAACATCCAATTCAACATTTCATCCAAAATTAGGGCCATTAATATAGAGTTGGCCCACCCTCTGCGGCTATAAGAACCGCCACTCATCTGGGAAGGCTTTATACTAGAAGTTGGAGCACTGCTGCAGAGATTTGCTTCCATTCAGCCAAAAAAGCATTTATGAGGTCAGGCACTGATTGGGCGATTAGGCCTGGCTCACAGTTGGCTTTCCAATTGATCCCAAAGGTGTGTGATGGGGTTGAGGTCAGGGCTTTGCGCAGGCCAGTCGAGTTCTTCCACGCGGTTCTTAACAAAACCATTTCTACATGAACCTTGCTGTGTACCTGGGGGCACTGTCATGCTGAAATGGGAAAGGGCCTTCCCAAACTGTTGCCACAAAGTTGGAAGCACAGAACCATCTAGAATGTCACTACATTAAGATTTCCCTTCACTGGACCTAAGGGGCCTAGCCCAAACCATGAAAAACAGCCGCAGACCAAGGGGTGCGCTAGGATACTTTTGGTCATATAGTCGATTACCAAAATTAAGACCGACTTATCAAAGCAATGATCACATGCACTGTAAGATTACCTTTTCGGTTTCCATGGTTTCCACATGAAGCCCCTTAGGATACCTAAAGCAGAAAGAGAGATTTATGAAACTATTGATTTTATAACCATCTAGAACAAAAATGTATGAAACTTCAGTAACTAGAAAGTTTTGCCTAAACGCAATTTAGCTTCAGCTGAAAGACTCAGAACAAGTCATGTACCAACACATGATATGTTTCAGTGTAATCATACAGTCCATGTGTGTGGAAGTCTTCTTTACTGCAAGTATAAGAGAGCTTTCAGCATCTTGTATTGATTCTAGGCTTTTGATTGCCTTTGGAGTCTGTTATTGGCGTTCGTCAGCATAAGGACCAGAGTTGGCCAATGAAAGACAGAGGGCACAACTCTGGTCCTTATGCTTTTTTTGTACGTCGCTTTGGATAAAAGCGTCTGCCAAATGAATGTAATGCAATGTAATGAAACACCATTTGTCCCAAACATTATGAGTCACCCAGATTCTCGCTTCCCTTCCCTGGCTGCCTGTAATGCAGGGCAAATACCTGCAGATACTGCGGCCCTCCAGGACAGGAGTTTGACACCCCTGCTGTAATGGCTTGAATCAAATTTAACAGACATAACTAGCATTTTCTGCCCCTCCAGTGGAAGAATGAGCTTGTCACAGGACAGTAAAGACGCCGATAGAATTACAATGCAGACTGAGGTCCACCTCTTCAGATTTCTCCTTGAAACCCCAAATCTTTTCTACCATAATATCAGCACTATCTTTAACAGTAAGGCCATTTGGATAATTTGTCAGGATAGTGGACAGTGTTGACCGCACAGTTTGATCTCACTCTCCTTGCACCATTGGCACTCATTTTATAATGATCTTTTTCTATAGTACTGCTGCTCCCATTTACCCATTGAGTGTATTTATACTCCTCAGTTAGCAAATCACTATGAAAAATGATCTGAAAAATCAAAGCAATACCATAATGTTCCATGTCACATACATTGCCACATTGTTGATGGACTGTTGTCACAAAGCCATCATGTGGATTCTGAGTGTAACAAGCATGTACAACTAAAATACAGTAATTTCTTCAAAATCTATACCAAGAAGAATTATATGTAATCTTTGTAATTACATGTAACCTGTCCAAGTATTCCGCACAAGCAAAATTAAACAGTCATCTCACCGAGAACCTTAGGAAAACTCATACTCACTTCCAATTCAAGGTTTGATAGATGAGCTTCCTCTGAAAACTAGAACATACAAATCGATTCTTTATATTGATTAGACTGATTCAAATGGCAAACTATTTTTGAGCAAATTTACAGTTAGTCCTCTCATTAATGTTTCCCTTACCCAGTGCAAGGCTCCAATTCCACACTTTTATCCGAACATTCCAGCAGGGCTTCTACCTTTTCCCTGTCAATCATACAATCGCATTGTATAACTGAAGGAGATGACAGTACAAACAAGAAAATTTATTCTGAATTCACCTGCATTCTTCCTCTTCAAAAACATTATTGGTACACTTGAGAACTTCAAATACCAGGGAACTACGTAATCAAATTAATACATTAAAACATTTTTAAATCAAATTCGGACAACAAACCAGGCTTATTTAGTAAGGACTACACTTGTATACTTACACCACTTTATTAATGAAATTCTTGTGCTCCTCTGGGACACTAACTGGGCCCTTGCATGAGCTTGGTGAGATGAAAGACAGTGATGCAGCACCATTGGACTGAGACCTCTTCTCTTCAAACTGTTCCCTCAGCTGGCTCTCCTCTTCCTGGTTCAAGTATGGAATCCCTGCAGCAGAAGAGTACAGGCTATTGTTTAAGGAAAAGCAGGTTCAACAAGAACCCTTACTGCATAAAGTAAGCTCTTTAATTAAAGGAAATCTCCTACTTACCATTTCGGAACACTTTATTGAAGTCAAATCCCTGATTTGCCAGAAAATCTATACTGGAACTCTGAAATAAAGGCATGCAATTCATACTTTTGCCCCATCAATTTCTCTGCAACAATGCTGTAAACATAAGTCAAAAGTACCTGACAGATAAACTTGATGTCTGGTGAACTCCGGTTAAATGGCTTTGGAAATATATAAAAATTAAAAGACTTGATCACATACCTGTGAAAAGAACAAGAGTCATTGTGGTGACAAAATAATTAAAAAGCTACATTTCCAGTGGTGTTTAAAGTGACATTATCAACTCACTTGGATTCCAGTTGTTCGTATTTGAATGTACAAAGACCAAACTGAAAAAGTAGGAAGTCCATGGAATGCTTTAGAAACAATAAGCAGAACAAAATGTTTATTACATTATGGAAGGAAAACAAATGGAAATATCAGACAGTTGAACTGAATCTGTTAAATGGCAGTCAGCGCATTGTGCTGAATTAGTAACAACTCCGGCCATGTAACTACCGCTAGCCAAGATTGAACTTGAATGACTGACTTTATGAAAGGTGTTGTTGCCGAGGACGACTAACGATAGCTTGGTTATAGGCAATATAAAAAATAATCTAAGCTAGCTACCTTTTTCAGCTTATGATACCGTTCTTCGGGGGTATCCAATCCGTTGGTTAACGCACTAACGGAGGGTCCATCGCTGATACCTTGAATATTTTAGACAATTAGAACATTTCATGATGCAACCCATCATATTTGTATTCGTATATTAAATTCGCCAATGAAAAAAGGACATCTTTAGAAAATATTTTGAAAAGTATCTGGAGGATTTACCTGAGAACTCTCCATCTATCGCAAGAAAATCTGCTTCTTCTATTGCGCTGTAAATGGTGTTTAAACTCTCCTTAAAATCTGCAAAGGAATTCAGATTTCAAATAAACTTAAGCCGTTCCACTATCTTTACCCAGGTGCACGGTGCAGCTCTAAATGCATAGCAACACATCGATTTAACAAATAGCGTTAGCTAGCCAGTAAACGCCAGTTAGCTAGCTATACAGCCATGATTTACATTAGCGAGATAGTCATGAACAAGTGTGGCATCTAGCAAGGCAGTTAGCTAATTGCCTAAAAAATGATTAGCTAGCTAAATAAATCACGTTACGCAGACGTGGCATTTGGGAGCAAATTGCTTCCACTAAATGGGGCACTCACTTTTTCTTGTTACCTCCATCCCTGCAGAATCACAAACAAACGTATCAAGAGTTCTGCGGTTCCTCGGTCATTTAACCTTTCATTACCAAACACTTCCGGAGCTCAACTTGAAGCACGTGGTTTTACGAAGGCGGGATGTGCGTTTGGCATGTGGGAAACAGTGAGGGAGTTAGCTAGATTTTTCTTCTTTATTAAACATTCGATCTTATAAACAGAGATTCAACTGTTTGTCAAATTCATATTTTTCCACTTATTAAGTAATATTATTTGAACGCAGAACACACCGTGTGCATAGCTGTGTGGGTGCACTGACACTAGCTACAGAATGTATGCATTGTTTACGTAATCAAAGATACTCGTTTTTAAGTTTCCCTCGAGTAGGCCTACATAAGTGGTAGGAAAACATCGACTATTTTTTTTTTACAAATCTGTTTCTACATTATCGATATCATCACGCATTCCAGAAAATAAAGGACTGTTCATTTCTTCGATTGATTTCAGTGTTAACCAACCAAAGATGAGTTAGCATATTTTGATAACCAATGGAACGTGAGCAGACGATGGCGTTTCAGCACACCGGTTGGCCACAGAAAAGTACGATATGGTGTACGTAATGAGTCTATAGGTCCATATTCGCGTAGACTGATATGCTAAGAAGTGCAGTTCTGGCTAGTTCTGTGATTTTATTAGCTATGTGTTAACTCATGAGAGCATGTTAAGTTAATGTAACCTAGTATGTCAACTGCGCAGCAAATGTCACAGCAGTTCATCGAGGTACGAAAAAAACTTCAGTTATCCAGTGCCTATATGGAATTCAGTCTGCAATCATATCTCTAACAACTTGCCAGAGAGCTGGTTAGGTAGGTGATGGAGGCCGTCTGTGTATTTGAGCACAGCTGCAAATCCGACATTATTCAGGTTTACGTTTAATGTGGTTTAATATCATAGGTGTGAGTTCTCGAATCAAAATGGAATTGACAGGTATTCTAAATTCGTTTTTATCAACTTGTATTGTTTAGCTAGCTACAATTTCCGCTTACATTTGCTTGCTAAGTTATAGCTATCTGTGGCGTTTAGGGTTGCAAACGAGCAAAAAATATAGAAGACGCACAAGGCTTCGTTTTGAGGTTAGTTCGCTAAGTTAGATAACAGGCCTTGCGTTTTATTTAGATAGATAAATCGGCTGGCTATTTTACATGCTAGCAAAGTTACCGAGTGAACGAATGATTTCGAAACTGAAGTAAGCTATGTCATACAATCCACTTAACAGAGTATAGTTTATTCGTTAATTTTATGGGAACATAACTAGTCGTGCAAAGGAGCTGACTTCTCGAGTTTAAATTAGCCCGGTTTTGCACACTAGTTTACTTATGGGCTAGCTGGCAAACCAGTGAACGTAGTTTATGGCAGCTGGCAAACCAGGTTTACAGTGAACATAGTTTATTAGTTAATTGGGAACACCCTTTAACTTTTTTAAAATTATAACAATCCCATGAGTAGGCCGAAAGGAATGTACCTAGCATGAAAACATATTTCTGTATGACTTCTTCGACAGACTTCATGAGTAGGGAATTTGTCCACCTGGAGACCCAATCACCAGTTCCCAAATGAAGGGGGACGTTGACACTGATCTTGGACCATTTTCAGAGGACCCTCAGTCCATTTCTGACCCTTGCCCAAAGGCTTCCAGCAGTCTGATCTCTGAACACGAGTTCTTGTGTCACTGCTGTTATGAAATCCTAGTCAGCCCAACAACACTGAACTGTGGGCACAGTTTTTGCCGACACTGCCTTGCCCTCTGGTGGGAATCTTCGAGGAAGAATGAATGTCCGGAATGCCGAGAGAAATGGGAGGGCTTTCCCAAAGTCAATATTCTTCTGAGGTAAGTAGTAGCAGAAATAAGACATACATTTTTATGTGTATTAGGTAACAAAGGTATAGATGAAAGTGAAAATGCAATTCAAATGGCTAATATGGCTTTCATTTTTTCATTTTCTGTTATAAATACAAATGGTAAAAACTAATCTTGCTGAAGTATTCTGACCCCTTGAAAGTTACCTAATTTTTCTGGATTATGAATTATTTTGGCCAAAACGGTCTTGGTCTCAGGGCAGAACCTTTTCCCTCATTTTAGCTGGATCACTCTCATGCTTTCTTGAAAACTTCAGATGTGCTTTCAGAGTTTTGAGTAATGGCTTCTTTGTTTCCACGCTCCCATACAGGCACTTTTTTCCTTGATTTCACTCTACTCCACAATTTTAGATTTAGAATCAATTCACATTGGGGGAAAAAAGTGGTTGAAGTGCAGATTCCTAGCTTTTATGAAAGGGTATTTTTACATTTTGGTTTCACCATGTAGAAATTACAGCACTTTTTATACATAGTCGTCGTCCCCCCCCCCCCCCCCCACACACACACACATATTTCAGGGCAACGTAACATTAATGTTATATAAAATAATCATGTTTTTGGTTGATGTTTCTCTTCAGCATATGAAACACATGTTCAGTTTGGTGCAGATAGGGTGAATGACTTGGCCAGTGAAGAATTTTCCAGTTTTTGGCTTGTAAAAAACTTGCTTTAGCAGTTGTTATGACCCCTGTAGTAAGTTTTGTTTACATTTGTGTCTGTTCCGTATTTGTTTCATCTTTCCAGTTTGTCAGGTTAGCTGTTTCCATGTCTGGTTACTCGGCTTGAAAAAACTGCTGTTTGCCACTTACCAGTGGAGACTAGCTCTTCAAACTCATGCTTGGTGGTATGCTTTTGGGACTTCTGGTTTCAGAATACTGAATAATTGTCCGAAGCTCAGTGTTCAAAGCCGCCCTGTGCGCAGTACCCTTTGAAGACTAGCTAGCTTTTAGTTAGATTTGGATAGGCAGATAGGGTATGTTTGGGATCATTGTCTTGCTGTTGGATGAAGTAATCCATTGAGTTTGGAGGCATTTGCTTGATTTTGAACAGATAAGATACTTTTGTACACCTCTGAATTCATTCTGTTGCCATCAGCAGTTACATCATCAATGAAAACAAGTGAGCCAGTACCTGTGGCAGCCATACATGCCCAAACCATAACACCCCCACCATGTTTCACAGATGAGGGGGTGTTTTGAATCTTGGGAAGTTCCTTTTGGCCTCCAAACTTTGCTTGTTCTATCACCCTGATACAAGTGAATCTTGGTCTCATCTGTCCACAAGACTTTTGCAGGTACCTTTAGATACTTATTGTAACCTGGCCATCCTGTTTTTGTGGCTAACTAGTGGCTTTTCATCTTGTAGTGTAGCCTCTGTGGTTCTGTTTGTGAAGTCTTCTGCAGACAGTAGTCACTGGCACATCCATGCCTCCTCTAGGGTGTTTCTGATCAGTCAGACAGGTGTTTGGGGTTTTTATTCATTATGGTAAGAATTCCGTGATCAACTGTAGAGGCCTTCTTTGGCCTACCAGGCCCTCTGCGATGACTGAGCTCACTAGTGGTCTCTTCATTCACAGTGATGTTACAAACAGTTTATAAGCCTAAAGTTTGGCCAATGTCTCTGACAGTTTTTTCTTATAGTGTGTGTATTCATGCATATATATGTATGTATGTGTGTATATAACATATAAAGTTGAAGTTTCACTCATTGCATTTTATGCCTGCTTGTCTCCCATGCTTATTTTCAGGGATGCAGTTGAGAAATTTTTCTCTGAAGTGGTGCATAGAAGGAAGGAGGAGATTCAGACCAATCCCAAAATAGCCCAGAGTCTTCTTGCCTTCCAGAGGTATGGGGATGAGCAGGCATCTCGAGGGGCGTTGTCAACTGGCCAGCGAAGAGGTGGAGGAGGATTTTTCTCTGGAGTTCTTACTGCACTCACTTGTGTGGCAGTAAGTGTTTCTCCCTCTCCCAGCAGTTATCCAGATGCATGGTTGCTTTAAATATCTTATTATGCTGAGTTTGACCTAGTGAAGTCATTTTGATAATTATTTGGTGGTTTTAACAAACTACAGTTAGCTCCAATTTGATATTCACATTTTAATTTAAAGAGTTGGGTTTATCTGTATGAATATTAACATGAACATGGCTGTAACCAACATACATATACCAACAGATCTATGCTTTACATTTCATGAATGAGATGAAAATTAACCCACAACCATTTCTGGAAAGCTGGTAATGTGCATGAAATCGTGATATTTGAGGCATTTCCCTTTAACTGTTATTTACTGAAGGTTGTGTAAACAGCAGTTTACAATCAAGTCATCTCAGTCCTTTCTCTTGTCTTGGCAGGTTATGTTCTTGGTGTATCATTGGAGCAGCCGAGAGGCAGAGCATGATCTTCTAGTTCATAAACCTGTAACAAAATGGACTGCAAAAGAAGTTATCTTTTGGCTGGAGAACTTGGGGCCCTGGGCCTCTCTATACAAGGAAAATTTCCTAAGAGAGCAAGTCAATGGAAGGTATATGTTTTGTTAGAGTGGAATTGATTTTTAGAACAATTTGAGGTTCGTTAGTAAATTGGGAGTCATTTGGTTCTTGCTCGTGAATTTAGTCCTGCATGGTAATGATCATCATTGAAATCGACAGACTTCTGATCATGTTGGGGGATGAGGAGCTCTCGAGGCACCCATACAGCATTGAGAACCACACACACCGGAAGGCTGTGGTGGCGGAGCTGGAGAGGGTTAGAGCTCTTGGAGTGAAGCCACCTCAGAATCTTTGGGAATATAAGGTACTGTATTGTATAAGTACTATTTTCGTTCTTAAAATTTTTTTTTTTTTTTTTTTTTAATTAATCTCCTATTTTATCCCATTTTTCCCCAATCCCGAGCCAAACATGCTCTCCCACTAGCAACCCTATCTGCTGACTTCAAGAGGAGATGGCAGATGGGTTTTTCCTTGGTCAGAATGATCTTTAATTGTGCTCACGTTAGTTTACAACATTTTGTTAATAATGTGAATAGTACATTTCATACAGCTTTATATGGATAGTTTTTCGAAATTGTAATTCATATGCATATTTTTTGCTTTTGACTGAGCGTCTGATTCTTCAGGACATCAACGTCAGATGAATTATACTTTTTAATGGAAGTAACGATCAGATGATGACTGTTCTGTCTTTATCACAAATTCTCTTTCTAAAACAAATAGGTTATTCTCTAGGCCGTAACTGAATAGTTAAACATTAGACTGATAGGACGTAGTTTAGGAAACTGGGATACAGCAGCTGTGGCTTTGCATTCTTCTTCGGTTGCACCTTTCCTGGTGCATTGTGCCGATTATGATACAACATTGTATCAGAGTAATGCCGCAATTGCAGTCACACCCTTGTAATGTTTTTTTGTGGTGACACATGGTCAGCATTTTGTGGAGGTAGCACAAATTCGATCGAGGCGGCCGCCTAAAAATTTTCTATGCAGGAAAAACCCTTCTACTTCATCTATTCTATATATTTTCTCAAACAGCACTTTGTGTGATCAGGATGGTGGGCATAGTACAGTAGCCTGTAAGTCCTTCTCCCATATCTAAATAAAGTAATCTTTCAACAAAGGTGCTGTGTGTGCGTGCGTGTGTGTGAGCATGTACATACTGTACATTGTGTGTGTGTGTATATAGTATTCTTACCCTCATCATGCGAGAAATGTAGTAAATATTTTACTGACAGACTATCACCGGGCAGGACCCCTAAAATATTTGCAGCGTGGATTCAACAAGGAGCTGAAAACTTTCCTTTGGGATATTGTGCCATGCTGACTCATGCAGTTCCTGCAGATTTTTCAGAAATGCATTCATGCTGTGAACCTTCTGTTCCACCTCATCCCAAATGTGTTCTGTTAGATTGAGATCTGTGAGTAGGAGTAGACTGAAGTCACTGTCATGTTTGTGGTACGTTTGCCAAAAAAACATTTCTCAGACCATTACACCACCACCACCAGCCTTCACTATTGATACAAGGCAGGACAGATCTATGGATTCATGTCATTTATGCCAAATTCTCACCCTACCATCTGCATGCTGCAGCAGAATTCAAGATTTGTCAGACCAGGCAAACTTTTCTCCAATCTTCAGTCATCCAGAACTCAACACAGAACTGCTGCTCACTGCATGTTTTTTGTTTATCGCACCGTTCTCTGTAAACTGTAGAGACTAGTGTGTGTGAACCCGGGGAAGGCAGCTGTTTCTGAGACACTGGAGCCCCCTCATGGTGGAATTTAAAATCAAAGTTCTTTAATATCATAGCTTATGAAACGGCTAAATGTTTTTAAATATTTGTTATGTATTCTTTATCAGTGCTAGGACATCCTTTATGCATTACACTTACAGACTTAATTACAGGCTCATTATTGATGCTTGTCAGTCATTGTACAGTTTATAGTGTAATTCTTGTGATTCAAAGCATAACAGCCTGTGTTACTATTAGAAGACTGTTACTGTTTACATTTATGTATTGATGAGTCGGCAGAGCAGTTTGTAAAAAAGAAAAAAAAAAGAGGGACACATCTGAGGTCCGTAGGTTGATTATTGAAATGCGGAAGTTGAATTGAGCCGGGCTTGAATGGAATATTCCGTACATTTGGTTGTCTGAAAGACACAAACCTGTTCCGCTTTTACAGCACTAAGTGGTCATTATCGACATTTGCTACATGTTAATACAGTATGAGGCAGGAGTTAGAAAGCCTCACTTGATTCATTTAGCAATTCATTTTAGATGGGCAGCACGTCGGCTTTCATAATTTTATTGACCAAACTGGCTGAGACATGACTAATTCTACCTAGGAACGACTCATTATTTGAACGGCTCATTTATCTGGCTTTGTCTTTAGGCTTTAGTCCTAACTTTCTGCACCTTTGTAGAGAACAGTTTTTTTTATAGTAAAGTAGAAAAATTTAGTAAGATTTATTTTCCAAGGATAAAGAAAAGCATCTTACAGAAAAATGTAAAGGAAACCACTTTTTATACAAGTGGTTTCATCCTAAATGTATAGCAATTTTTTAAACAAAAAAAGAGCAGCTCACTTAAGATTTATTTTTATTTAGAAACGGGGGCTGTGCTTCCAGGCCACCAACTGCAGCGAACGGATGTAAAATAAATGCACGGGGAGTTCATGTACATCAATTTCTCATGCAGTGAATCTTTCATTGCAGGCAGTGAATGCAGGTAAATCCCTGTTCTTCCTCTACGCCCTGAAGAATTCCCCTCGACTCACCATTCTATACCTCTACCTGTTCGATTACGCGGAAACATTCCTGCCTTTCCTGCACACCTGCTGCCCTGGGCAGAGGGTGGAGCAAGAGGACGATGCCCTCTTCCCTAAAGCTGCAGTAAGGGGATCAACCGTGTGCATGTGCATGGTCACTTATCTGGATTCTGTACTCATTTTATTAATGATTCTTGGTTGTATGATGTGTTTTCGATAGACTAACCTTGTTACTGTTTGGGTTGTATGTGAACCATCAAACAGCAAAATACGCTTTCGTGCACTGAGTTTGGAATGTGTACATACAAGAGATACTGTTTTTCAAAAATCCATCAAATGTATTTGTTGATAAACTGGGATCATTATGTTTGCTGTCCACTCCACCTAAAGCACGGTGACCCCACCTGGAAGCAGTGGACAGAGTTCCTGGTGAAGTACTTGCTGCTCCCGTACCAGCTGATCGCTGAGTTTGCCTGGGACTGGCTGTCTGTTCACTACTGGACGGCGCGTTTCATCATCGTCAACGCCATGCTCCTGTCCGTGCTGGAGGGCTGCGCTCTCTGGAGGCTGTGGGCGCGGTCAGAGCTAAGGTACTGCTCATCGAACTTTGGATTTCATTAAATGCACTGGCATCTGAGCTTAAAAGGGCCACCTCTTGTAAGCATGCCACTTGCTTCCATGTGCAACGTTTGCTTAGTTCTCACCAATTATCTCATTATATTAAGTGGCACTTTCATTTTCATTACATGAAAGTGGCACTTAATGTAGCCTTGCACCAGAGGTTTCCAAGTATGTATTTGTGCCCCTTGTTTGTTATTATTGGCCTTGCCTAGATGCTTTTAGCCGTTATGTTTTCGGGAAAAACCTGGAAATTGCTTAGCCAACTTTTATGGGTCCCCTTATGAAAGCTTCCCTTCCTGACTGCATAAAGCTGTGATCACAGGAACCTTAGCATCAATCAAGGAACTGCCTGAATAACCCACCCAACACATTTATAGACCTCAAATGTGTGATGCTCACAGACTCACACATTAAGGACTGATCTCATTCTCACACGCCTAGCTACAAATATCTCCTCCAAGTGACTGCTGTTTTCAGACATTCAAAAACTGAATTTTGCAGTCAAGAGTCAAGGTAGTGTTTCCCAAATTTCAATTTATCACTGCTGTGAAGAGTAATGACAGGCTTATTTATTGACCAGGAGATGTCACTAGAGAGGCAGGTGTCAAATGCTGTGTGATTAGAGGTTTGATTTCCACACTGTACTGTGATCCAGTCTATCTTCTGCTCATTCTGCTTTCTCCATATGAATAAAGGGTAAAAATGCATACACACATTTTCAATTCACTTTGCTGGAAAAGCCATGAAAGTTCACGGATGGCTAGTCTATTCTCAACAGAGTGGCACAGACACAGGTTTCAGTGTAGCTCTGTTTTGTTTCCTTGTCACCTGTTGATGTCACCTGTTTTGTTTTCAGTATTTTGGCAGCAGGTCGTTTGTATGTATTACCGCAGAGGGTTTCATTGGTATGACTTTATGTGGGAGATTGTTTGCATTAACAGTCCTTATGTGAACAGTAGCTTTTACAGGCTTATGCATTATGTTCTGTCTTCAATTTCAGGACTCTCCCTCACAGAATGTGGAGCCATTTCTGGAAAGTGTCAACTCAAGGGTTTGCTGTTGCCATATTCTGGCCAGTCATTCCTCAGTTTGTCTGCAACTGCTTGTTTTACTGGGCCTTATACTTCAACCCCATCATAAACATTGACCTTGTGGTTCAGCAACTGCTTCGTCCAGAAACTCAAGTGCCATAAGAAAACTCGTGCTGGAGGTATTCTGGTAAGGTTTAATAAGAGAGCAACGCAATGTGAAATCAATATCAAATTCCAAGTTCCCACTTGATATTTCTACTTGTGCCACAGTAGAAGAAAACGTGATACATCAAGTTTTTATTGACTAGCTTCAACATGTAACATGCAATGGCAGCTTTTAAAATTAAGGTTTAAAGGAGTAATTGAATTTGTTGCTCACTGTTAGCTGATAAAATCAGTGGAGCAAGGAGTCCCCAGAAACTGTACACTTTGCTTCTTAAGAGTGTGGTTCTCATGAGTTTAAGTTGAAAGTTCCCTGAGATACATGAAAGGCTACTGCTAAGCTCTTGGTTTGGGTTTCTGTTATGAAATGAGCAACAGTCTTTATTTTAAGGGAAGGCATATTACACATAACAAGGATATATATTTGCCTGGAATGCTCAATATAAGTGTTAGTATGACAGTTTTCGTAGCCCGTGTTGAAAACTAACTTATCGCAATAAGCAACAAAAGATGATGACTCATCATTGCGTTGAATCCATGCAATATTTTTATTGTTTTTTAAAGCATTAAGAAAATACATTGAGTTTTAGAAGTTTCTTTAACTGTCCATGTTAATTTTATGCAATTGTTCAGTGTAAAGGCCTATCTTATACTTGTTCCTGAATGTCTACCAAAAGTTGCAATTTCCATTGTCTTTTGAAATTGTTCAAGGGACGATCAGAGGTTTTCTGTTAATCATAAATGTTAATTTTTTTTTTTGTTTTAACTTTTGATTATATTTGCACTTAAATACTGATATAACTGTGACTTATTCATGCACCTGGGTACTTTGTTTTCCAAAATGAGTAAAAGTTTGAAAATATGAATAAAAACTTGAATTTTTAGAAAACAGTTTTGAATCACTTTGTGTACAATTAACAATTTTAATTGAGAGATGATGCAACAGTGATGCAGACTGCTGCATAATTAGCTTTTGATAGCATGGAGCAGGGTGCGATGTAGTGGACAGGAAGACCATGTCTCAGCATACCATGTCTCATGGACCAGTGACCCCTGGCCAGTTGGGCATCTATAGTGTGTCTGTGCAAGCTACACAAGATGTGTCCTCTGACTCCATGACTGTGCAAGCAGAACTGGTAGGCAGAGCAAAAATTGACACTAAATGTTTCAAAGGAAAGATTGAGGCCTTTTATCTATGCTGTACCTGAATTTACAAGGGGTATTGCAATCATTATTGGGCATTACAGATTGGAAGAAAAACGGAAAAAGTTACATTTGGGAATCTGGTATCAACAGATGTATTTTCATGATTATATAATGAGGAGTACTTTCAGCTATACACCTATGGGCTGTGGCTACACAAGACAAGCTTTCTGAATTTCAGAAATTCATACTTAAATTATTCTGATATATCCCAGGGCACCATTTCATTTAAATAAATGTCTCTAAACTGAGTTGTGCTATAGAAATACTGACCAACCATAAAAATTTCATTCGATAAAGAAACTGCACTAAATGCACAAAAAGATCAAGAATTTCTTATCTATTTATTTTATTTTTTGAAATTAAAGAGCCACGTTTATTGAATAATTCAGATTTTAATATTGTATTTATAGAATTAGTAATAACTGCATGTTGGATATTCAGGTCCACATAGGAAGTCTGGCCATACAGAATATTTTGGTATGAATGGTGCTTTTCGCAAACACCTGGCTGCCTCCTTGTCGCACTTGCAAAGCCTTTTCTCACATTTGTCCTTCAAGGCATCTGGAATAAGAGAAAAGATGAAGACTAAATTAGATCCTGCAAATAATGACCATTGGTGTGAATAGATTTGATAACTGATCCTAATCTCACATGCTGGCACAATGGATGCAGGGCTTTTTATTTTTAAAATTTCATTTCTGGAAAGAAAATACCTCTGAATCCGGCTTACTGACTGCTATTTAAACACACAAAGAGGGACAGTGGAGTGGGTGGGGGAGTGAATGGTGGAGTACATTGAACAAGATGAACAATACAACACAAGCATGCTTTAGCTGAGGTACTTTTGGTTGCAAGCCATATTTTATAGTTTAGATTATGCTTTACATTCTAAGTACTCTGTATGTGTACATTTCATTGCAGTACCCTTGATTAGTCTTCACAATACGTGTTTTTTTTAATACAGAATGCTGTTTATTTTACGTGGAATTAAATTAGTCTTTGTGCTTTATGAAATGTTCCGGACTACAATGCTAAGACAAATAAAGTGAAATGCAGCACTTTGTCCCTGCAATGTACATACCACAGTTTGTCTCGGCTTCCTCACACGACCACTGGTACTTGTCTGTCTTTGTGTGGCAACCCGCATCCTCAGCTTTTTCATAGCAACAGTCATGTTTATGACAACACCTTCAGATGGAGAAAAAAAAAAAATGTGTTTTGCCATTAAGTGTATCAGACATAATGATTCTCATCATTATAACTGATATTATAGGATGGTTTTTTTCTCATCACTAACTGTTCTTCTTCCCACTTCCTTCACTTTCCAGCATTGTGTTTTATGTTTGAGTGAAAACAGGAGTTACGACTGAAAATACGTGTAATGCCATGAATTAAAATGTCTGAATTATTACATGCTGGGGTCACTTTAAACTTGGGTTCATTTCAAATGAGAAGACTATCATCAAACAATTTCCAGAGCTGTTAAGAAATATTTATCCAACCGAGAGGGAATACTATTTAATCCACCACAGCTCCCATAAATACTAGTATACCATCAGTTTGCGTTTCATTACACTCTACCTGCAGATACCTCCCATACTAGTCTGCAATCACTCCAGCTGAGAGGGTGTACATTAGCACAAGACCCATTCATTAGAGGTAAACTCTGAGGCTGTAGCTGTAGCATAGGAGAGTGGGACAAGGCCAATGACCGCAGCTTAACTTTCAGTCAGGTCTTTCAACCACACATCTCAGGTGAGCCTGGACTCCACAGCTCAGGAATAGGGCAAACACAGAAAAAAACTTACAGATTCAATTGGATTCTTTTGATGTAATTAAGTGCATTACCCTTTCTGAGGAAAATCTGTCCAGTGTAAATTAACATATTATGTTACATTAATTTATCATAAACTCTTCTCCAGAGTAACTAGAATATAGAATAAACATAAGTGTGTTCATTGATAAATATATGCAATAGTGCCCTATCCGGCTAACAGCATTCCCAGACCAGAAAGTAAAGATGCAACATCACAGAAGTGCTAGTGAAAGTAGCTATGCTAACATATGATTATTAATCTATGTAATGAAGGGATTTAATCAAAGCAAATGAGACAAGGTATGAAACAGAAAGGAACATTCAGATCCAAATTTACTTTAATGAACTTTGTACTTTGTTTCTTTTAAAAATTCTTACCTAGCATTATTAGCTCAGTGGTTGGTGTGCATAACACACAAATAAAACGGCTTTCAGGACTAAAAAGAACTGCTGACTGAGCTAAACGGTGTGGAACTGTAGGGCGTGTCTGTTGTACTCATTTGTGTGAGATGTCATCTAAGATTCCATCTTACTCATAAATGCAAGGCCACCATATGTGCTGCAAACATTACTAATTTCCAGTATGAGGTGCATGACATAGAGTTGTGAAGTTTAAAGGAGCTTGGAGACCTCTTCCCTAACATTCAAGCACATGCACATGTTCTGTTTATAGTGAATAAGACAAGTTTCAGGTGGCTGTGAAAAGCCTGTGAATACAGGTGGGCCCCCCCAACACTTACATACCAGTCTGCTTTATCCCTAGGCCAGCCCTGACCACCCAGGCCACAGTAGCATCCATACATCATATAGGCAAGAGCATGCCGCCCTGTGCTGCACTTAATGAGTCCAGCCAGCTCCAGCAAGCCCCTCTTACTCCGATGGGACCTCTCTGGAGCCAAGGAAGCCATGTGTACTGTAACCCACAGAAAAAGATCAACTAACATTGCAATCAAGGCGCTAGGGGTATATCCAAATCTGAATAACCCATTTGATCGCGCACTTATAATGCATAGATAATACAGTTATGGAAATCCAATGTTAAAGAACCTACAATCTGCACAAAAAAGTCAGTATTAAACTGAAACAAGTCACACTTTCCAATGATAAGAAAAACTGTAAATACACATCTCACTCTATAACTGCATGTTGGTTCCATCTAAAGTAACCTTAAGGAGTTAAGTGAAAACAATGAAAAGAAAACAATGGTGATGCGCATGTATTTTAATTAATTTCTCAATTAATACATATATTGATAGATGTATTTATTGATTATCAGAACAAATAATGGTTTAAGTTCAGCTGGGTAGTCAGAAGCCTCCTTCATGTCTGCAGGCTGCTGCTCACCTTTCCCTTACATGTGTATTATGGCCCAACGAGAATCATCTCTTGATTGCTACCAAAATTTAAAAACAGCTTTGGTAAGCACTGTCATCTCAGTTGTGTTTTGCTGTCTTGTCTTGAACCATCCACATCCAGCACAATGTGCGGGTTACGAGTAGTTTTCATTTTTAAAGATTACATAGTTTAATTGAATTTCAATTATCTCGAATAACTAAATTCACTTTATATAATTTGAATGTAAGTAAATATTTACATACTTCAAATGTACAGGAAATTAGCAAGATTTGAGAACATAGTTTTTCAATTCACTTTAAAAAAAAAATACTTGAAGATTAAAATGGCATTCTGGGATGTACTCAAAATGCATTTGAACAGATTTTTTCCAAAAAGAATTCTAAACTTTGAAGATAGAACTATATGTTTCGGAACATTTTATAGGAAAATATTGAAATACACAGAAAAGTGCATTTCAAATAAAATACTTGTTTTTGACCCAGGTATTCAATGAGCACGTTTAAAAAGAAACTTTTAAACTATTACTATTACCCAAACGTAAAAGAAAATAAATTGCCCTACTGAGTTACTTTTAAATCTGGTGTGAGATTATTAATTCATTTTGAATAAGTTCATTATTTGATAGCTATTCATCGTAGACATCACCAGATGCGCATAGTTCAAGTTAAATCTTTAAAAGTACTTTATTTTTCAGGCTTGGAATTTTTTTCTTTTTTTTCTTTTCTTTTTTACATTATTGGCTCACATGCAGTTTCTTAGGCAAAATAAATGGAATAATGTCGACACACATATAGTGAATATCCGAACATATTTGGAGGCGAAAACTTGTTTTGTGTTCATCTGTAACTTAAAATTAAGAACATAAGCCAGCTCATCGCGATAGCAATGTTTTTGTTTCTACAAATCACTTTTTATCTTGTCATGTAATCGTACACGGTAACAATAGGCTACTTACCGCTGCAAAGAAGGATTAGCAGATACAGTGCGGTCATACTCAGGCAAAAGGGAAGCCGCTCGCGGAGAAACTAACTGATTTAGTCTACGACGGGCTGACAGAAGCGTTCTGTGAAGTTTTTATACTCCGTCGGTAAACTACTTAGGACGCTCCTGAGCATCACTCCCTTTGTAACAGCCATGATACGTCAAAAACAAATGAAGTCCAGTGACGTCTCCTAGAACCGCTCCATATAGCATCACACTTACACAAGAAAAAGTGAGTATGTGAAAGGTATTGAAACGCAGATTAATGCTGGCTTCAACAATGCACCTGAACTTGATGCGATTATACTGTTAAATTAACTTTTACAGAATAGGCTAAATATGGTCCCTATTGAACTCATGTAGGCTACTTTGTTAGAGTTGAGTCAACAATGGACATACCACCAGTTTTCCACAGGTAATTGTTTGTGTTTTATCTTTATTCACACAATTCTAGTATTCAAGACTGCTTACATGAAAGTAAAATTTGATAACCCCGAAAAAGCAGGGACCTATAGCAGCGCTTTCCAGGATACACTTCTTTTCAAAATTTGAATATACTGTTGGCCTAGTCTACGTGCTAGCAATCATTTTCTGGAATTAAGTGTGAGTCAAGAGCTGATCACCAGTATCAAGCTTGTTTTATAGACTGTAACACAGGAGAACATTCATGTCTCCACTGAGGCATTGTTTATTCACACTTCTGAGTCTTTCCTGCCCCATCCTTTACCACGACACTGAAGTTGTCTTTTGCGGCTCTCGATTAAAAAAAAAACAAAACAAAAAAAAACTTCGCATGTAGCATATGTTAAAGGGCCGTGGCTGTAATAAAGAAAGATCAAATAGACATACAAAAATGTCAGACACATTTTTTCCTCCCCAAAATCTACCTCAACATTCTGTCACGTGTACCCGAGAGTCCTGAAAATAATGTGCATCTGAAATGGTGTAGGTGAAATATTTTCACGCCGTTAAAACTCCAACATTTTTAGATATCTCAGTTTTTGAGAAAGTTAAATTAAACATCTTTAGAGTCAATAAGAAAACAATTTACCAGTTAAAAGTTTGTTTCCCAGTGTTTTTTCTCTCTCACAATTGTGTTTATCATGATTTACATAAAGTTAATTTAACTACAATAGCAGTAACATATCATCACTGTTCCTTAACACTGTAAGATATTGAAACAATGGAAACACCTTCACAATGGAGTTATTTAGAGCTAGTTATTTTTTAAATGTAAAATGTGTGTCAAAGTGTGTCAGCATGAGGCACGTTGTGACTGCAGTTGTGACTCATGAGGATGACTGCTTCTATGCCCACAATCTTGTCGATTTGAAGGTGTAGATGGTGTAGATGGTCCAGCAAGAAATGGGTGAGAAATGGGTGAGTGGTCTGTTCTTAAATGCAGTCTTAAAAGTGGGATTGAAGGGCTTAATTGGGCTGGTACAATAGGTTCTGAAGTTTTATTTCACTTTTGGTATAAATGAAAATCAAACGTTTTGCATGAAAGTAGATTTGTCCAATAGACCCCTTCTCTATGTGCTCCTCTGATGTTATGTTTGCAAAAGCATTTCACATGAAGACATCACTCAGGAGTCAAAGAGGCACTGGATGAGTGCAGAGGCTTTTTCTCAAGGTGGTCACGTAACATACTGTGGAAGCTTTGTTAATTTTGTATTTATTAAGAGTGTTTGTTGTTTTTTAAATCTTTATTTTAATCTTAGTAATTAAATTACCTGAAAATATTATTTGCATGTTGACAATGCTGGAGAAAGTTAGTGTGCCAGACAAGGACAAGACGTTTTGCATGGCTAAGGCCAGGCATCTGTAAGTTGGCTGCTTTCCGGAAAAACGAGTGAGGATGGACACTTTCATTGGTCATTTTTGAACTCTCAACTCTCAAGCAGTTGAATGCGGCTCATCTTAAAGAAAAGTAAGATGCAAACATAATGCATATCTGGTTATTGAGAGTAATGTAACGCATTGTTTTAAAATGTGCAATGCTCAGGTTCCTGTGTTTTGCTATGTGACAGGCACAACATCGCGGCTGCCTGTGTGGGAAGAACTGCAACAGCGACATACAGTGGCAGCAGCACATAATCTCAGACAAACACAAGGTTTTTGAAACAAGTGTTTCATTCTGATGATGCCGGGAACTGCTGGCAGTATCACTGCTGGCACTTCCAAACTCTGTGAAAGGTGCAGTATCTTTGTGTAGAAACAGTTCAAATTGAATCCTTGAATCCAACCATTATTATAAGTGTGTGCCACAAAAAAACTTGACTGTACAATTGATCTAAGAGTAGCATTCATTGTTATGTATCATGATGATCTCTTCTGCAAACAGCCTATGGCTCAGCTATGAAACCGTAGCTGGGGAAAAGACAAGATTTCAGCTCATAAAATGATCTATTTCAGAAATTTCATAATTTGTTAAATCTGTTTGATTCCCAAGTAGGACAACAACCAGAGTGTGCTAAATGCCTGTAATATTTGTGGCCAGATGTCATATGAATTCAATTAAAATTATATATTGTAACAACATTGTTTTAAATATAAGTATGATAAATACTTTGAGCTGACAAAAACCTAAAATTTTCAGACATTGTAGGCCATGTTGATTTCTTTTAACTTATAAAATAAAGAAAATATGCAATTTGACCAAGATGGTCACAACCATGTGCCATTACGATCGTTGGAGAATTCACAGCCTTTTGCTCTTCAGGTGCATTTCATAAATGTGCCTGATATTTGGGCCCTAATAATCTCAGGCAGCACACCAATTTCAGAACCTTGCATTCCATTCAGTATAATCACCTATACCTTGTTTTATTCAATTATTAACATGCCAATTTGAAAAGGCTTACCCTAACTCACTCTGCCGAGAAAATCGTATGTACGCTAAGGTTATGGATACCTTGATAGCCTAACCACCTACAACTTCAGCATTGTTTCCACGTGTGACTTGCGCGGCTATTCCCCCGCTAAAACGGCGTCCATTTCAGATGAGTTGTTTTAACGGCAACGAACAATATATGGGTTGATGTAAGTGATGACAAAATAGCTACCATCCCTGGTAGTTCATGAATTAACATTACATAGTTTCTTTTGCGACAGTCCCTTAATACGGTTACCCTGGATTTCAAAGCGGAAGTGTTCAGAGTACGTGGCGAAGGAGGGTTGCTTAGTGTGTATTTCAAAGAGCACATCAAGTGGGTCAGTTGAAACTCTCCCATTTATGATAAGGCTGTATCCCTCCCCCCTGGTCAAGTGTATGTTTGCTGTGTAAACCTGGGAATATAAATGGGAGGGACAGGATAGCATCTGTAATGCTGCGCCGGTTACGAGTGTCTCACCGGCAGGTGGTCAATCAGATGGCCCGGAGACCTGATCTTCTGTGTGGAGCCATAGCGCTGAGCTGTCTTCTTATCCTTGCTATCAAATTAACCTGCAGGTAACCCCATTGCCGTGTGTGTTGTTGAAATTACATTAGCATCAAAACCCGGACAAACAGTTTAGTCAGCTGTTGCTAGCCAGCGTTCTGTGCAGCAAACACAAATTCACACTGTAAGTCAGCTAGCTAGCTAAATTAAAGTTAGCTTGCAAGCTAGCTAGACTAGTAGTTATAACTGGAATGTACTATCAAACCCGTGTAACGCTACTTGTCTGAGTGATACCTAGTTATTTAGCTACAAGAGCGAATTAATGTTTTTTCACTCTTGTGGCTAAACTTAATGGCACAACTAAATAGAATGAAAGTTTGCTGGCTAGCTTTTCAGTTTAGACAACAGTGTCTTGCACTATAGCTGGTACAACTAGCTAACGAGCTTAATTTCCAACTGGACCCCACTCTTTTAAATTAGAATATACAGTGAACTTGCTGACAGATAAGATAGTGCTTGACTTTTTGTTTTTACCGTTCAGTCAATAAGCAAATTGTACATTTATAGCTAGATTAGTTCACCATACCTATTTCTTATCGATAAATTAATGAGAATGAATAAATGAACCAGAATCTACATTATCTAGCTAGGCGCTCGATCTGACTGAACTTGAACTTTCCCAAAATTGTAACAGTAATGTACTTTATTATGAAGTTTTATTTGACTGACGTGGCCTTTTCAGGCTGTTCATTTTAGCTGTATGCCATTCACTCATTTGAACTGTAGGTTCATCAGTTACTAACTGACGAATAACTCGGATTAATAATTTAGAATAGCGCATTTTGTGTAATGATGACGAAATAAATCCGGCAAATAAATTGAAACTATAACTTTTTATATAACTGCTTTTAACTTATCTTCCATCAGTTTTTGAACCAAATATTTACATGAACACAACCTCTGAACGAATGCACCCGGATATAATCGGAGTAGTATTTTGCGAAAAGGTAGTCAATCTCTGGATAGTGGTGATCATTCTAATGTGTTGCATAATTGATTTTTTTTTTAACCTCTGCAGCCGTGCAAAGCATGTGGTTGCCCCAGCACGACCTCCTGTTCGCTTCTTTTCCCCTGACGTCCCGGTGGTGGACCTCTTCCTGGGGCAGCTGGAGCAGGTGGAGAGGCTGCGGAGCATGGCTGAGGTCTCCCTCATCTTTCTGTATGCCCCTTGGTGTGCCCATTCTATCACTGCCAGAGAAGAGGTCCAGAAAGTTGCCAGGAGGATGTCCAAAGAGGTATACTGGGAAAAGGCTACAGAACAGTGAAACCATGTGTACCACAAATTATGTGACATCAGAATAGTGCACTATACAGTGAACAGTGCACTATACAGTGCCCATGTACATTTTGCTATATACACTACATGGCTAGAAGTATTTGAACACAAGATCGTCACACCCATATGTGCGTGTTGAACATTCCGAAACCATGGGCATTAATATAGAGTTGGTTCCTCCTTTACTACTATAACAGCCTCCACTCTTCTGTGGAGGCTTTCCACCAGATTTTGGAACATGGCTGCGGGGATTCGCTTCCATTCAGCCACAAGAGCATTACTGAGATTGGACACTGATGTTTGGCTGTAAGGCCTGGCTCGCAGTCGGTGTTCCAATTGATACCAAAGGTGTTCCATAGGGTTGTGGTCAGGGCTCTGTGCAGGCCAGTCAAGTTCTTCCACACCAAACTTGGCAAACCATTTCTATATGGACCTCGCTTTGTACACAGAGGCATTGCCATGCTGAAACAGGAAAGTGCCTTCCCCAAACTGCTGCTGCTGCAAAGTTTGAAGCACACAATTCTCTAGAATGTCATTGTACGCTGTAGCATTAAGATTTCCCTTCACTGGAATGAAAGGGCCTTGCCCAAACTATGAAAATCAGCTCCTGACCATTATTCCTCCTCCACTAAACTTTACAGTCGTCCTGACCATTATTCATCCTCCACTAAACTTTACAGTCGCTACTGTGCATTCGGGCAGATAGCGTACTCCTGGCATTCGCCAAACCAAAATTTGTTCATCAGACTGGCAGGTGGTGAAGCATGATTCATCACTCTAGAGAACCTGTTTCCACTGCTCCAGAGTCCAATGCATTGTGCTTTACTTACATACTTTCAAATAAAAAATAAAGCATAATTAACAATAAATACATTTATTTGATGCTCACTTTTTTTTGCATCAGTAGTTATTAGAAAGAGAATCTATGTATTGTATTATAAGGAGATTAAAAAAGCGTAACTGCTAATGTTTCTCCCGGGTTCATGCCCCGTTCACTTGATCGGTCAGTCTGTTACTCTCAGGGTTGTATTTCTGAGGTAATATTATTTATTAGACTAACCAACGTGACTTTGCTTTGCTCTGTGTGTTTCAGGTGCAGTTTATTGCTGTCAATTGCTGGTGGCATCATGGTAAATGCAGGAAACAGCAAAACCTCTATCAGTACCCAGTTATACATCTGTTTTACAGAAGGTAAATGACCAATATCTTTAAAGAGATCGTTTTAGCCTGTCATACGTTCACAGTATAAGCATTGCAAACAATAGCTTATTTTACATGCCATTAATCTTTGTCTGGGGAAATGTTTGCTGACCAGTAGACAGGTGTAGATTTCTTAGTTGTTAACCATTAATCACAGAAATTTCTTCTTCACATTAAGGCAAACTACCTGGTTGTTCTTCGCATACTGTAGCTTACGCATATCTGTTTAGTATCAGCGTGAGCTTTTGAGACTGATTTAATGCATATAGTATGTCTAGTTCTGTACTGATGGCTCATAAAACTGGTAATGCTAGGGGCTGTTTACACATGCATTTCATATGTAGACTGGAACGGGATTTGGCTAGCCAATGTTCAAATAGGTGATAGGATTTTTGTATAGTTTGACATAATTCTTATTGATGATCAGGAGTTACGGAAGACCTTAAATTTTGAATAAATCATTTCCCATTTCATTAGTCTGTCCTTATTTCAGTTTAATGATCAGAGTCATTTTTCTCAGTGAATTTGGGCCGTTATCCATGAATAGTTGATTACTAGGCATATTTTATATGTTTTTATCATACTGCTTGTTAATTGCTTTTTTGTGTCTTTGCTTATGCTGTAATTTCTAAACTTTGAAAGTTTCACAAATGGGTTTTTATTGCCATCCCCTTCACACTGATAGATGTTACTCGCATCTTATTCTCTTTAATATTTACATGAAAATAAATAGGTCCGGCCATAAAAGCCCACACACTGTATTGCCAATGACATCCTTCTCCCTCTGCAGATTTGGGCCAATTGAGTACAAGGGGCCCTTCACAGCGGCCTATCTAGAGAGGTTTATCCACAGGGTCATCACCCCACTCACTTACCTTCCGTCTCGAGCCACACTACAAGACTTCCTCTCCTATCATGAGGTAAGTGCTTCGGTGCCAATTATTGGTGTCTAACCAGATTGATTATGCAACGAGAACAAATCCACTGCATGACTGGATGCTAGTAGTGAACTTGTGTTTAATTGTGTGTCTTTATAAAGTGGAGCCAGCTGAGCACCTCTCAGGCTGTGAATGAACCTGCCATCATTCTGATGTGTACCCCTCAATAATGGCTTCCTGCGGATCTGTGTGGCCTGAAACTTCAACATCATAAAGTTGCTCTGCGCTGTAATACCCAAAGTGAACAGTTTCATCACGTCTTGAACTTGCACTTGAACTTCTGCCTTCTAGTTTTCTGTGGTCACCAAGACCCAGATGATCCCAAAATTCCACAGACAATGCGCTCAAATGCAGAAGAAGAAAAGGCTTGACCCTACTGGCTGAGTGTTATTATTGGGATCTGGATACGTGAATAGAAATGGCAGTGTAAAATACTAATGATATTAGAGTGACGAGAGGCTAGAGTGGACATAATGCCAGATCAATTTCTGGACATTGGACTGGGCCTTCTAAATTTGTAATACTATGGAATTTTAATTTTGGATGGGACAGACATGCAAGTTAACTCTTAAGAAAGATAATGGATGGATGAATGGATTTACTTATAAATATTTAGAAAAAGTAGTGTTTTATTTTTATTTGCAGTACTAGAAGCAGCAAGGGCAGAACTTTTTTCTCAATAACAACTGCAGCATATAGTATTACACGCTGCTGCATATTCTTTCTTATTGTCTTATTTTTCCCTCAGTGAAAACTGACAAGGCAAGAACAATTCATGCTTTTTTCTATAGCTTCCGAAGCCAACATAAATAGTGCTATTGTGCACAGAAGTTGCTCAACTAGATTTTTTTCTAAATGTGAGCTGGCATCAGTCTTCCACATACCAGATGAGGGCTGTGGTTGTTTGAGCTACTCTCTTGAGACTGCACTATCAGCAGTGAAGCAAACTGGATGACAGGTGTATCCTGTCAACAGTTCCAGTTATTGTGGGCTTATAGTTTGTTCTTTATGTACTGTTTGTGCAAACACAGCCTAACTGAGGTAGCTGAATAAATTATATGAATGTTAGCAAGCTATATAATCTCATTTGCATTACGTTATTCTGTTCAGTCAATTCTTCCTTTCACATTTTAAAACCATTGTGGCATGGACTGCTGTGGTTGAGCTTGTGGTCAAGCTTTTAAGTTTTTATGGTCAGAGGCTTGATTCCTTGTTGTGGCAATTTATGTACTGCAAGCCCATCTCTCTCTGTGACCCTCTCTGCTTTCCTCCTGTCTGAATGAAGGGGGAAAAAACATAAAGACGGGTATCTGCTGTCCTTTAGAAATGTGTGTGTATGTATGTATATATATATGTGTATATATATATATTTTTTCCCCCCCCCATACATCTGTTTCTATACATCTGCCTATACTTTGCTATAGCTTACTGAACAAGTACAGTAATGATTTGTTTTGTGGATACAGTGCCCTGAAGATTCTGAACGTTCCAGTGACAGTTCAGTGATAGTTTAGAGAATGTGATGTTGATGTTTGACCAGGAGATGTCTCTGTTTACTCAAAGTTTACATTAATTTTCAGATAAATTGAAAATTAACTGTAACATTCATTTTCAATTTTAATGCATGGTGAATACATTAAATGTGACAATTGGTCCAAGTAAATAGCTTTAAAACCCAGTAATCATATTGTGCCTTTTGAACACCAAAATCTGGTTACTAGTTAGATGGTTTGGCAGTCATATTTCAGAACAAGTGTTGGGCCCTGGGACCCACAAATGGTTTTTGATGCATATTTAGTGAGTTCAGTCAGTCCTATATTTATAATTTAAACCTTTCAGAGAACATTGTTGTGGTCTTTTAATTTATATGGGTAAGGCTGTAAAAACGGTGTTGCTAAAAGTTCTTGTCAGGTAACAGTGATGAGGTACTGTCTGCCTGGAAAGACTAAGCTATCCAGAGATGTTTGTGACACATGGGTGACTGGTGCTTGAGTTTCCTATACCTGGCTATGTGTGAGCTGTTTTTCACATATGAGAGGGAAATGGGTGTACAGCCTCTCTGATCCTGAACCCTTTTTATTTTTAATACCCACGAGCCATAGATTCTTATCAACTTGTAAAGTATGGCTGTAACAAATTGTAACAATTTATGAGTCTGCTGTTGGTCTCTAAATGCATTACACGGCATGACCATTCAACCAGGTTTGTAGTAAGTCACATGCTGAAAAATCATATGTGGAACACTATATATAGTGTTCCACATCTAACAGTGACATGACAGACGTACATACGTGCCACTCATCAGCCCCCGTGTGAATGGCCATGTCAGGTATGTGTGTCTGACGCAGCCTCTCTCCCTCTCCAGCCTGGAGTAATAGGGTATTTTGAGTTCAACGCCTCGCCACAGCCTCCTGGATATACGGTTTTCCTCACTTCAGCTCTGCAGTCCCTGAGGAGGGGTAAGCCACGTCACCGGACCTCACCCACTGAACGTGGAGGCCATTTACTGTGCACTGAGAAGTAATGAGAAACGCACACTATCAAGTGTTCGTTGAGAATAGGCCTTTGTGCAAGGTGCATAGCTTGACAGTGTATCAGAAGGCATTTCATATAACATAACTTCTTAATGCCTTCCAAAAATTATAGTGAGACCTTGAGCTTATGCCTTTAATTGAATTACATTTGTTGGGCATATAGCTTGAAAATGTAGTATAGGCTGTTTTCTGACTGCCTGAGATATTTTATGATTTCTGCTGCAGGAATCTATTGATATTTTTGTAATTTTGTACTTTCTACTGGTAATCACTGTCTATTCAACATCCCTTTCGCACAAGAGGGTTTAGCTATTTTGAAACGATTCAACTCAGACAAAGGATGAACAATCAACTAAACTTTAAAAGTGACTGAATTATATTTAATTTCTCTATTTATTGGGCTCAGTTTTGTATAAACTAAGTACTTCTAAGCAGTACTACGTTGGAAGTTAATTGGGTAAAGGATGTTTTTGCATCTAAATATAGAACAGAGGTCGAGACATATTCCACAGGCAGTAAGCTGGTGATTAGTGATGATTTGAAGGGAAGTGACAAGTCAGGACTGAAATGCTCCTGAAATCTCCAGGCCTGCTTTCAAAATGAGCACTATGAGGGGAAAGCCAATTTTTCTTTGCTGGCTTTCATCTCACCATTTTATCCTACACAGATAATACATTTTGAGCCTTTCATTATTTCTGTTTTATTGATCTAGTGGTCTTAATTTTAGGAGGTAATGTGGCACAGTACTTTTTAGTTTATACATACTAAAACTTCTACTGCTCTGATGTTCATGTTGTGTTGAAGTGTTCACACCTGCTATTCAGAAGGAATGCAATTCCCATTAAAATACTGGAAATACATAATGCTCATACATATTTTGTGTTGATCGTGTGTGTGTGTGTGTGTGTGTGTGTGTGTGTGTGAGAGAAAGAGAGCACGACAGAGAATGTAATTATCACAAAGAATGCTTTCATGGCCCCTTCTAACTGTGACATTGTGCTGTGCACAGATTACCGAGGCGGTGTTAGATTTGGAGTGGTGACCAACAAGCACGTGGCTGAGGCGATCCCACTGCAGGAGGACGAGATGGTCTACCTGCACCGACACTTCAACAAGTCTCTGGTGAATGTGCTGCTCGCGTCATGCTGCTGGTTTTCCACTGGCAGCAGGACAAGCTCTACCTATAGCTGACATTTTTATTTTGAAGTGATTTCCTATAGCTGCTAAAAATTAAATGTGGAGAGATGGCAGCATTCAAGTCCTACTGCCGTGTTTTTAACTGTGCATCATGAAAAGTGTAGTAGGCTACATGATTTAGAGTTAGTCAGCTTTGAATTGAATGCATGAATATGGAGCAATTGAAGTGACTAGATGGCATATCCCCCCATATTTCATGATCTAAGTGCTAGTCTTTAAGTATTATTGAAAAGACCTCTGCGTCATTCTAATTAGAGATCTGTGAACAGTTTAAACAAGATGAAAGCCTGTTTTAATACTGAAATATTTGTATCATTTGAGGTCAGTTTTTTTTGTTTATCACGCGACCGTCGCTCATTCCTGGGTTATCAGTAAACGTGTCGGTTGCAGGTTGAAATGTTTCCCTGGTTGCTTGCAGGTTTTCCCGCGGGCCGAGCGCAACTTCACGTCTGAGAACATCTGCGGCTGGGCGTACGAGCACAGGGAGAGCGTGCTGCGCTGGCTGCAGCCCCACGGGGCCAAGAGCCGGCTGATGGAGCAGGAGCTGCGCAAGGGCGCCGCGCTGCTCCTCTTTCTGCCCTTTGACCCCCTGGCCCCAAGTCAGCCCCTCCTCCAGCAGGTCAGTTGGCTTCCTGTTGGGCTTTCAACAGGCCTGCACTCCGTCCGTTTTATCAGTCCCTTAACCCATGTAAGCCTGTGGGCGACTAAAGTTGCTGAAGTCTCTACCACTCTTTTTCCATCTGTGATTATTTTTTGGATGACTATAGATGCTTTAAAAAGAAATCTCTGGGAAAAATCTGGGCATTAATGGGTTAAAGTACGAAATTTATAGGGTATAGCCTGCTCCCCATGCTACTCTGTTGTATATTAAGCACACATGATTGGTGTGGTTACGTATACATGTGTTGGTGGCCACCAGTTCTCAGGCCACTTTGTGATGATTTTTTATGATGACTGCAACATATGCGTCCTATTTCCATATGATAACATGATGCATGCTTTTTTGAGGCGAGTGCACTTTTTTTCAGGAGTAGTAGTATAGCCTTGTAGCAACAATTCAGTCTAAGCAGAGTGGTTAAGAAGCCAGGGAAATGTTTCAGTGGTTAGGTGTGGTGAAAGACTGTTAAGTGCAACGTCGTATTATTTAATATTTTTAAACCCAGTAGAACTTGCCAGCCAAAACCCATTATGCCATGAAACATAAATAAAACCTGTGTGTTCAGAATCAATGTATGATGCTGTGAAAGGTCTGAGAGCTCAACTGAATGTCTGTTCTTAGCATGTTTGTCTTATTTAATAATCATTTTGTTTACTTAGTATTGATCAGCTCTGGTTTGTGTCCCATTACCCATGTTATAAATCATCTTAAGTACATTTTACATTGTGCCACCACTAATTAATCACGCTTTTGACCTGGAATAGTGGGACACTACAGTTATTGTCGAGTGGCACATTTCTTTGTTGTATTTTGTACGCATTTACATCATGTTCGCTGCTATCTCGAAGGTCAGGAGAAAACCCTTACCTGAAAGTACTGGTCGTGGAAACCAGTCTCACATGTTGTACAATTGCTGAGGCCATAACTTCTCAAAACCCTAGTATATATGAGTTTTAGTGCAGTATTTTTTTTTACCAAGCGGAAACCTGCCAATACTGCATGAACCAGCCTGCTAAGCTAAAAATATCAGCACCCCTCTTCTGAGACACGGTGCGGGTAGCTGTCGCTCTGAAGGGCGAGCGATGTTAATCACATGCGTTTCTTCTGCAGCTGTGCCATTACCTGCTGTATCTGCAGATGACTTTGCAGTTTTCCACACTGAACTCTCAGACTTGAAGACAACCCTACTTAGTATAACTCACGCACAACATTATGTAGGGCATGTCTAGGGCCACCAGTTTGTCTTTACTTGTTTTTTTGCATTAACTTCAGGATATAGGGTGCGGTGCTTACATGTGCATGCTGATATATAAACATACCTGACTGAGAGGCTTGGTCTTATATCACATTTGGCTCTTGGATGCTGTGAATGAACCCTGGACGAATATTTGTTTATTTATTTTATTTTCCCTTTCATAATTGTAAAATGTTCACAAGTATTAATTACTGAAAGAAAAATTACTGAAAGAAAAAACTACATTTTAAAAAATTACGCTGTTAATCTCCCCAGTTTTATATTCTTACATGTTCTACATTCTGTGCACTCTGCTGTATAACCATGGCATGATTATATAGTTGTCAGGTATTTTCTTCAATTCACAAAAATGCTTGTAAATTGTTTTGCTTGTTCTGCCAATAGGATTCTATCATGGTCTCCTCTTCTTAGATAGCAGATATTGCGCTGCAGTACCACACCTGCAATGACAGCGAGTGGTGGGAGAGCGGAGAACACCAGAGTTCCTGGGACGGCCTGTGGCAGACGAGCGGACGGCTGCCCTTCCCCAGCGCCCTCTGCTGCAACACGGTGGTCCTCCCCCGCCTGGACTCCCTCTCGCGCACGCACAACGTGTGCGAGCTCTGCCTCGACCGGTCCGCCGGAGCGGAGCCCGGCGCCGCCCAGTCCCCGAGCTGCACCTTCCACCAGATGGAGGCCGCCCTGGACTCCTTCTACCTCAGACAGAGCTCCTTCGCCCGCCTGCTGGCCCCGAGCATGGCCTGCAGCCACGTAGTCAACTCCTACAGTCCCCTCAGTCGCTTCAGCGCCTGCTGCAAGACCCTTGCTCCCAGGATGACCTCCTACCCCCCACGCTCACAAGAGCCTCCTCCTCAGGCCTCAGGCACCCAGGCTGCCAATATCACAGGGCTGAAGTGCAGGACTAATAAGACCTTGAGGTTTTACGTGCTGGACTCCCACCTGCACTGGACATTTGCAGTGAGGCTGGGGGCGCTAGACCACGTCCGCCATAACGTGTTTGCTACTATAGTGGATCTGCCAGATGAAGTGCACTACATTCTTGACCACAGGGAAAGTCTCAAAGATACTCTGGGTAGGTGTTTTGTTGCAGCTGATTTTGTAGCTGGTGTGGTGGGGTTTGAAAAGATCATTACCTTGCTACAGTTTGAATGCGCTGTGCTTGTGTGTAGCATTTATTAGTATCTGATGGTATTGTAAAGAGTCTTGCATTAATGAAGTGGTATGGGACATTTTTATGGGTCACGTGGTGCAAGGTTATATGTATAATCCCTGAATACTGACCGAGAAATTATGATCTGGTGTAAGAGGCTACTCAGTGGTGTAAGTGCATATTTCTGAGCGGCAAACCTTCTCTCTCACTCCCTTTTTTGTATTTCAGAACATTTCATCTGGAACTACAGCATTCCTTACAGTCCTCTGAAGAGGCACCTGGTAGGTGCTTCCGTGCCAAAGTCCCCGGACTCCTTAATCAGAGAAGTGACGACGGCCTCGTTCCTCAGCACAGTCATGGACCCTGAGAAGGTGATCCGTCTCTGTGCATATGCATGTCTCCTCCGGCTTTCTCTCTGACCTATACATGATATATTAATCATGTCATCACAGTTCTTTCCATTGTAGTCAAAAACAATGTTTTGCAACAAAATTTATTTGTGTCACAATTTATTCCATTGCACATGCAGTTGTTTCCTTACTGTGACTGTGGTACTGTGCATCCTATGACTGTTGTGAAAGGGTTGCTTGTGTAATGTAACATGGTGTGAATTGCAAAAAAATGTCAGTGTCGATGTTGCTGATGGAAAGTACATAGTGTAATGAAGACAGACAGAACAGGATTGCATAGACAAAATGTCCTAGATGACCCCATTTAGGCTTTAATGGTGTTATTTAACCAGGAGGTTTTTGACTGTAAACCGGTCAGCAACAGAAAGCAGGAAGTGCTACTTCTTTCCCTCAAGCTTTAGGAAATGCAGACATTGTCTGAAATGGCAGTGGGTTGTTGCAGTTGATGGGTGTCTTAACTCTTTTTCTTAGTTCTTTGTTTTGTCTTGTTGCTCGATTTGACATTGTTTTCAATTGTATGCACTGAATGGATGGAGTTGTGCTATACATAATGGCTGCCTTTGGCTGCTTTAATCTTAAAATTCTAACATTGAAGCTTGTGGAATGAAGTTTTCATGGGTACAAACCTATCCTCCCCTGCCACTTATACAGTGATACTTCAAATTTCATGAAAATAACTACGTAAATAATAGCAGATTGCACATACAAGCCAAGAAAATGTGATTTTGTACTCAATTATGGAGATGTTACCCAATACAAATCTTATATGATGGTTTCATTTGTTTTCTTTTACATAATTCAGTGAGTATAATTGCCCTGGAGAGTATATATTTAGGCTTGATTTGATTCTGCATGGAATGACCTGAGATCAGAAAATTAGGTGCTGGGGGCCCTCCTTCTCTGACTCAGTTGAGGAAGGTGTGCATGTGTGACAGAATTTGATAGCCCCTCAAATATTATTTCAACAAAAGTGCATTTGTGTCATGCTGTAATAAAATGTGTGAAATATTATTTCATAATATGATTTAGAGGCATCTCTAAACTCTGATGTCTGTGCTCCCTTTGTTCTCAGGATGTCTTGCTCTTCTACTACACGCACTGGTGTGGGTTTTGCACAGTCCTCAACCATATTATCATCCAGATCGCTAGGCTTTTCCAGGGGAATAGCAAAGTCACCGTTGCCAGGTAAATAGTGCGCAACCACCAGGATTCTTTTGGGCTTTAAATATTCTGTCTGGTTTTAAAGCTACAACTAACAGTTCATTCATTTGGAAGTGACATGAAAAAAGCTGCAGAGTCAAGCATGTAAGGTGTGTGATCACAGCCTGTTGATGCCAGTGTTGCTTGGTTATGACTTGCATGAGGGACCTCCTGGGAAAACCAGGTTGTTATTGGAATTGATGCTAGTAACACAGCAACAACTCTTCCCTCTGGACTTAATAACTGGATCCAGATCCCCAGTGTTCTGTACTGTAGGAGGTCTTGACTTACTGTGGTACGAGCTCATGAAACCTATTAAACGAGAAGGGGTGGTGCCCTTCCATCCTTGGAAAATCCATACTGGATTTAAAGTACATGCTGACTTTCTCAGACTTGCCAGATAATCATCCTCTCAACAGAAAGTCGATTGGTCATAGAATCCCTTGCACCTTCCTTCCTTAACTTTAAAGGGCAGATTCATTCTCTGATTGACATCTAGGTCAAAGGGAAATTCCACTGCAAAACAGCATTAATATTTAACAGAACAAGGCATAACTGAGTCTCTCTTAGTGGCTGGCCAAAACGATCTCTGCACAGAAATAGTGGCAGCAGCCAAATTTAGTGGAGGTATATGTTATGACCTCTGCTTATTTGGGAGGGTGGGTCATTAGAATTTTGAGAATTCCAATACTAGGCACAGGGGGCATTGAGCAAACTCACAGAAAGTTAGACGGGGTAGCTGCTGTTCCAACTGTAAACTGTACCCTCCCCCTTATCTTGCAGTAGCCGGTAAAATTTAAGTTCTTCCTTTGCAGTTTGCCACACTGCAGTGATGCAGCATTGTCTTATCTGGGAAGAGTGTGAACAGCACTAATACAATGCCTCCCTGCAGAAGGGCTGGAGAAGACTACCTTAAAAGACAGCAGCTAACAGCAAAGAGAGCTGAAGTAGTGTATTTAATTACATTCTGCCTACCCAGTGTATTTAAATTTATCTAGTGTTTTCCAAACTAAAATACTGATCAGTTTCTTTTGGCCAACATTTTTAAGTATTGTGTTACAATGTAATGATTATTTGCACATCAAGAACAAATATTTTTTGTTATTACGTTGTTGTACAATTCCAGAACATTATTTGTCTCAAAATGAAGACTTTACAAGGTTTGCGCTTTATGCCCTGCTACCACGGCAATCTGGCAACGATCTGTGACGGTTCATGAGGTCTCCTGAATAACAGATATAGGGAATATTACAGAAAAAAATACTTTGACTCAATTTTATTCACATGACAAATTTGTCAAAAAAGATTTTTTTTTAAACTGATGACCTATGTTTTGCGTAACACCCAAGATTTTCAGTATTGGTGCGTTTTCAGATGAAATCCTAAAGCGATAAAAGTTATTTATTTTTCTATAATGTCACTCTGTTCTAGGGTTAATGCTGCCCAGAACGACCTTCCATGGGAATTCATGGTTGACCACTTCCCCACCCTTCTCTTTTTCCCCAGGGACAGGTAAGGCTCTCCAGATGTTGTCATTTCCTGGTGAAGTATTCTGTGATGTTCTTAGTTTCAAGCACTGTCTTCATAAGGGCTTTGTCCCATGTTTTGTGGCTAATTAGGGTACATCCACATAGTAGAATCCTGTCATACAAGAGGCAGATGAATGTGTGGATTAAAGTGTAAGGTATTGGGATATCATTCTCTCCTTTATCTCCCAAAGTAGCAGACTGTTGCACACGTGTAGGACTCTGCGCGTGGCTGTCCTAGTCCGGGCCTTAATGAGCTGTTGTCCTGTTCCTTTTAGAGGTAGTGGAAACTTAGGGCTGTTGCCATGGCAGGGCAGCATCAGGATCGTGTAATGTCTCATCACGTAGTTATTAATTACTATGCCAAGCCAGTATATCCTGTCTCTCTTAAGACTGTATCTGCTATAATTTTCTCAGACAAAATGGCAGTTAATTCTGTGGTTAGCTTTTGAAATGTTAAATGTACAATCAAATTCATGAAAGCTCATGCTTACGTTTGCTTTGATATTATATCCTGAATGTCAGCTATTGTTGATGAACTTTAATAAATGTTAATTTATTGCCTGTATACCTGTATGAGATCTGTGGGATTGAGCTGCAGCTTTTATTGGTTGTTGTAATTGGAGACACCAGAGTAGTGCAGTTAGGACATAATATGCTATTGTTCTGTCTTGCCTGTGCTTGTTGCCCGTTTTTGCCAGTTGATTGTTGTTTGGTCATGATGTCATGTTGCATGCCTGTATGTGTGTGCACCTTTTTATCCTTGTTCATTTTTAATCCCATCCTTTGCCCTCAATATTATATCTGCATTTTGTCAGGTTGTCATTGTAAATAAGAATTTGTTAATTAACCAGCCTGGTTAGTTAATCAAATTAAAAATCAAGGGTTCATGGGATAATTGGTGGATCCCAACCTGAATGCAGTACATAAGCAAAGCAGATATTATGAATATCTGGGAATGTTGCCTTGTATTTAATTACCTGGAGTAAATGACATTATAATAAACAAAATCTGTATTTCTGAACTGTTCAAAATGTCAGAATAATCTTAGAAAGCAGTTAGTGAAATGTATGATTCGTCGACTAAAATGGTAACGTTCACTTTTCCAGATTTGAATATAGGCCTACTTGATTTTGCCTGTGTTGCTAAGAAACAGATGCCCATGGCATGATGGGGTGTGAAGTGAGGGGGAGGAGTAAGGAAATGAACTGGTGTAATGTCTGATTTAAGAATCTGAGTCAGTTCTTGGGAAAGTGGTTGACGTTGCTTGCTCAAAATGGAACATGCATTTTCTGTTCCAACATTGGATGGTAGGATTGCAAAATAAACTCTGAAATACAGCTAATAAATGTCAGTCCCAGGTGAATGAGTGCCTGGTGGTGCATGGCAGTACCAGAAGCTGGCCCCATGGACAGAATCATGAAAGTGTATCTGTGCCATGTGCGTACATCTTAGGTGATGGAGGTACACTGATGCCGTAGCAGTAAGCTAATGAGGTCACAGTGAGCCCTGTGTCGTTCATGTCCCTACTGTAGCTATTGATTTGTACAAGACGTGAAATACCTTATTATGGAGAGTGAACTTACGTTTAAAGTCTAAATGTGAGCCAGTTGCATGTTCAATCTTTGCTCTTTCTCTTACATAAAGCCATTTGGGTGTGATGTCTGTAATGAGATATTGCACATTTGATTGGGGTGAAGTTTCATTTGTGTACACCGTCCTTTTTGCGCAGGAAGCACCTGAGCGTGAAGTTCCCGGAGGACCTACCCGTCACCCTGCCGAACCTGGTGCGCTTCGTCCTGCGCCACTCTGGCCTCCTGCATCGGGACGGGACGCGGGCGGGGCTCGTGGAGGCGGAGCTGCGGCGGCTGCAGGCGGACGTGCGCCTGCTCCAGGGCGCGCGGGAGCAGCTGTCGGAGCAGCTGGCCCAGCTGCGGCAGGAGAAGCTCCGGCTCTCCCTCCAAACGCTGGCGCTGGAGTCGCACAACGCCGAGCTGCAGCGGCAGGGCCGGCGCCTGGAGGCGCTCTACCAGGAGAAGAGCCAGCAGCTGACGGACGCGGTCGGCAAGCTGCGGGCCCTGGCCGACGCCTCCGAGAGCCTGCTTGCCGAGAACGCGCTGCTCAAAATCCTGCTGGCCTCCGTTAAGGAGAAGGCCCACCCGGAGCCCGGCGCGGAGCGGGACTTCACTGGGGAGGGGGCTGAGCAGGACCTGAGGACCCACGGCCACTCCTGAAGGCCACCGGGACACACACTGACTTTTTAAATGACGGGCCTTTTGACGCCCAAGATGTACATTTAGAAAATGTCTGTCTGAGTTGCTTCCTTCCAAGAAGCTTTTGAATGTTTTTTTGTTTTTTTGTTAAATTAATCTATTTTTACAAATTCTTCAGAAATCACTAAGCATATGTTCTTATGTGAGTATTCAGGTATGAAGAACAAAAAGATGCTGCATTGTTTACAAAAATAATATTGCACAGATTTTTACAGATTAAACTGTTTAATTTAATTTACACCCAAGTTATTTATTGAAGTGAATCTGCGTAGGTGCAAGACACAAATTAGGCTCAGTTTATGCAGGCATTTAAGAATAATGTCTGAACATTATGGTCAAATGATCACAGAAGGCAGTCGCCATCACTTAATTTTAGGGAAAGCTAATTGTTGTCCTGTTTATTAATACCCAGCACACCATGAAAATGGGGATCACATGAACATTACACATAAATTTTTGCAACACAATCTCTAGCATATAAATATAACTTGGGATGACGTCAGCTGCAGGGCAGTTATTGGCACATAGAAACACACAGTTCCTGAACATGCTGGCTTCCAGGAATGAAATGGCAAATCTGCTTTGCAACTTCCACCAGCCATGGAGCATCACGCTATACTGTAATGCCCTAAATGTTAAATTCACGTACCCATTCATGTATAAACTTGGCAGGTGACACAATCATCAGAAATGTGACTGGTTTCAGATTTTAAATTTGACTAGCATCCTGTCAGTAAGACGAGACACAGGAAATTAATAAATGGGCAATATTACCAAAGCGCCGTATAAAAATACATTTCCTTATCAATTAATAAAGTCTTCTATAGCTTACAAATGGAAAGCAACAAAGTAATAAATACACAACCCTGTGAACAATGAATTTTTAAATATAACACAGCAATACTTTAAGGATAACTGTACAGTTAAAACAAAAAATGTTAATTATTCATTTTCTTAAGTTAATTGAGAGGAGTAAATGAAACATCTCATTGACTGAAACATCCAAATATAAAGGAGCACGATTTCAGCAAATGACGAGCCTTCTGGATATTCTAGCATTGCTTGAAACAGCAACTTGGAAATCCATCATGAGCTCATCCTTTACTTTTGGAGAAACAAACAAGCTGCCAGCTATTGGCCAAAAGGGCAGCTGTTGTACATGTAAAACATCTCTTTGATTAACATTTAGTCTCCAAAGATATTTTACCACAGCAAAAAAACAGAACGAGCCATCTGGGGTCAATCCAAACAGGATGTGCCAGTTCCCATAACAAACACAAAGTCTTAATACCATCACAGAGGTCTCATCATAATTGTCTGACAACAATCTTAATATTGTCCAGGTAAGTTCTGTAACACCAATTCTGACATTCACTTCTTTAAAAAGCGCAAGCCATTCACTTTGATTCCATGTCAATGCAGTGCTCTGGGCATGGCAACATAATCTGCAGGTTTCACATCGTCTTTGCTTTTCCAGCAAAAATGTTCAACTAAAGATTGAATTCACAGAGATACATTAGTGCTTCACATTACATATAAAATGTATTTAAAAATGATAAAAAGAAACCATGAAAAGAAAGGTGTGATTGATAAATACAGGGTTGCTCAGTGCATGCAATTGTTTCAGCATTGATTACAAAGTTGAGAGGCACCTCTACCTCAAGACATGCCTTTCCTATTTACTTGGGAGTGTGAGATGTGAAAAAGCAACTTATGAACGCATCTAGTGCTGCTCACTGTAAAACACATACACATACACATACAAAGGACCTGAGAGGACTTTACAATGAAATGTTGGAAAGCAGTTCATACAGTGTGCACATGTGGGCCCATGTGTTCTGGAACAGGCCAGACTGGGTTAACTGTGGCTTTCAGTGCCATTGGGAGTGAGCTTGGTTTTGTGTTCCACCCGTGGGCCCTTGGCAGAGTACTGCACCAACAGGAAGGGCTCCTTAGTCTCACCTTCTCCCACAATGCTCTCCTCGTCCTCTGACTGGCCGATGCGCTGCAGGCGAAGGTAGCACCAGCACCCCAGGATGAGGGCGCCCAGGGCAGCAATGGCAATGAGTATGACGATGACAGTCACCACCCCAGTGGTGGGACTGTGGTCCATGATAGACATGGCTGGACAGATACAGAGGGCAGGCTGGGCTGAGCTGGATTTCTCAGTGCGGATCGTGTGGTCTCAAAACGGTTTGCTATTCTGATTCTTGCTTCTTACAGGTCCTGTTGTGAAGACTACAACAAACAGAAGAAAACCCACTTCAGCTGAAATCCATAATTTAGTATGGGTAGTCGAGGTCTATGCCATTGTTAAAGGATAACCTACCCCATATATTAATTCTTAATATAACCATACTTCTAGTATCTATTTCATTGAGGCTTTTTAATAATTAACTTTTGATAATTACTGTCTTTCGTTAAAATTATCGAAAGGGTATCTACTTTATTTCCATGAGAGGTAATTTCAAAATAATAGCTAAGAGACAGATTTATTTCTACTTTTATGTACTGTATCAGATTCTCAGTGGTTCAAAAGGTTACATACACTTCGTTAGTATTTGGTGGCATTGCATTTTAATTGCCTAGCATGAATCAAACACTTGTGGTAGTCTTCTACAAGCTTCTCACAACACTTTGCCAGAATTTTTGCCCATTCCTCCAGACAGAACTGGTGTAACTCAGTCAGATTTGTGGGCCTCCTTGCTCAGACATGCTTTTTCAGTTCAGTCCACACATTTTCTATGGGATTCAGGTCAGGGCTTTGTGATGGCCACTCCAATACTTTCACTTTATTATCTTTAAGCCATGTTACAACTTTGGAGGTATGCTTACGATCATTGTCCTGCTGGAAGACCCAGTTGCGACCAAGTTTCAACTTTCTAGCTGATATCTTGAGGCGTTGCTTCAGTATTTATAGATAATCCTCCTTCCTCATGACACCATCTATTTTCTGAAGTGCACCAGTCCCTTTTCCGGCAACACACCCCCACAACATGATGCTGCTACCCCCATGGTTCACAGTTGGGAAGGCATTCTTTGGATTGAAAGCCTCACCCTTTTCCCTCCATACATAGCGCTGATCATTATGGCCAAACAGTTCAATTTTTGTTTCATCTGACCAGAGAACACTCCTCCAAAAGGCTAGGTCTTCGTCTTGGTGATCACCTGCAAACTTCATTCTGACTTTTGTATGCCAGTCTTGCAGTAGGGGCTTCTTCCTTGCATGACAGCCTTTCAGGCCACGGTGATGTATGATTCTCTTAATGGTGGATGTAGATACTTTGGTACCTGATGCCTCCAACTCCTTCACCAGTTCCTTTGTTGTTGTCAGTTGAACCTTTCAGGCAAAAGTTTGTTCAACCTTTGGAGTTAATTTGTGCCTCTTTCCTGAACGATGCAGTGTCTGTGTGGTCCCAAGATTTTTATGTTTGCATACAATTGTTTGTACAGATGCTTGTGGTACATTCAGTTGTTTGTAAATTGCTCCTAAGGAGGAACCGGACTTGTGGAGGTCCACAATTTTTTTCTGAGGTCTTGGCTAAGTTGCTTGGATTTTCCCATGGTATCAAGGGCAAAAAGGCAGTGTCTCTAAAGGTAGGCCCTTAAATACAGCCACAGATGCCAACTCCAACTCCTAATTATGACAACTGACCAGTGAGAAGTCATTAAATCAATTTCTGGAATCTTCCAGACTGTTTAAAGAGACAGTCAACTTAGTGTATGTAAACTTTTGACCCACTGGAATTCTGATAGTGATAGTAGTGAATTAAAGCTGAAATAAATCTGTCTCTAATTGATTGTTTTAAAATTACCTCTGATGTGCTAGTAGATGCCCTAATTGACTTTCCAAAAGAAATGTATGGCAACATGAAATGTGCAAAGTTGTAAAAAAAAACTGAGTTTGAATATCTTTAGCCTAGGTGTATGTAAATTTTGGCCTCAACTATAAATACCTCAAACAAGCAAATATGATCTGGTGTGTCCATATATGCAGTGCTTCAGTAAGTTGTGTTAAGGTCATTTTAAAAGTGATACAAATTTCTTGTTTTCTTTTATGTCTGGTAGGTAACTCCTGACGTTTTACACATATCAAATCACATAGGCTACACGATTGTTTACTGGCTAAAGAAAGACACTTAAAACATGCTTTAAACAGGAGAATATTTCTAAAAAGCTCAGTACAGACAACCAAAAATGTCAATACACCATGTCTAGGACAAAAATGCTTAAAAAACAACAAAAGCATTTGAATGTTTGAACTGCATATCAAATGTTGTGATTTATGGAAATGAAATAACATATCATTACGAGTTAAAATATGTAGGCTACAATTTATAATCTGTATCCGTGTGAAAATTAAACCTACAGACAGACGTGTTGGCTGCGTCACACATTGTAACGAGTGGGACACGGAAATTACTTCGTCTCGGTCTCGATGGCAAGTATGTTGCGTTAACAGGAACTTGCCAAAGCATAGAATATTCCATCATTGTTAGCCTTGCTGGCCAGTGAATCGTACATGGTACACTCTCTACATAAATAATAAACATTTACAAACTTTACATGAGAATTTACAATGCATTAAATGGCACTCCCTCAGTTTGACTGCAGGTAACACAGATTTGCAGTTACAACACTACAGAAATGTAGCCTACAGTATACTTCCAGTGTCAAAGGCTCCGTGAATATGGATATCAACGTAGTAGCCATCAAATTAGCAAGCAAAAACTGAGTATCATATAGGCCTTTTGTAAATATTGTGAATTCAGTGTTAATATACAGTCAGCATCTGACGAAATACAAATAGCGAAATAAAAACGAAAAGCAAAATAATTATCTGCAATAGCTCGCAGCTGAAAAAAAAAAAATGCTCACCGTGTTTTGGGTTTCTTTTTGTACCAGAAGAGTACTGCTTGGGAAACGGTTTTCCATATACTGCTATTATATTTCTCTCACGTAGACTTGTAGGTTAATGACTTTATCTAGTTATGCAATGCGTTGTATTTTATAGATCCATTATATCCTAGGCTGATTGTAATCCATAAAATACCGCACGTTTCTGTAGTCAACGTTTTTGCAAAATATACCTTCATGCTTTGACTTCTCCGATCAACGACCCGCCCCCCGGTCTGTGGCGTCGAAGCACGATAGTGCGGCAAGCACTGAACAGTATAAGAACGGCAGAAGTAGCAGCAGCTCGTTAACATAAAGAAGGGCCTAACACAGGAAATGAGATCATGCATAAATTCAAACCAATGGCCAATGAAACTTAAGGAATCATTTGACAACAAAACACGCCAGATGAGCGTGGAGGATAGCTACCGTATCCCCAAGACTCAATATTTGCGGAGATTTCCAAATGCTACGTCCCAGTAAGTGTTCAATGGACATATGTATTAAGCTTTGTAGCACACTGATTTGAAAATATAGAATAATAACTTGAAAAGTTAAATAAAAATAACAAGATTGAAATAGAACACAAATTATATATTCCATCTTGCCATCTTGTCCTAACAAGTTTGTGAAAACCCACAAGTGAACATTTAAATAATTAATAATAAATTTATTTTAACAAGGGGCTACATCTGTCAGAAATTGTAAATGAGAAACACTCATGTGGCAAGCACACACCAACAGGCAGATTTGTAAAACAGTTATTGAACAAATCTGTAGAATTTCAAGGTTAATATCAACCCAGCTCCTGGTCCAAGCAACGGTACTGTCCCGCCTGGACTACTGCAACTCCCTTCTGGCTGGCCTTCCGGCATCCGCCATCAGACCCCTGCAACTCATCCAGAATGCTGCAGCTCGTCTGGTGTTCAACCTCCCTAGACACTCCCACGTCACTCCCCTGCTCACTACCCTCCACTGGCTGCCTGCTATGGCTCGGATCAAATTCAAAACATTGGTCCTAGCATACCAGGCAGTCAAGGGGTCAGCTCCAGCATACCTCCGTAAGATTTTCAAACCATACATGCAAGCCAGACCCCTCCGTTCTTCGCACTTGCGCCTCACGGTCACGTCTCCTGCCTGTTCTGGCTCCTCGATGGTGGAATGACCTTCCCATGGAAGTCAAAACAGCGGAGACCCTGACCACCTTCAAGCAGCGACTGAAGACTCACCTCTTCAGGTTGCACCTCTCCCCACCCCTCCCTACCTCCCTGTAGCATCCAATTGACTATGTATCCTTAGGAATGTAGCTAGGTAAGCTGTTTTTTAGTTTATTGTAGTTACAGTACTCGCTTAACTACTGCCTGTTTTATTTTTATAGACAACTTTTTGTTGTGTCAACAAGATTACCTACAGGGTCCAAGTTAAACTATGCGGTTTCTCCCTGCACTTGGAACTGTACTTTGCTCTAGGGTTTTCAGCGCACTTGTAACTGGTTACATTTATACACTTTGTTGTACGTCGCTCTGGATAAGAGAGTCTGCCAAATGCCTGTAATGTAATGTAATATAATATTGCTCCATTATGTAGAATTTCTACACATTATTCTTTTGACCTAATTGACCTGTGAGACCCAAGTATCTGTTCTGAGGATGGCTAAGGTCTTTGAACTTTCTTGTGACAGAAATGTCAGCTCAAGATGTGATTGAGCTAATTACATAATTAAGAGCAGAAGTTGAGACAACATCCTGAACTGAATAGCAATTGTTTTCCCAAGGTTTGATATCTTTCTGTGCTATGGAGAACACAAACAGAATGTACCACATGACCCAAACAGACCTTTTAGCCTGAAAGGTATTTTAAAAGTAGTTTGATCCACCAGGAACCAGGAGCACCATTTCACCACTTCAGGAGCACTTACTTCCTTTTACCACCACTCAGTAAAACCAACAAAGCAGACTTTACTGAGATATGGTTCCAGACTAATCTGGATCTTTTGACTGCATATGACCTTAAACAGTGCATTTGACTCCAGCCCAAAGTCTCCAAATCTACCATAATACGTAACCTCCATGCCAGTAGGCTTTTTGGTGAAGACTCAGTTAGCTATTTTCCCATGAGATTACCAAATACCAGTTTCTCTAAAATTATTATTGGTAAAAATGATACTTTCTTGCAATAAACATGGGCAGATTGTCCTCACAGCCTTTTGCACTTTTGAACTATCACACATCACATTCAAAATGGCAGATTTAAACAATCCAAGATAACATTAAAGAAGAGAGGTCATGCATGTCAATTTATAGCTTTCTTTATTTGATACTGTTTTTTTATTATATGAGAAAGGAACTGCACAGTAAAATGACCAGTGTTAATTCGACTCTAACATTGTTAATTCAACTATTAACAGATAACATGTGGTCCCTCTCTAGAATGTTGTCTGTTAAGTGTCGAATTAACACTGTTAGAGCTGAATTAACACTGGACATTTCACTGTGTGTTAATATAAACACAAATGCATTTAAATTCAAAATGTAATTTGAACATTTATCTACATTGAAACGCTGTTGAATTACAAGTCTTTCCTCAGTATTAGTGGAAACTTCAATATTGTTCAGAGCTACAATGTGTGCAAATGTTCCCTGAGCAGAAACTGATTTAATTCTACTCTTTTTTTGTAATCAGTGCTGATTTTACACCATTTAGCAGCCAGGTTAGAGAAAGAAAGGTAAACTATTATTTAAAAACAATTTAAAAATCTTTAACACCCACTAAGAGAATATATGTAACATGTACTGCTATTACTCATTTATATGTACAATACTTCATTATAGTAACAGAGGTAAAGAACAAAAAACTGTCATGTTCAAGTGAATGTTATTTATAAATCACAGTAGTGTCTGCAGGGTAGTGAAGGCCAAGGCGAGTAAAAGATACAGAACATGAGATGGTTTTTTAGTTGATCCATCGTGACCTAAAAAGGAGAAAAAAATACATCAATAAACACAGGTCAATAACACTAAATACGAAAGCTTATTGCAGGATATTCTGCCACAGGACATAAAAGTCGACTTGACTCTTGACTCTTTCTTCCTTGTTCCACACTTCTCCACTTTCGAGACAAAGAAAGAGCACCACAAATCACTCCCCAGAGTTTAGGGCGCAAAGCAAAAAATTGTTAGGTAAGGGATAAACGGTGATGTCTTTCATGTAGAAGAGACCTTAAAGAATAGGAATATGATGGTAATTATGAAAAAGGTTAAACATTTGTTGTACCTGAATTTTACGAAAACATGTTAAACCATGTGGGTGATATGTGAGTAAAAGGTAGAAATGACCAAGGGGCAGGGCAGTTATTAGCACAATTCTTTTACCATAAAGTGACATCTCATCTATATGGTAGAGATTAGGTTATGAAAAAACTGAATTAATAATTATTAATTATTGCTATTTGGACTTTTCTTAGGAATCTATGGTTAAATTATTTTGTTCCTCAGCTATTTCAATGAGCAACAGTTAAAGGTTAAAAAAAGCAAGTTCAGAAGTAATAATTAATGATGTAATACACCAAAACTATTTTAAATACATGAATTATCATTTCATGACAAATTCATTCATTCCTCCATTTGCACCGGATTACCTGGATTTTTGCCTAATTTACAATGATATTAAAAGCCATGGAATATAATAAAACTTGTGGAAACTGATCGATGGAACTTTACCACTTGTTGTTGTTGTGGATGTTGACGTTGACCCTCCCGTTGCTGTTGTTGTGGTATTGATAACACCAACTCCTGTTGGGACTGGGTCATCTCTGCCCCCAATGATATCCAAACCAAGACTATTCAATTCAGATTTGAATTGATTTGAAATCCAGTTTGCAACAACAGTCTGGTTCTCAAAGTTCTTCAAATCGGGGAGGTTTACACCCAAAAGCAATTTTACATCATTCACTGTTAGAGCCTGTAAAGTTGGAGAAATAATTTCTTTAATATTTTAAAACACAATCAGAAAAACTGCTACAGATTACAATTAAATTAAATATCACTAAAAATGGGTCCTGTGTAATGTGAGGTGAAAAAATGTGTCAGAGGAGAAACATCAAACAGTGCTTAATAGCCCAACAATCAGTCAAACTTTAAACAAAATATATCTCATAAATACTTAATATAGCATACATAATGCCTTCATAAACTTGACATAATGGCTTAAATCATACATAAGCAAATGTCATGCATAATAAAGGGTGACAACAATTTCTTATGCAACATGGTATGCCAAATGTGACATAATCAACAATGTCACCTGGCTAATGGCGAAACATAAAACATATAGGATAGAGGATACTAGGCTAACTGACATAACTCATGATTAGGGACACCAGTTTGTCTTCACCATGTGACCTGCCGGGATTAAAACTCGCATTTCAATGGTTATCCTCAGGGGTCCCCATAGGCACTCCAACGACACAGTAAAGTGACTATTCATGCAATTGAGTTTCCAATTGAGACATTTATAAACAGGAAGAGTCAGGAAGGAAAGTGAACACGGATAGAAGTTTATATGCTGTGAAACGCATGTCCTTGAGCCAGTGGTCCTCACTCTTGGTACTGGAGAGCCGTTTGGTCTGCTGGCTTTAATTGTTACTCAGCACTTGAGTAGTACAGCAAACAAATAGTTAAAGGAGTTGATTACACATTTAATTCAGGTCATCTGGTTTTTTGGCTCTGAATCAGTCACTGATCTTAAGGAAAAAAAACCTAGCAGACTCTGTGACTGAGAGACTGTGGCTCTCCAGGACCAGGATTGCATATCACTCAGTAAAAAGACATGTGAATTCATATAAAGCAAGGGTTCCCAGTGTTATCTGAAGAGAGCCAGTGTCGGTGCCAGTTTTGTTTTAGCCCAACCCTTGACACTTGATTCTATTTAAGATTTAAGACGATGATTAGTGTAATTAATTAAATTATTAATTTATTTTGTTGTTTTAAACTTTAAATTTTGCGCAAGTTAAATGTTATATAACTGCTCTCATTTTTAATGCAGGCATTTCTAACTACTTCATGCCCCGTCCAACATTAAAAATACTGCAGCATGTTCACAGTATCAAGAAATTGAACTGAATTTAACGTGTCGCAAATAAACATTGCTGTCAATCATTATCTGTGCTTAATTAATGCAAATTACTTTATCAACTTAAATTGTTGAGACGGTGCAAATGGGATAATTGCTTGTGAAGGGGCTTGTCAGAGAGGATATCATGACCTCCAGCTGGCGGAGGACTGAAGTACCATGTGAGAAAACAGAGGGAAACAAACTGGTGGTCCAACTCATGATGTCACTTGAAGCCAAGAAGCAATCCAAATCAACCTAAGGGAAGTTAGTCCCCTTGAATAGCTAATAGTACTTAGTGATGAAAATGCCCTTTAGATGCTCTCATCTACTCTTGGCTCACGAAATGACATGAACCTTCAGTCCTTCTACAATTCACCCGTCCACTGGACTCTGAGGTGATATCCCTGACTCTGCACCACGTATGCACTTGTTTTGTTTAAGAAATGTATGGCTTTCCACCCTAATACCAGAGGTATAACTTATGTTGTCCTTTCTTTCATGAAACATCCGCTACTCCTTTTGGTCGCATGTTATAGGTTATATCACATTTGATAGAAGACATTATGTCCCCCTTTATGAATCATATTTACTTATGTATGGTCCATGTCATGCCATTATGTCATGTTTAAGAATATGCTGTATAAAGCCTGTCACGTCTATACTTACATCGATGACATTTTCATCCAAACTTGTGAATGTTGAAATATCCATACTAACATTGGATGCTGTCAGTCTTCTTATGTATGCCTCTGGAGCACCACCTACATAGTTGCAGCGAATAAAAAACATCAGGGCATTCCACATCAAGGTTCTACAGTGACAGCTTAGCAAGGTCTCATAATCACAGCAAATGCAAACAATAGTATCAAAAGTGAAATGGATTTTCTCTTCATCACTCAAAATCCTGCCACTTTGCTTTTATTGCATTGGGTTCTTTCAAATACTTGCAATGTTTCCAAATGTGCCATACAAAACATATATTGTGCATTCACATTTTTCATACTCACCAAGAAACTGTTCTATGAGTTGGTACTCTGTCAATGAGATGGTATTTCGGTTTGAGTAAGCTTGGTTGGCAATAATGAACAAGGCTTTTTGTTTCTCAGTAGAGCAATTTGACAAGGACAATGCATTTGCATTCCTGCAGGAAAAGAATTAAGAACCAACCAAATAAAAAACAAAGAATTAGTTCATCTGGAGTCTTGCTTTATAAACTTTTTCATACAAAGATGAATAAAGATATTTTTCCTATCTGTTTAATTGTAAATATTCTCACTGACAATAAAGACTGGAGGTTCAGTATACCATTCTCACCTCAGGCTGCTTGGAGTGATACCTTCCAGTACATTGGTATCAAGCGAGCACAGGTTTGCCCCTCCTATTGCATTCAATTCAGCAGTCCCCAGACTGTTGCCTGCAGTGCTTAAGTATTTTGTGATGATGGCCTTACTCTAAAAGACAGATTAAACAAATAAGCTGTTGAGAGTCTGTGAATGAAGTTCATGTTCCATGATGCATAGTTTCTTCAAACATACTGTACACAGTATATCCAATGTGCTGGAGTACAGGACCAAAACAACAACAATCATGTCACTGTATAAACAATAACAGACTGCACTGTACACACACAAACATACTCAATCCACTGGTCCTCATCTGCAGATTTCTAGTCTTGTTCATAAAGTAAATTCTACACACATTTAATAAATGCAGACATAGCCACCCCATTTCAGGGTACCATAATGGGACATATTAATGTTATGTAAATGATTAGAAATAGTCATGTTTAGAATGTTGTCCCATATCCTCTGCAAGCAATGGCTGCTTGAAGTCTGTGACCCACAGACATCACCAAGTGCTGAGTATCTTCTCTGGTGATACTCTACCAGGCCGGTACTGAGGCCATTTTCAGCTCCTGCCAGTTGCCTTATGTTTGCTTTTCAGCATATGAAACACATTTCAATTGGATTTAGATTGGGTAACTGACTTGGCAAGTCAATAATTCCGGTTTTTGGCTTTGAAAAAATCCTTTGTTGCTTTAGCAGTATAGTATGTTTTGGATCATTGTCTTGGCATACAATGAGTTTTGAGACATTTGCTTGAATTTGAGAATATTAAGAGGCTTTTTTTAGTTACTTCTCAGCAATTTGTAAACTGGCCATTTTGTCCTTGTGACGGACTAGTTTTTTACATCTTGCACTGTAGCCTCTGTAGTTCTGTTTGTGAAGTCACTGACATACCCACAAAATTTGAAAACTTTAAAAATTGAGTATTGGAATTGGAATGGACTTATTTCGCTTTAAAAAATCAGCAATCAGAATCGGCTATAAAAATTCATGATGGGTGCACCCCTATATATTTTAATAAAAGCTGAGAATATGCACTTTGACCATATGTGAATTTTTGGATTATAATTTCCAGGCATTATGTATCTCACAGAGACACAATATTGCTAGCGAGCTACCTTATCTGGTTCCCACTGGCCATCATCTGAAACCATCAAAGCATCAAGAGTGTCAATATTGGTGACATTCCAGTTGTTAATGTCATCTATTGAGGCTACACGAGAAACTGCCCCAAGACCTTGAACCTGCTCATCTGCAATGCCTTTGGGGTATGCCTGAGAAAGAAGAACAACAGCACATAAATATGGCACTTTGGGTGCATGGTAGTCCCCTGCAGACCATTCCCAGTGTGTATGCTGATATCATCTTAATATCTTTGACGCAAATGTATAACAGACAGGCATTATTGAATATACTTTTCATAGTGACATCATGTTTGAGCGAGTGAACTTGTAAACTAGAAACAAATGTGAACAAAGTATTAATTCTCAGCTGCTTGGCAGAAGTGTGTTTCCTAGTTCTGATGTGTAGGAATATTTATGCTCCAGGTGAGCTGAAAGGTTTATGTTCATGCATGCATAATTCGAGAGAAATATACATAATCTTACTCAACAGTAAAGAGAAAATTAGACATTATAGACATTACCAACATTTGTATAAATGTAACAGTAATCACTTTACATTGTGGGTTTATTAATTCAAGTTGTTATTACCTCTGTACGCTGTAAACCCCCCTACTTGTTAAAGCGCAGATGAGAATACCTGATTCAATTTGTCCAAAATGATCCTTTGAAAATCATCGTCGTCCACTTTAATAGTGAGGCCTGCCAGATTGTCTTTCACAGTTGAAACACTCAAACAAGCGTTGAACTGTGAGGCATCATATCCAAAGGGGAAGGCATCATCGCTTATGACAACTTGGGTGATACTGCCTGCAGTGCAGTCACTTGCTTAAAAGACAATTAGTCAATAAAAGAGATTAGAGACAACCCGATTTTAGAGGTCATGACTGACCAACTCATTATTGGTACAAATGATAAAAGGAATCACAATCATTGTTCTGATATTATTTTCAGCATTTCACAACACAAACCAATATATAACACTGATTTGTTCGTGAAATAAGAATCTTTCTGTAAATTATAATGTTTGGACTTTGTACTGATAAAATGATTTCATAATATATAGAAGTATACTGTACAATATGCCAGTTATTGCTGCTTTGGTCTGTAACATACTTTTAAACTTATGGCAGTATATTTTTCTTGTGTAAAGGTAAGCAATAACTTGCAGTTTTCCCCTTAATTATGGCACAAAATTGATCTATATGTGTGAGATGCCAATCTTCATTGTTTTTTCAGCAGGGTATCTTACCAGATCCCCAAATAATCAAAGGGAGGTTTTACGTTTATCATGCATATTTACTATGCACCTTACTTATAGCAGTACTTCCTTCATGAAAAATTATTTTAAAATTATTTTGTAGTTATTTCAAACTATTATGAAAATGCACTTTGGTAGTCAAATCGGGCATTAATTCAAGCTATTTTAGGAATGTAAATTATACATGAAATTTCTCAAAGAAAATTATGCTGTCATGATTTACCAACAACTGTTCCTACTGACCTGCTGCACGTTTTGATCGTAAAGACCTATTACATTCTCTGAACATTCTTTTTAATTTTCTCTTTTCTCTTCTGTCTCTTCTCTGTGCTTTCATGAAATATTTGAGGAATCTTTTTTTGACTCTCTGTTTGGAAAAAAAGACAAAGTAAGTATTTGCAGAGTCAATCAAAGAAAAGGCAACAGTTGAACAGGCCCACTAACAGTAGCAACTGTAACAAACATATAATTAACTTAAACTCACCCTATTGAATTGACTCCAGAAGTCAGTTTTCATGTACAATGGTAGAATTCCCAGGTCTTTCAAAGTTTGTACATCCCATGTTGAAGGGTGTCTGTAAAAAAGAACATCATCATATAAACACATAGTATTTTTGTATGTTTTATATATCCATAATTGTTATAATTGTTGGCTTGCAAGACAAATGTGTCTTCTGCTTGGCTTGAAGAAATATGGAACCTCGATAAAACTTTAGCAGTGTTTCTGGAATTTCCTTAAAATGTGAGGTCTCACCTAACGACATACAGTATTATGTATACAGTATCTACTCAGCGGAATTTCTTTTTTGTACTACAAACGTTTATGTCTACATACCCATACTGAGTGTTTCCAGTCAACAAAACCTTCTGCACAGATGCAATCTGTACTTCAGAGAGGTCTTTGCAGTTCTTCAGTTTCTCCAGGATCAAGGGGTCAGAGTTCTCAATGTAGGACCCGTCCAGTGTGCAACACATGTTGCCCAGTATTTCCACATTTGTTCTGTTGATGCTTGTTCCTCTTATACCCTGAAATAAATAGAGTTCCCAGACAAAACAACAGTCTGTTGTATTAAACATGATTGCAGTAGTCGTCTAGAATCTTAAGGGCTTTTCAAACAAATGTGAAGCATTACAGGCATTGTGGAATTGCAAGTAAATCCATGCGACTCACGAGGCAGCTCTTGGCATTGTCCAGCAACGCGTCTTTTTTCGCCTTTAAGGCATCAGATAGAACAGAGTAGTCCGCAGCTCCAGTTTCTGTAAAATATGCTTTGCACTTTCCCTGCACAGTGTTGTAACTAGGAGAATAATTACAATACAACATATTCAGTTAGAATTTCTGTTGTCCTGAAACAAGGACACATAGTGTCATTGATGCAATGCACCATTCAGCTACTTGAGTGCTAATAGCATCCCCTTGTGGAGAATCTTCAGCCTGCTAAACGTGAGTGAGTTACAAGCCAGTTTCATGCATCTAAATAAAAACATGACAGAATTTTTTTTGATTAAAAAAAACATCCTGTTTAGGCTAGTAGTAATTTTACCTAAAATTAGGCCAATAGTAATTTTGCCTTTGGTTTTACCAATGAATGAACAAAATCAATGAAAGTATTCAGGGGAATTAATGGTAACTGTATATCCTGCCTAACAATTTTCTTTAGTACTGCAGATTTGTATTATTTCCTGACCAGAATCATTCAGTCTTGTTCTCTTTTGAAGGACTGGAATGAAATGCTATGCCATACTATCATATTTATGCTATTTGTGTCATCCTGGCACAGATAATATTTTTTTTTTTACATAAAATTTATTTTGATATTTTGAGTAGATGTGAAATAATAATGAATATAAATAATCTTTATATTTCCATATTTGTGCACCATTTGTGACAGGGCTTGATGAGACATAAACAGCTACAGTAAACTTTCACAATTAACTGTATTTCAGATCGTAAATTAGGTGTACAATATATATATATATACTCACTGGAAAATACTGTCAAGGGGACTTACTTGTAATACAGCAGCATATCAGGTGGATATTGCTGGAAGCTGTCTGTGTCAAAGTCTTTGATATAGTTGTACATGCAGGTTAACTATAGAACAGAAGCATTTGTTAATCCACAACCTCATTACTCTCATAAACATGTATGTTTATGTCACAGTTGTTCTACTTATAACTCATGTACCTGTTATGTGAATTTATTATTATTTTTTTTTTTTTTAAACAACTGTGCAGCATTGTATTTACTCTGTGTACTTACTTGCGTCTCTCTTAGAACCACCCTGTTCACACCCGATCGTCTGCAGGCTCTGATAAGATTTCTGACTTTAATTCTTGAGAATTTCTGCACCCGGGTGCATGTGAATCCTTGTAACACAGCTGTTGACATTCTAAAAGGAAATGTATCAGTAATCAGATGCTGCACAGCATAGCATGATTGTGAGAAGGTCATTTATAATTGCTCAAAATGTGCTAAAGTGAAGTAATAACACATACCTATTTGACTCAGTGAAACCTGTAGCCACCACATCAAAGAACAGAACAGCCTGTAAAGAAAAAACAAAGTATGAAGCATAATGATACCAGGTGGCAAATGTCAACCCTTCTATGAAGCCTTTACATATGTCTATGACTCAGTAAACTTTGCTTTTTGTTAAGTATCTCAATTACCTTGCATTCCTGGGGTACTAACACAGAAAATACAACAAACTGAATGGAACATCTTTCCTCTCTGGAACATTTGAAACATTTACACAAGTCTGCAATAGCAATTTTGACAGCTTTGGTCCAAATTTATGGCTTATATTGCAAAGAACACAAACCCCAGCTGAGTCAAAGAGGACTAAATACTAATTGTATTTTAATACTAAATACCTGCATTGTAATGTAACTTGCCCGGTCTAGGTCAGACCGTAACAAGAAATAAATGTAAAGGGAACAGAAAGGGAAAAGGGTAATGTAAATGGCTTTTGAAAATGGACAAGCAACTCCAGTCTCTACCCAACCAAAGAGAATATAGCAAGAGCCTATCTAGTCTTCAAAGTTTTGCCAGGTTTGGGGTGGCTTTAAATGCTGGCCAAACAGCAAGCTAGTTAGTTAAGACACTGTGTGCCATATTTAGATCTGTGAATTTGATTTGACTAACAGGAAGAAGCCACAATATTAGTAGCTAGCAAATAAATAACAAAACAAAAACTTTCCAAAAACTTTCCAAAAACTTTGCAAAAAAATATTTGACATGCTAGTTTCATAGCCAGATAAATTACCATAAATATTGTCATTATTGTTTTCCAAATAGAAAGCAACCAAATATTATGAATTATTATTAAGTATTTGCTGCTTCTTATCCCACCACCAGTTCACAAGTTAAGCTTGCACAGACATGAGTTTGAGGAAGGCACTCCATGTGCGGAGGAACAGGCAGCTTACTGACCAGCACAAGTCACTAGTGAGTGATTTAATCCTGCCAAAAAGAGACCCTCCCATCCCTGGGAAACACTAGAACCAACTGTGTGTCCCCATGGGGCTGTCAGCCACCGATGGCATGAGGAAAGATACACAACTGTTTGGCCCATCCATGCACTATAACAGTGCCTTAACAGAATGAGTCACTCAGAAGCTCTCAGTGGAGTGTATTTTAACTGGCCAGAGCTAATATAACTGAATATTATAGAATTATACCAATGAGCATTACTCTAAAATGTGATTTCACAATATACAATACCCTTTACCAAATGGTACAATACCTGTTCATATTTCCATTTTTTCAAGTTAACTTTTTCAAATGATTCAGGGGAAAACTCCAACAGTGTCCGTGGAATTTCTGTTCCCATCGTATCTGGAACATTTTCCAGTAGTTTTGCTGGCGTGCTGCTGACACTGATAATCTTTTATAACAAAACAGAGACAAAGAGAGAATTTCAGGAAAGTCACTGCAAGTAGAGGAAGGAACAAACGCATATGAGATTTTGAAGTGAAACACAATTCCACAAATTCTGCATAATTTGTCATTATGCAAAATTGTCACAATTTCCACAAATTGTCAGTGGATATACTGTACTTGTACACTGCAAAAACCAAAAAAAAGTTATTTTGTCTTATATTTAGTCTTAATAATTAATTTCTATTACTTCTTGCTAAATACAGCAAAGAAAAAAAAGAAAAGAAGAAAAATTCCAATGAGGTGAGAGAGTTTGATTAATTTCATGAGTTGCCAATGGGGTATTTTCACTTGTCCAACAAAAAGTAACGTAAAAAACAAGCTAATATTTTGTACTTGAGAAATTATAAAAATAAGATTTAAAATCTCATAAGACAAAAACATTTTTTTGGTTTTTGCTAAGGAAAGGAAGGAAGCCTTTTCTCTCTCTGTGTTTTAGCAGCAGTTATGCTGCCAAGTTATGTGCCTAACCAAAGTGGTAGTAATGATATCCCATTTTAACTGCTACCCTAAGGTATATGGACCTCAAAATTGTACTCCAGAACAATACTGTATGAAATTTTGAATAGCCAAAGTTTCCACATACACACTGCAATCTAATGCACGCCATGATTTCAGAGCACATTGTCTCTGATTCTCCTGTCACAGTCACCGCTTGAGACCAAGCTCACTCAACCGGCCAAATAACCACTAAACTCACACACGGTACCTGAAATCTGTGCAGAATCTTACAACCACACAACTTTCTACAGTTCACACCAAGAACGAATTTAGTCATCCTTATTTAAACCTTCTCAATAACTTATCTTTCCTGTACCGTGGTGACCAAAACTGCAGTCAATACTATAGTCTGATTTAACAAAGGATTAAATGTATGATATCAAAAAATACTTTATTGATTTATGGGGTTTTCAAAGTTTTATATTCCAACATCCTGCTGTTCTTTTTTTTTTTTTTACTGATACAGCGGGATGCCTGGATACGGATACACCTTCCCTTCAGGAGATCATGTTGCATACTTTTTGCAAATAAATCTGACACCACTTTAGGGTTACTGAGAACCCACCTTCCTCTCTGGCATGTAATTTAATACATGAGGGATATGAGTCTGAATGCATACATATTTGACAAGCTGTAATATACTTTCTAAAAGTATATTACAAGATGTATATTGTATATTGTATGTATCTATATTGTAAGATGTATAAGTATATTGGAAGATGCCCATAGAACTGCTATGTGTCACACAATATAGATTTACTTACCTTGCTGACATATGTTCGTTGTATGATTTGTGGGGCAGCCAGAATGTTTGTGATGAAGCCTGGATTCTGAGATGTTAGTAGAATTTCAGTGGAGTCTATATTTTGGATTACATTGGATGGAACACCCATCACTAGTGATCCAAGTTGCTGTAGTTGAAAACCAGTGATAATCTGTTGGCAAAAAAAGAAGACATTTAAAGGAAATAAGAACACAAAGAGCCATTTTAAAGAGCTATTGTGACTAAAGGTCTATGTGCCAAAAATTCTTTCACATTTACAATTGTAGGTCTAAGCCAGCATTTTATGTCATCAAGTTCAGCTTGCCTGCTCAAAATAAAATCTTTGCTGCACTGTTGTTAGATGGCTCGATATAGGATATATGAGGCATTTTGCAATTGGTCTCTAGCCAACAACTGAAGTTTTTTAACGATAAACATTTTAAAATATAATTTTTATAATCAACTAATATATGAAACAGATTGTCTGGAGAAAGAGGTTATGTAATTGTTTTCTCATAAGAAGGTATAATTTAAAAAGTTTTCTTCTATGGGCAAATCCTATTGTTTCAAACCACTCCCTAGTCCAGTCACTTTTTTTGCGGTGGGTGGGACTTTAACACTATATCCATTCACAGTCCATGACACATTACACAATTCAAATAGCTATGTCAAAGCAACTACAAGAGGGAATAATAATTGAATATTTTATTAATACCACTCCCAATATTGAAAGGGTGGTTAAAGGGTGGTGCAGAACAACTTAACAATAATATTCAGTCATTAATATTGCATTAATCGTTGTTGAGGTGAAGAGAAAATAGTTAGCATAATAAATACCGCAAAGTTGGCTTTCAGCAACTTTTTTACTATTGTTATTGACTGTCCCAGGTTCCAGTCAGTCACAGTGCTCAGTGTTGGAAGAGATGATACAATATCAGATGGTGGAACTGCTGAAATCTGTCCAGGTGTGAGCCCAACACTCTCTTTTCCAAGAGCTGTGATTATATCCGAGGTGATGGTTTGGAAATTTCCAGCCAGAGCTGTGGATACCTGAAAGAGATATGATCATTAGGAATTGGTTTCTTCATTACATTTCTGCATACATCTGTACACTGTTCACTTTCTTCAGTATGTTCTTGAATTGGTTATCCTGATTAAGTGTACATTGTAGCGATTGTTTTATGGATTGCTTTCACTTTTTCTAAAGAGAGAGAGATGTTCACCTCTGGGTCAACTTCACTGCAGGACTGGGTTAGGTTGTGGAGAATGATCATGCTCTCATCTGCGTTTAATTGTGAAAATGCTGAGCCTGGGGCACCACATCGGAAATGCATTGGAAGTCTGGAGAGCGTAAACACATTTTGAAAACATTTATAGGGCAACAAGTTTTCCTCAATTTTTACTCATGTCTGAGTAGCAAATAGAGTAGCACTGTAGAATTAGTGGTGATAAATGAATATAAATCTTTTGCTTTTCAATTTTAGGTTTTCAGAGATGGCTTGTGAAGCACACTCACAACAAGGGGTTAAAGTTGCTATCTTCCAAGTAAATGAGCTCCGTGTAATAGGATGTGACATTCTCAGGAATGCTGGAATGATTGAAGAGCTCCACATTGGCAAGGTTGGTAGAGAAGACTTGAAGCTGTAATGGATAAATATAGGGAACAGGAAAATACAGGTTACGCACATTCATTGTTATATAAATGATGAAAAAAAGATGAATATGTATTATTTATATTTAACATGCTAACTGGCAAATAATAATCAAAATAAAGCAGACACTGGCAAAACTGTTGAGGTTTATATACAATACAGTCACAATGAATCCCTCCAGGGATTAATATTTTCAGATAGCTATCCTGAAAGTTTAGAGTATATATAATCCTTAATTATATTTATTATTTTTGTTCATATGTTGTTATATTGTTATTCACTTATATTGGTAGGCAAACACAATGCATTGTGTTTGCCCCGTTTTTTACATATTGGTATCTCATCACTGATTGCTGAATGTGTGTATCCATATTGTTAGAAAGACCATGCATACCTGTTCTGTAGTACAAAATGTGTTGAGATCATCCAGAGTAATGTATGCTATGAACCTTCCAATGTAATTGGCAAACCAAGCTTTAGAGTTCAGTTGTGGATGAGTAGCATTGTAACACTTGGGTTTTGTTCCTAAATGATAAAAAACATGAATGTACACAATGAATAATATCAATATATGAATGTCCTGAAAATTACTAAACAAAAATAAGCAGACTCTGGATCCAATATGAAACAGTCACATAACCCATATATGCTTTTCTGTTTTTGTAAGAACATATGGAGACATTAAATACCATCCATTTACTTCATGGTGCCACAACCTTCAAGACAACCTCCATGATTCTGTCAGCATACTTGAAACGTACATGTTTGTTTTTGGTGGCGATCAGAACAAAAAAGAAATCAGGTAAAATGGTTTATGCTTCAAATGCAGTTCCCAGCCAGAAAATTGTGGTGATCGGGTAATTTTGTGAGGCACAGTCCATGAAGCACCTGACTCTCAACCAATACACAAAACCACCATGAGGCCCAGGATTCGATTCCCAGCTATGGTACTTTCTGTACTGTGATTGCATCTCTATTTGTATTCTGTAACCCTCTCTGCTTTCCCCCTGTCTGAATGAAGTGAGGAAAAATACAAAAGCATGGGTGGACTGCCCATGGTTCTTTTAAAATGTGTGTATTCATGTGTTCCATGTAATCAGCAAGGTATTCATTCAAAAGTTGACCTTTGCCTTGTCTCACGTTGTTCTCTGTGGTTGTGGAAAAGTGGTCAGGACTAGTAACTAAATAATTGGTACAATGTGGGCTACTGCCCTTGTATCTCACAGCCACTGAAAACACAGTTCACCATGAAGGTCTTCTCAGACTGCTTGCTTTGCTGTCACTACACTCATCATAAAACTGTTAATTTATGCAATTTCTTTAATAGGAACATTGCACATTAGTTTCATTTTAGTGTTCACATTCATGTTAATGCGCTCAAATTAGTGTGCTAATTTCATTTGTAGTCCATGGGCAGGTTAAAACAGTAACTAGTATTACTGTATGCCAACTAGCTAGCTAAATGACGTTATAATTGAGCAAGTCAATAAAGGCAGTGACAAATGTCAATGAACTTACAGTAAGTGAAAAATAAGTGAAATGAAAAGTACTAATATTGCCTTTCGTGTATGACAGTACACTGTTTTATTTAGTCTCATACCTAAAAATGGATGAGATGTCATATGAACCACTATGAGGCAAGAGTCTACTGTACTACTGGTCTAATTCTATGACTTATCAGTGGTCTTAATAACCAACACGACCCCATACCTCATATCCTTAGATTTTCTTCACACACAACTCAGCTTCTGTGCTAGTTTCATGGTGCTTAGAAGTACAAATTGAATTGTGAATTAGCCCTAAACTACTAAACTTGGTTATCTGACACCTGGTTTCACTTGCTCTAGGTAAGTGGGCAAGCCATATTGAGCCCTGGAATAAATCTGGTAATATAAATGGTAACTGTCCACTTGAGTATACTGGAGGGGAAGAAAAAACACTCACTCTCAAAATAACTTACCAGTGTTGAGATAAGTCTTGATGGTGCCATACACATCTTCCCTTGTAAAATCTGCATTGTTATACTTGTAACTGTCTCCAAGAGCAAAGACACTGAAAAAACATCAATCATAGTAATTTACAAAAAAACCTCATAAATATTAGCGTGTGAATTGTGCTGCTTTCAGTTTGCATGAACATTTGACACTGAAGCTTACATTTTCCTGAAGGGAAGACATTTGGCATTTAGTGTCTCAGTGGAGCTGATGAGATCCTTAGTGAGGAATGTCAGGTAGAACTTCAGTCTCTTCTCAAACCAAAGATCAACCTCTGTTTCATTCTCACTGCTCAGAGCTAAAGGCCAGACACAGGGCAAGATTGATCTTCTCACATCATCAGGAATATCCCCCTGCTGAAAGGACAAAAAAAAATTAATAACCAATTGATGAAATTTTGTATAGCATCATTCAATATTCACCATTGACAACATGTAGTATTACAGATTGCTATACAAAGCTCAAACAGTTGTTGTGACTGAAAATAAACACAAAGTTGGAAGCAGCAAAAGAAAGCATAATAGATTATGCTTCATTAATCACTGAATATAAAATGGAATACAGCAATAAAAGTTAAACAGCAATGAAACCATGATGGTATGACACAATAACATTTAAACAAGATAAACACAAAAATTGCATTGCAAATAATCTTTCATTGCAAATAAATTATGTGAATAATCCATACAGATGAGCCTTTGAGCATAAGGCACTTTAAAGGTAAGCTGTTTTTAGCTGCATGTTGGGACATTATCATTCCATATTCCATGTGCCATCAGTGCGTGATTTGATTGTAAAACTGAATGTCCAGCACTTACAGTTTCCAGGAAGTTAGGAGTGCTATCATAGTTATTAAAAATGGTGCAGATTCCTTCACTGTTGTCAACAACTTTGGGTCGCATGAAAAAGGCGCTGAGGTCAGAGGGCGGGATGGAGTTGATCAACTGTAAGAGAACACAGAGCATGGGTGAAAAAGAGTCAAACATCCAACAACTGTCAAAAGTTCAAAGAAACTTAAGTGTCTTGTTTAAAATGGTAAGTGTGCTTTCAGTTTACCTCTGATCTTTGACCTTCTGGCATTAGTGAGATGAACGTAGTTAAATTTGGGAACTCAAAGCTGAGGAAGGACCTTTCCAAGAACAAATAGAAGCTGCCATTTGTATAACAACGTAGGGGAACTGGTTCTGCGAAGAAACAATTTCAAAAGAAAAGTTATTCCTTTTTCAAGCATTTTCAAACATTCTTTTTTAATCTTTGTTTCAAAATTTAGACTCCAAACTATAAGCCCGACCCATTCCCGCAACATCTGCAGTCTTGTTGGGAAGGGCGCAGACTAGTATGAACGTCTTCCAAAATGCACTAGTTCTTTTTCTTCTTCGGTTCATCAACTCAGCTGTGCAACTGACCTGTTGTCTAAATATTCAATTGACCAGAATCACAACTGCCTGGTTAAGAGGGCCTAATAAAGTGGTGACCCAAATGACTAATAAAATGCACCCTTCCTCTGACAATACAGTAGTGTCCTCTCACAATTTCCCAAATCATTGTTTCAACCCCTGGTAATACTTGCCTGACACTCAACCTGTGCCTACAGGCCTATTGTTGTCATAAGTGCTTTTAGCAAATGAGCCACTTCAAATTCAGCCCAAGGGAAATGGGAAGGAGTGAAATTCATGGCACATAACCCAGTGAATGTGCACTATAAGTTAATACCTTTGAGTGAAGTGAGTATGTGGCTGTAGACCTCTCTCTGTGTATCACTGTGCAGGGTAGAGCGAATGGAATTCAGCAGCTGAACTCTGAAATCAGAATTTAGAAAAAATAAATTGAAATATATCTCATGAGAAACTAATAGTCTTGAATCTGATGTCAATTCAAATTGCATGAAGAGTGGCTCAAAGCAGCAAAAATTTACATTTGAAAAGCTTAACAGCAAAATAAGGCCAACTGATCACACTCAAGAGCCACAAAACAAACAAACAAAAAAATTCACTACAAAATGCACGTATTGAGGGCCATGAATGTTGGTCCTGATGAGGTCCGTTGTAACAGGGAGAGCTGCGGTAAATATCTAGAAAACTCATAAAATCTCTATCTGGATGGATAGGAACCTCAGGGTAAGTGTAAATATAGTTTTATTTTATTTCTGGGTGAAATTATCCTTTAACATGTGTTGCCTATGTTATGTTGGGGAAGTGAGGAGTAACGATATGTTTTATTTTCTGAATCCAGCAGTTACAACTGTCAAAGCCCTTGTTAAAATGTTCTGCACACTGAATACTGAACACAAGTGGTACACTGCGTGCTAGAACCCCTGACTTAACTGACATGTAAAATATATTTTACGTGAATTAATTAAATTATTATTATTTAAAATGACAATTATCAATTAAATCGCCAAATTCATTGACAGGTCAGTCTAGAATAACCTGGAGGAATCAATCAATAAGTCAAAACAAACTGTATCAGGTCTTAAGATATAATAGCAACTTCGCAGGCATGGAAGAAAATGATGCAGCGCCAAGTAAATGGAGAGCATGTACAGTATTTGGTAAATGTAATGTCTTCAATTTAATGTATATATCTGTAAACATGCAGATCAAGTTGAACTTACGCATGTTGGCTTGTGACGCATTGTCTTTCTTTTACAATGGTAAAGAAGGGTGCCACATGATTCAATGACAAATTTGCCAACAAGGGCCTGAGTCTGTTCTGGAGCCAGGCTAGTATCTCAGCATCACTGACAGATGAAAGGTTCCCCCTGTCGAAAACCTGCTGGAGCATTGCTGAACGAACTGATGATGGGAACAAATTTTCATGACCCTAAAAGAGAGACACAGTGGAATTTTATTGGATAACAGATAAATGACACAGTTTCTTTATCCCCACTGTGCTACCTGATCTATCCAGGTTGGTCTGACATGGTGACGTACATGTTGAGAGGCTGTCTGGAAATCAAACACACAACCTTTCTACTCTGACCAGGCCTACTGGGTCTACAACCCTCAGACAAAAATACTGAGCTGCTGAATTGGCATACTCTTATGTAGAGTTACTTTTTCCTTTTTCCAACTTTATGTTTATAAGTTCATTTAAAAATGAGGATACTTCATATTTGTTTGCCTGGGTGTGAAATTCTCACCCTGAGAGCACTGTTGTCGGCAACCATGAAGGCCAGATGAGTGAAGTCTTGGATAATACAAAGGGGCCTTAAAAATACATACAGCTCATTTGCTGCAACTAGAGTATGCTCATCTGCACTCACAAATTAGCTACATTACAGTTTCAGAAAATAGTGAACCAAAAAATTAATGTAGTATTCTGACCTACTGTACATATCCCTACATTCTTTTTGAAAATCATCCAAATTGTTTGAGTAATGCCAAAATTAACATAACCCAAACCATATATTTGCAATTCTAAGTTTAGATCCAAGTGCAAATGAAGAGGATTTCATTCTATGCCAGCAGGTCTCTTGAAGATGCTTACATTCTGACCTGTAGAGCATGTGATATACAAATACATAACAATATGTATCAGTATTATCTCACCTGAATAGCTGGAGAAACTATATCAAAGAAAGTTGCTAGATCAATAGCTTTTACATGGCCCATTAGTTCAGTGACATCGCCAGGGCTGTTCAACTGTCCAGGAGTAGAAGCAACCTCTGATAGTTGATTTAGGCTCAAACGAGACAAAGCATCCATCTACAGAGCAAATAAACAAAACCATGGATCACAATCTACATGGAGGTGTCAAACTCAACCAAAAGTGAGGGCTATGTAAAGAATAGTAAATTAAATCAAATCACTGGGGTATGGGTGGTGGGGATGAGATTGTGAATGTGTTTGTGGTTACAATGCACACAGGTAGCCATCACATCCTATTTACAGTATATAGCTTGCTTGTTAGTTATTGCTAGATAACTGGATAATTTTAAACTTACAAGTATCATTGCTGCTCAATATTGGGAAGACGTAAATATAAGTACTTGTCATCTTCTCAGGCTAGCAGCTATTTAAAAGTTGTGCCTCACTGTAAGTTTATTAGGAACAGAGTAAATCTTGAATGCGCAAATGCAATATTATTGTTTGGCTCTTTGTAACAGTCTGTTAATGTCACGTTTAAGAGAAGGAAAAATGGCACAAGCTAGATGGCTAGCCTGTTCTGATGAGTACGAACAGCAACAAACTTATTAACATCATGTTTAAAAGGGAAAAAAAAACGGCACTCATTAGATGGCTAGCCTGTTCTGATCATTATGAACATTAAAATATAAATGATTTCTTTACTTTACAAACACAATTTATGGAAACACATACTGAAAGATCAAAGAAGTTTTTTCCTGTCTGTTTGTTGCAGTGGTGCAAACAATAAACGTATTAATGTCAGGTGAAACAGAAGGCAAATGTGTTAAAGTGCAAAAGCTCAAAAACAGCAGTTTTAATTTGTTAGTTGAACACAATAGTACAATTTTCCAATTGTAAACAGCTGGCTGAAGTGTTGTTATGATACTTTTCATAAACTTGTTGTCAGCGCTTATGTGTGAAAGGTCTATTAGATTAACAATGAGAGCAGGGGGGCATGCTCTTCACTTCACCGATGCTGCTCACTGTGACCGCATGCAAATGAACCATGAACCAAACGTCAGCTCTATTTCACGGTCCAGATTTCATTGATTATCTGGACTGATATGTGGGCTGGATCAAAATTTGTGGGTGGCTGTGTCTGTACTTTGTTCTAATCACACAATTCACAAAAACCAGTTGGTAGATTTCATCAGTGAAATCAGCTGGGTGAGTTCATGGGTGGAAGAAACACATGGCAGGAATTCTACTTGTCTATTTGTTTTTAATCTCATTACATTTCATATAAAGTATTTTTAAATTTTGGCATATTTGTGAAATTATGTTAAAATGTTCCTTTTGTTTGCTATCTGAATGCACTGCAGCGCATTTAAGTGTGTGAATCATCAATAAACAAAATAGTACCGGTGAAAAGCCCATATGTAGTCTTCGGAAATCCATGACAGATGCAAAGTCAATGAAACGTCCAAAGTTTCTTTCCAGCCAATCGGCACTCCCATGTGTACCAGAAATACAACCTGGGTCTGGCAGAATGTCATACATGCACATGTTACATATAAAATATGTAATCTCATTTAAAAAATAAATGTTCAATGAAAATTCAATTTTACAAATTCCATTGAAATATATAGTATATTTTATGTTGCTGAAAGCAGTAGGCACAGTATAACACTTCAGCTTTTAAATAAACATATAATTCAGTTTTAATGAAGCAAATACCTGATGTATCATTCTGGGATAGAAATATGTCAATGAATTCAGTATAGATCAATATCTTTTGGTGTCTGTCCATTTCTGCATAATGTTGCCCGAGAATCTTCACTCTGAAAAGTAGAAGGACCATGGGAAAAATGATGATGAAAACTGGCCATTTATTCATCCCACCACTCACTTCAAATTCACAGTAAATTGTGTGTAAAGTGGGAGCTACAATGGGTAAATAGCACAATGCAAGCTGCCATTTCAAAGTAATAAAACGTGCAACACCCCAGCTGATACAGCTTAATCATTAAAGATTAATGAGAAAATATAAGATTTGTATGAAAATACACAATGCATAAAACCATACATACACAGCTTGGTAGGTCTGGCAGCTGAAATTCTTGGTGCTGAGACAGGACAGGAACTCTCTTGAAACAGATGGTAAAAATGGCTTGAGCTTCATCTGAAACCACTGGTCGATGAAATCCAGGTCTCTCAATTCTGCTGCGCTGAAGCTGTCAATTCTGATTTCACCAATCACTTCTAAGACATGGGATGTGGATGGGTTGCTGGAACTGGCCATCTAGAAATATAATTTATATGAAGGCTTTTTTTAAAGTTCAGTGACAGTATGATAACTGTATACAAACAGAAAATAAATGTTTACATTCTGTTACCATGTTAGAGAACAGGTCAAGGGCTTCATCCAGTATTCCAGACACCTTTGTGAGAAACAGCTTCCAGGTTTCTTTTGAACTGGTAACATTACTCTTCAGTTTGCATTGCAGTAATGTCACCAGATGTTGTGCTGTTAAACCTATGGGCTGAAAAACATAAAAACAGTTGAACTATGAGAAATGCAAATGCTACTGCATAACACATTTCATTATCAATTTAAAATACAAGATAACATTGAATTTATTTGAATGGGAACAAAGAAAAATGTGGAAGAACATCGCTAACTGGTTACTTCGTATTATCATTATAAAGTGAAACAGCATATAAAAACATGATGTTTAACAGAAGGAAAAATAACACTCACTAGCTCTCTAGCCTGTTCTGATCATTAAATATAAATGATCCCTCTATTTTGCAACATACTTTATGCAAACACATATTGAACGAATAAGGAAATTGCTGTTAAAAAAATATTAACCTTACGTAACGTAATGTTATCTGTATCTCTATTCTGGAAAATAGAGGCATTAAAATATTAATTATTCCGCTCCTTTACAAATATAATTTCTGGAAGCACATACAAAAAGATTGAGGACATTCAATCTGTGTGTTAGTTGCAGCGGTGCAAATGACAAACTTATTAATGTCACATTAAACAGAAAGAAAAATGTTTTAACGACTGTTTTAATTTTCTAGCTGAGCCTCATGGGACAATAGTTCAACTGTTAACAAATAATATATCAGCGAGAATAGTTGAAATATTGGGGGACTAAGAGATAATATGTCTATGATTATTAGTTATAGTGTAACAGTAAATCTGTCATTAAATTGTATTTTCTAAATAAAACTGCTTCTCAAAACACAATCACTTCTTAAAAGAAATCATACCGAAACGCAGGCATACTGTTCGATGCTGAAACTACAGAGCACTTCTGTTATTGATCCATCGCGAATATTGCGCTGCAGGACAGAGCTGTGGATAAATGAAATAAAATATTCAGAAATCATTATAAAAATATTTGGCTCTGGGCCAATAACAATATCCAATGACTTAAGTGAATTCAATATAATAATGATATAAATTTACAAGAGCTGCATGTATTTCTTTTTACTGTTCAAACAGAAATGGGCTGGGCTTTGGTAATACTCACCTGTTCACTCCAGCACAGATTACTGTCTCTATAAATAAAATAGTAAGTTCATGTTATGTTACTGAGTGAAAAAATATGTGCATACATTAATGTATCTACTGCAGACAAGACAATGTAAGTGTGAGACTTACCATTCACTGGTGTTATGTCACACTAAAAAGGAAGGGAAATAAAGCCAGATCAATAATCTCTAAACCATCAATTGATTTTTTATGAGAGAACAACTACATATTTGCAATTGGTATTTTAAGCTTAATACAGGGTGACTTTTACTCTCACCATCCTGTACTGTTTAAATAGTGTTTTTAAACCCCACAAGTTGTGGCAACTAAGCAGTCATCAACTTAGGGGCATTAGAACACAGTTTAACATGTAGATGCAATTTAAATCTGCTTACTATGGAAGAGTAATAGGACCATTATCAAGGAAAGATGCTTGTTTTTCAAGAATAGGCGGAATTTTAAGATTAAAGTAAAAATTCCTCAATTTGAACAGATGCAACTTTCACTGTCTTTAAAGTCCATACGCTAATTATAACTCTGTGCTGATCTAAAAGACATAATTTTATGGTTATTGGAACCAGTTCTAAAGCACAATTTCACCAACTCCTTGATTGAAGGCATATCTATTGTGCTAATGCTGCTGAAGAGTTTGACATTGGCCCTGGTGGCCTACTCAACTTTCGTCTCAAAAACTTTCACTTAATTCATGAAACCTATCAAAGGATATGATTACCTCTCCACTGAAAACCACTGCCAGGCAATCTAAAGGGAAAAAAAACAAAGCCATTAAATGTTGCATGTTTTATTGTAATGTTTAAAGCGAAGTACAGCTGGTGAATAGGAAAAATATTTTGTCCTATCAGAATAACGTTTAGCCAAATGAATATACACTATATACATGATATTTTTGTATTATGAGGTGGCGCAATTAAAAAAAAGGCTATGTTGGAGTAAAAAGCTTACTGTGAGGAACAATTCCCATTAGCGCTTCAGTGCTGGATGTGATGGTTAACACTAATTCAACTGGTACCAGTGACAATGCCTGGTTAAGCCGGTTGAAACTGATGGAGAAAATTTTTTTATGTCATTATTAAGATCAAATATAAGTTTCTTATGATTCAAAAGTTCTTACTAAATCCTAAACAAGTGTAAACTTACATTGCTTTGTAGGAATCACAACTGATATTTGCCTGAAATAACAAAAATAACCACTTGATTTTGGTCAGGTTTCAGAACTATATCAGTCATATAGTCAAGATGTAATAATAAATGACTATGTTTACAGTACATGCACACTAACATTTCAATGTTAATGCAAGTAGCATACTTCAGTATCTTAGAATGCATATACATGTGAATGTATTCAGTGAAGTTTTCTATTTTAGGCAGCAAATCCCATAAACAAGCATCAACTACCCTTTTTATGAAAATACACATTACTGGAGAGTTACAAGTTTCATGTATATTTGATAGTTTTGAAAACTACATACAAATATCTTTCAAAATGTGAAAACATTCAAACCAAAATATGAAAGAATTTTAATGTAAAAAATTGGTTCAAAAGATAAACCACCGTTTCATTAAAGAGGCCATTACCGTTGCTGAAAACATGACAAGGTACTGTAGAAACTCATTGAGGTTCCTCTTTGTTGGAGATTCCAGCAAGTGGTCAAACACTGTGTTGATGATAACTTTCTGTGCTGGTCCAGTTTCAGGAAACACAACAAGCTCAGCTGCCTGCCTTGCCGAGAGAATAGGCAGGGCTTCCAACTGAAGAAAAGAAAAGAAAAGAAACAAATGTTTATAGATACAATTTTCAAGCAAATGATCGTCATTTACATCTGAGCACATGGTCAACTTTTTGGTTTTAATTGCAGTATTCAGTTATTAAACTCAGAGGCGTCACTAGGAGGGTGCGGGGAGTGCGGACCGCACCGGGCGACACCATCAGAGGGGAGTGACACCGAAATGACACTGTGTAGTGACGGGTTGTACAAGAAAACAAGTCACTCAAACACTTTCTAGGTGTTCAGGTGAAAACCGGGCTTCATATGTTTGAAAAGTTAAAGGACATAGCCAGGTTAAATTCTGTTAAAACCTGAGCTATATTGGGGTACCCTAGTCCCTTCATGTCAAAACTTCACTTCACCTAGATTTCCATCGCTCTAGTCATCTAGAAAATGTATAAATTTACCTTGAATTTACCCTGATTACCCCTGTAATTTACCCTGAAGCCTTACCGGGGCAAACTCTTGATTTAATGTCAGCAGGGTTTTAAGGGGCACAAGGACAGAGAATGGTCCAAAGTTCTTGTGCAGCCAGTCCACACTTCCATTAGTACTGGAGACACAAGCACGATCTGTGAGAAAATAAGAAATAAATAACACTTACATCACCAGTAAGAAGTTAAATTTGTTCCAACACATAGATTTCTAAATAAAGATATTTTTCTTTCAAACAGAAAATAACAAGCCAATGTTATGTTATATACAATATATTTCTAATCTATGACAAATTATATTGCTCTTTTCTCAAGCTTTTTTCATGTGACACTTTCTATTTCAATTCTGTGACAAATTATCTTCAAACATAAATGAACAAGCTTCTGTGTTCACACCTGAGGTGGTCCGTGATAAGAGAGGAAGGATGAAGTTTTCGGACACCAACTCCTGCTTCATTTGCTCCATTCGAGGAAACTGAAAGGTGAACTCCTTCATCCTTTAAAGGAAATTATTAAAAAAATATGTGAATGCATTTTGGTATCATAAGCATTTTTTGTTTTGTAGAAAGCAATGCACATCATCAACCTTCCAAGAGCAAAATACAGGAAAAAATACTCTTATTACCTAAAATGAGTTATGACAAGGTAAATAATGTCTTTACATACACTTGTTGGTAAGTCTCACAGCTGAAGTTCTTGGTGTTGAGACAGTGCAAAAACTCTCCAGACACAGATGACAAAAATGGTCTTAGATATCCATGGAACCACTTGTTGATGAAATCTGCATCTGCCAGCTGTACTTCACTGAATCTGTCAATTCTGATTTCTCCAAGTATTTCCAGAAAATGGGACGTGGAAGGGCTGGTGATGTGGAATGACTGAAAACATAAAAAAATAGAATTGTTCTTTTTTAAAACCTGGAGTAATGGCTGTAATAAAATTATAAATATGGTGTATGATAAATAATTCTCTTTCATTACCATGTTAGAGAAGATATTCAGAGCTTCATTCAGGACTCCAGAGGCTTTAGTGAGGAACACCTTCCAGGTTTCTTTTGAGTAGGTCATGTTGCTGGGCAGTTTGCATTTCAACAGCTTGACAAGGCTTTCCGCAGTGAAATGAATGAGCTTCATGGAAGGGAAAAATCAGAAGCATTGCACACAAATAGCCACACTTAACTGCATCATGAATGAAGTAGACGTTTAATTTCAACTCATCATTCATTGTGAAGGGTTCAACAATTGATTGGCTACATAGTCTCATTTGGTTTAGTGTGTTCTCAGCTCATTTTAAAATATATTTTCCACAATCAATGCATTCATTAGAAGAGTGTTTATTTCACCAATTAAGCTAAAGTCAAATCACAGATTTCTAATTTACCGATGAACAGGCATATTGTTCAATGTCAAAATGGCACAGCTCCTCTGTTTTATTTCCACTGTCCAGGTAATGCTGTAGTTCAGAGCTGTATGATGCCAAAAAAAAATGGTACAAAATCAGCATTTATTTCACCTTTCACAGCAATTTATGTGATTGGAGAAAAAGATAAACAATACACACCTGCTGATGTCAGCACAAACTCTAGTCTCTGCAAATAATAAACAAAGAGCAGGAAAAATGTTAAAATGATTCTATGCCAACATAAACCAGAAAAACAACGCATAATTGTAAAATTAAACAAAAACTTAACTTACCATTGTGTGGAGTCACTGAGCACTATGAAAAGGAAAGAATGAAATTACCCATCGTGAATTTGGAAATTAATACATCTCCTCCATTAGTTTTAATCCTTGCAGTGATAATACCCAAGTAATTTTAGTAGAATATTATACTGAATATTATTTCTGTTAATAAAGAAAATGAAATACTTATAATAGAACATTTCAAGTGATACTATGAAAGGTCATAATTTTTTCTTTGGAAGGGTACGCTTACCCCAGTAACATCAGGAATGCAGTCTGTTCCAAAATGTAAAAACACAATACAAAACCATAAAGTAAATCTCATGAATATATGGCATATGTTTCTCAAACTAATGACAACAATTAATTTCACATATTTCACAGTAGTTTGCTTGTCATTACATTCGTTTATTGAACTCTGGCAGCAAGATGTAGCCTACTGACCTTCTGGAGCAGTTTTCATGAGTTCATTTATACTGGCCCAAATGTCTGGCTCTAACTCCTGTGGTCCCAGTGGCAATGCCTGGTAAAGCTTACTGAATCTAAAAAGGAAAAGTGATTCTATGAATTAAAATATATTTCTCTTTATAGAAATGTATTACAGATATATTTAAAGGTGCAAAATGTGATGCAAAAATTGTGTTTTATGACTCACATTGTTTTGTAGGAGTCACAGTTAATAATTGTCTGTAAAAAAAAGATTGCTTTAATAGGCTGTGAACAATCAGGGCAGAAAGCTACAGCTGGTTAAGTTACGCTAGGAACATTTTCAAGATGTCACCTTCATACTGTATGCTGCATACTGTAAACACTTACTGTATGTTTAGAAAAAAAGATGTGCATAAAGCAATGGAAGCATTACCTCTGTTGAAAACAGGATGAGGTAATGCAGGAACTCCTTGAAAGTCCTCTTATCTGGTGATTCCTGCAAGTGGTCAAACACTGTGTTGATAATGATATCTTTCTGTGGAGGTCCAGTTTGTGGAAACACAACCAGCTCAGCAATCTGCTTTGTTGAAAGAACAGGCAGGGCTTCCAGCTGGAAAAAAAAACAGAAAAGACAAAGACTTCAAATATTTACACAAAATTTTCAAAAAAAAGTAACACTTTACACCTGAACATCTGAGTTTGCACTCTTTGTGTTTAAATGTCTCTATTAAAGAAAACCTACTAAAATGATTGAAAAGACACCAAATTCCAAAGACACTTCATACAATGTTTTTTAAGATTCATTAATCATATTGGATCATTAAAATGTTAAAATGAGTAGAAGCTTTATAAACAATATAAAGCCTTGTGTTTAATTAATACAAGTCCATGCAAAGATGAACTTTATGTATTGATAGTGTCTACAGCATTTGAGTGTCAGAAGGAAAAGGGAAGCAGTTTTTCCCTTACAGGGGATAAGTCTTGATTTAATGCCAGCAGGGTTTTAAGGGGCACAAGGAGTGAAAATGGTCCAAAGTTCTTGCGCAGCCAGTCCACACTTCCATTAGTACTGGAGACACAGGCAGGATCTGAGGGGAAATCAGAAAGATGTAACAGTGAATTAGTTATGAAAAGATAATTGGTCACCACTGTGATTATCCTCAACCCAATGGAAATCATTTCAACTCACGTGACACCCTCTATTTCTAATCTGTGACAAATAATCTTCAATCATAAATAAACAAGCCACTGTGTTCACACCTGAAGTGTTCCGTGATAAGAGAGGAATGATGAAGTTTTCGGACACCAACTCCTGCTTCATTTGCTCCATTCGAGGAAACTGAAAGGTGAACTCCTTCATCCTTTAAAGGAAATTATTTAAAAAATATGTGAATGCATTTTGGTATCATAAACATTTTTTGTTTTGTAGAAAGCAATGTACATCATCAACCTTCCAAGAGCAAAATACAGGAAAAAATACTCTTATTACCTAAAATGAGTTATGACAAGGTAAATAATGTCTTTACATACACTTGTTGGTAAGTCTCACAGCTGAAGTTCTTGGTGTTGAGACAGTGCAAAAACTCTCCAGACACAGATGACAAAAATGGTCTTAGATATCCATGGAACCACTTGTTGATGAAATCTGCATCTGCCAGCTGTACTTCACTGAATCTGTCAATTCTGATTTCTCCAAGTATTTCCAGAAAATGGGACGTGGAAGGGCTGGTGATGTGGAATGACTGAAAACATAAAAAAATAGAATTGTTCTTTTTTAAAACCTGGAGTAATGGCTGTAATAAAATTATAAATATGGTGTATGATAAATAATTCTCTTTCATTACCATGTTAGAGAAGATATTCAGAGCTTCATTCAGGACTCCAGAGGCTTTAGTGAGGAACACCTTCCAGGTTTCTTTTGAGTAGGTCATGTTGCTGGGCAGTTTGCATTTCAACAGACTGACAAGGTTTTCCGCAGTGAAATGAAGGAGCTTCATGGGAGGGAAAAATCAGAAGCATTGAATAAAAGTACAGTTTTACTTTCCACTTCTCAGTCACTGCCAAGGGTTAAAAATGAATTAGCTACAGTGGCATGCAAAAGGTTTGGCACCCTGGGTCAAATTGCATGTTTTGTAGATTTTCTAAGTGAAAAAATGTTAAAGCAACCTCTGCAGTGAGATATGTAAGCACATAGTGTTAATGTTAGATAAAAGCAGCTATCATAATAATGTTAGTTAAAAGACGTTTTTGCATGGGAGCACATAAAACTTCAAATCGGGGTTCTTGTCTTTGTTTTTCAGACAGCCCGCCACACAACGACATTGTGGCATTTTTAGTCTTTATAATCCACTGACTCTTAAATATTAACTCTGTGGAATGCATCAGGTTGTTTACCCCTATTGTGAGCACGGCCTTCATTGTGTGATGTTTTATGCACTGTCTCTATTTTACTTTATTACCAAAATGACAATGTACTTTTAATGGAAGCCCATATCTGCTGAAAATAAAGGTGGTTTTTGCAAACAACACATTTGGAGTTCTTTTTGTGTTCAAAAAATATGACAGGAATTGCAACCAGGATTCAATAAGAAGAATTGGAACGGTAACCAGAATCGATAAAATCCCTTGTACCCAGCAGTTGTCTTAACTTCTTTTCACATAGAGATTCAACAACACATGCAAGGTTGCCCAAAATGTCAATACCGCTATACATAGAAGACTGATATTATATGCGCTAATTTCTCACATCCTGTAATCACTCTAAATGCTTTCATTATAAGAGTGTATATTCCACCATTTAAGCCACTGTCACATTACTGGTCACAGATTTCTAACTTACTGATGAACAGGCATATTGTTCAATGTCAAAATGGCACAGCTCCTCAGTTTTATTTCCACTGTCCAGGTAATGCTGTAGTTCAGTACTGTATGATGGCAAAAAATGTACAAAATCAGCATTTATTTCACCTTCCACAGCAATTAATGAGAATGAAGAAAACCATAAACAATACACACCTGCTGATATCAGCACAAACTCTACTCTCTGCAAATAATAAACAAAGAACACAAATAAGGTTGACATTATGTTATGCCAACATAAACCAGAAAAACAATGCATAATTGTAAAATTAAGTTAAAACTTAACTTACCATTGTGTGGAGTCACTGAGCACTAAACAGAGGAAAGAATGAATGTTACCCATAGTGAATTTGGAAAATAATACATCTCCACAAGTTTTAATCCTTGCTGTGATAATACCCAAGTAATTTTAGTAGAATTCTATACTGAATATTATTTCTATTTATAAATTTAAAAAAAACCTATCATAGAACATTTCAAGTGATACTATGAAAGGTCATAATTTTTTCTTTGGAAGGGTACGCTTACCCCAGTAACATCAGGCATGCAATCTGTTCCAAAATGCAAAAACACAATACAAAACCATGAAGTAAATCTCATGAATATATGGCATATGTTTCTCAAACTAATGACAACAATTAATTTCACATATTCCACAGTAGTTATTACATTCGTTTATTGAACTCTGGCAGCAAGATGTACCCTACTGACCTTCTGGAGCAGTTTTCATGAGTTCATTTATACTGGCCCAAATGTCTGGCTCTAACTCCTGTGGTCCCAGTGGCAATGCCTGGTAAAGCTTACTGAATCTAAAAAAGAAAATGATTCTATGAATTAAAATATATTTCTCTTTATAGAAATGTATTACAGATATATTTAAAGGTGCAAAATGTGATGCAAAAATTGTGTTTTATGACTCACATTGTTTTGTAGGAGTCACAGTTGATAATCATCTGTAAAATAAAAAGGATTGCTTTAATAGGCTGTGAACAATCAGGGCAGAAAGCTACAGCCGGTTAAGTTACGCTAGGAACATTTTCAAGATGTCACTTTCTTACTGTATGCTGCATACTGTAAACACTTACTGTATGTTTAGGAAAAAAAAGATGTGCATAAAGCAATGGAAGCATTACCTCTGTTGAAAACAGGATGAGGTAATGCAGGAACTCCTTGAAAGTCCTCTTATCTGGTGATTCCTGCAAGTGGTCAAACACTGTGTTGATAATGACATCTTTCTGTGGAGGTCCAGTTTGTGGAAACACAACCAGCTCAGCAATCTGCTTTGTTGAAAGAACAGGCAGGGCTTCCAGCTGGGAAAAAAAAAACAGAAAAGACAAAGACTTCAAATATTTACACAAAATTTTCAAAAAAAAGTAACATTTTACACCTGAACATCTGAGTTTGCACTCTTTGTGTTTAAATGTCTCTATTAAAGAAAACCTACTAAAATGATTGAAAAGACACCAAATTCCAAAGACACTTCATACAATGTTTTTTAAGATTCATTAATCATATCGGATCATTAAAATGTTAAAATGAGTAGAAGCTTTATAAACAATATAAAGCCTTGTGTTTAATTAATACAAGTCCATGCAAAGATGAACTTTATGTATTGATAGTGTCTACAGCATTTGAGTGTCAGAAGGAAAAGGGAAGCAGTTTTTCCCTTACAGGGGATAAGTCTTGATTTAATGCCAGCAGGGTTTTAAGGGGCACAAGGAGTGAAAATGGTCCAAAGTTCTTGCGCAGCCAGTCCACACTTCCATTAGTACTGGAGACACAGGCAGGATCTGAGGGGAAATCAGAAAGATGTAACAGTGAATTAGTTATGAAAAGATAATTGGTCACCACTGTGATTATCCTCAACCCAATGGAAATCATTTCAACTCACGTGACACCCTCTATTTCTAATCTGTGACAAATAATCTTCAATCATAAATAAACAAGCCACTGTGTTCACACCTGAAGTGTTCCGTGATAAGAGAGGAATGATGAAGTTTTCGGACACCAACTCCTGCTTCATTTGCTCCATTCGAGGAAACTGAAAGGTGAACTCCTTCATCCTTTAAAGGAAATTATTTAAAAAATATGTGAATGCATTTTGGTATCATAAACATTTTTTGTTTTGTAGAAAGCAATGTACATCATCAACCTTCCAAGAGCAAAATACAGGAAAAAATACTCTTATTACCTAAAATGAGTTATGACAAGGTAAATAATGTCTTTACATACACTTGTTGGTAAGTCTCACAGCTGAAGTTCTTGGTGTTGAGACAGTGCAAAAACTCTCCAGACACAGACGACAAAAATGGTCTTAGATATCCACGGAACCACTTGTTGATGAACTCTGCATCTGCCAGCTGTACTTCACTGAATCTGTCAATTCTGATTTCTCCAAGTATTTCCAGAAAATGGGACGTGGAAGGACTGGTGATGTGGAATGACTGAAAACATAAAAAAATAGAATTGTTCTTTTTTAAAACCTGGAGTAATGGCTGTAATAAAATTATAAATATGGTGTATGGTAAATAATTCTCTTTCATTACCATGTTAGAGAAAATATTCAGAGCTTCATTCAGGACTCCAGAGGCTTTAGTGAGGAACACCTTCCAGGTTTCTTTTGAGTAGGTCATGTTGCTGGGCAGTTTGCATTTCAACAGACTGACAAGGTTTTCCGCAGTGAAATGAAGGAGCTTCATGGAAGGGAAAAAAAATCAGAAGCATTGCACACAAATAGCCACACTTAACTGCATCATGAATGAAGTAGACGTTTAATTTCAACTCATCATTCATTGTGAAGGGTTCAACAATTGATTGGCTACATAGTCTCATTTGGTTTAGTGTGTTCTCAGCTCATTTAAAAAAATATTTTCCACAATCAATGCTTTCATTAGAAGAGTGTTTATTTCACCAATTAAGCTAAAGTCAAATCACAGATTTCTAATTTACCGATGAACAGGCATATTGTTCAATGTCAAAATGGCACAGCTCCTCAGTTTTATTTCCACTGTCCAGGTAATGCTGTAGTTCAGAGCTGTATGATGCCAAAAAAAAAAAAAAAAAATGGTACAAAATCAGCATTTATTTCACCTTTCACAGCAATTTATGTGATTGGAGAAAAAGATAAACAATACACACCTGCTGATGTCAGCACAAACTCTAGTCTCTGCAAATAATAAACAAAGAGCAGGAAAAATGTTAAAATGATTCTATGCCAACATAAACCAGAAAAACAACGCATAATTGTAAAATTAAACAAAAACTTAACTTACCATTGTGTGGAGTCAGTGAGCACTATGAAAAGGAAAGAATGAAATTACCCATTGTGAATTTGGAAATTAATACATCTCCTCCATTAGTTTTAATCCTTGCAGTGATAATACCCAAGTAATTTTAGTAGAATTTTATACTGAATATTATTTCTGTTTATAAAGAAAATGAAATACTTATAATAGAACATTTCAAGTGATAATATGAAAGGTCATAATTTTTTCTTTGGAAGGGTACGCTTACCCCAGTAACATCAGGCATGCAATCTGTTCCAAAATGTAAAAACACAATACAAAACCATAAAGTAAATCTCATGAATAAATGGCATATGTTTCTCAAACAAATGACAACAATTAATTTCACATATTTCACAGTAGTTTGCTTGTCATTACATTCGTTTATTGAACTCTGGCCGCAAGATGTAGCCTACTGACCTTCTGGAGCAGTTTTCATGAGTTCATTTATACTGGCCCAAATGTCTGGCTCTAACTCCTGTGGTCCCAGTGGCAATGCCTGGTAAAGCTTACTGAATCTAAAAAGGAAAAGTGATTCTATGAATTAAAATATATTTCTCTTTATAGAAATGTATTACAGATATATTTAAAGGTGCAAAATGTGATGCAAAAATTGTGTTTTATGACTCACATTGTTTTGTAGGAGTCACAGTTGATAATCGTCTGTAAAAGAAAAATGATTGCTTTAATAGGCTGTGAACAATCAGGGCAGAAAGCTACAGCCGGTTAAGTTACACTAGAAACATTTTGAAGATATCACCTTCATACTGTATGCTGCATACTGTAAACACTTACTGTATGTTTAGGAAAAAAAAGATGTGCATAAAGCAATGGAAGCATTACCTCTGTTGAAAACAGGATGAGGTAATGCAGGAACTCCTTGAAAGTCTTCTTATCTGGTGATTCCAGCAAGTGGTCAAACACTGTGTTGATAATGACATCTTTCTGTGGAGGTCCAGTTTGTGGAAACACAACCAGCTCTGCCATCTGCTTTGTTGAAAGAACAGGCAGGGCTTCCAGCTGAAAAAAACAGAGGAGACAAAAACTTCAAATATTTACACAAAACTTTCAAAAAAAGTCACACTTTCAGCATCTGAGTTTGCACTCTTAGGGTTTACATGCCTCTATCAAAGAAAAACCTATTAAAATGATCAAAAAGACAGTTCATACAATGTTTTTAAGATTCATTAATCATATTGGATCATTAAAATGTTAAAATGAGTAGAAGCTTTATAAACGGTATAAAGCCTTGGGTTTAATTTATACATGTCCATGCAAAGATAAACTTTAAGTATTCATTGTGTCTACAGTATATGAATGTCAAAAGGAACAGGGAAGCAGTTTTTCCCTTACAGGGGATAAGTCTTGATTTAATGCCAGCAGGGTTTTAAGGGGCACAAAGACAGAAAATGGTCCAAAATTCTTGTGCAGCCAGTCCACACTTCCATTAGTACTGGAGACACAGGCAGGATCTGAGGGGAAATCAGAAACATGTAACAGTGAATTAGTAACAGTAAGGAAGTAAAACTCATGTGCCATTATAATTTAACTTTATTAAAAACATATATAATACATATACAATCTGTGGCAAATTATATAGGATTATGTTTTCGCAAATGTAAATGAGAAAACCACTGTATCCACACCTGAAGCATTGCGTGACAAGAAAGGGAGGATGAAGTATTTGGACACCAACTTCTGTCTCATCTGGGTCATGTTAGGGAACTGAAAGCTGAGCTCCTTCACCCTTTAAAATTAATCATTTAAAAATATGTGAATATTATGAGAGGTAACAGATTATTGTAGTATGAAAAATAAATACACATCTTGCACTTTTGTTACAGTGTTGCAAATCCATAATATTCTCCAATCACAAAATGAGTTATGACTAGTGCCACCAGTTTGTCTCCCTTAGTTTTCTTCCATGGTACCTCACTCCTCCACCAGCTAGAGGTTGTGAAAGGTCTTTGTCAAGCCACTTCTCAAATAATTATCCCATTTGCACCACCTCAGAAATTTAAGTTGATAAATTAATTGCCACTAATTAGGCGCAGATGATGATTGACAGCAATGTTTACAAGCGACACTCATATGTTAAATGCAGTTTGATTACTTACTATCGAGGACATGCTACAGTACTTTCAACTGTTGTACAGGGGCATGTTAAGTTTGGTTAGAAGCAGTGGGAAATGCCCAAATAAAAAATGAGAGCAGTTATAAAACATCTAACATGCAAGCACAAGTTAAATAAAAAAGAAATTCACGATTAAACTAACAAATCATAGCCTTCGACGAAGCCGTTAAGTCAGTGGTCTCAAACTCGTTGCCATGGAGGGCCGTGTGTACGCAGGTTTTCATTCCAACCAATTAATCCTGCCTTAATTGATTCCAATTACTCATTCAGCCATATGCATTTAACTGCATTGAAGCATAGAATATAATCAAGTTTTTATTTAAACAATGCGGGTCACCATAGACGTTGGGTCACCATTATGTGCAAACCTGCATCCCTAATTCAGCAAATTATTGAACTACTTATATAATCAAGATCTGAGGCTGGAATAAAAACCAGCATATACACGGCCCTCCATGGCACTGAGTTTGAGACCACTGCCTTAAGTAGAATCAGGTGTCTTCATGCTGGTCTAAAAGAAAAACCTGCACCGACCCTGGTCCTTTTTTGGATAAGATTTTACACCCTTGCTTTATATGGAGGCATTTTGCTTTTTACTGCAGTGATATTCAGTCCTGGTCCTGGAGAGCCACAGAGCCAGCTGTTTTTTTTTTGTTTCCCCCCCCCCCCCTTAAGACCAGAAACCAATTCCAACCCAAGAAACCTGATGACCTGAGTTTACTGTGTAATCAACTGCTTTAACTGATCGATTGCTGTGTTACTCAAGTTCTGAGTAACAAGGAAAGCCAGCAGACTCTTCGGCTCTCCAGGACCAAGAATGAGGACTATTGTGTCAAAACCATTCTTTTCATAGCACTTAAACCCCCATCCATGTTTACTTTCCTTAATGACTATCCCCATATTTGATCAACTAATTATCTCAATTAAAAATCCAATTGTATGATTAGTCAATTGACTGTGCCATTGGAGTGCTTCTGGAAAGCCCTGGATGATAATCATTGAAACACAAGTTTAAATCCCTGCAGGTCAAATAATGGAGCAAAAAAAAAACTGCTGGCTCTAGTTATGGCATGATAAGTAATGTCTTCACTTACACATGTTGGTAGGTTTCACAGGTGAAATTCTTGGTGTTGAGACAGTGCAAAAATTCTCCAGACACAAATGACAAAAATGGTCTTAGATATCCATTGAACCACTCGTTGATGAAATCTGCATCTGCCAGCTGTACTTCACTGAATCTGTCAATTCTGATTTCTCCAAGTATTTCCAGAAACTGGGACGTGGAAGGGCTGGTGATGTGGAATGACTGAAAAAATAAAAAATAGAATTGTTCTTTTTGTAAACCTGGAGTAATTGTTGCAATAAAATTATAAATATGGTGTATGGTAAATAATTCTCTTTCATTACCATGTTAGAGAAGATATTCAGAGCTTCATTCAGGACTCCAGAGGCTTTAATGAGAAACACTTTCCAGGTTTCTTTTGAGTAGGTCATGTTGCTGGGCAGTTTGCATTTCAACAGACTGACAAGGTTTTCTGCAGTGAAATGAGCGAGCTTCATGGAAGGGAAAAATCAGAAACATTAAATATGTTTCCACACTCATAACTGCATCATGAATGAGGTAATGTTTTACTTTCAACTCATCATTCTTTGTTTTAATGGGGTAGGCATATTATTTCAGATTATCTCAGCTTATTTTCATGTTTTCACTATAAAGGCTTTCATCACAAGACTGTTTATTCCAACAATTAAGCCAATGTCAAATTACCGGTCACAGAGCTTTAACTTACAGATGCACAGGCATATTGCTCAATGTCAAAATGGCACAGCTCCTCAGTTTTATTTCCAGTGTCCAGGTAATGCTGTAGTTCAGAGCTGTGTTACACCACAGAAAAATTGTACAAAATCAGCATTTATTTTTCCTTCTACAACAATTTATGTGATTGGAGAAAACAATAACAATAAACATAAACAATACGCACCTGTCGACATCAGCACAAACTCTAGTTTCTGCAAAAAGCAAAGACCAGGAATTATAGTGAAACAACTCTATTGCAATATAGATTAGAAAAAGCAATGCAGAAATGAAGAAGTTTTGTAAAACTTACCATTGTGTGGAGTTAATGAGCACTAGGAAAAGGAAACATTACCCATATGAAATTACCCACACTGCATTGAGAAGATCATGTCTTCCATTAGTTTAAAAATGAAATTTTAACATTTAAAATTTTTTACATGAAAAGGAATGATAGGCTTACCCCAGGAACATCAGGCATGCAATCTGTTCCAGAATGCAAACACACAACATAAAACCATTAAGGAAATCATATGAATAATTATATATCTGTTTCTCAAAGAACTGGTAAGTAATTTCATACATTTAATGATAGTTTTCCTGTCACAAAATTATTGAACACTGACAGTAAGATGTAGCCTACTGACCTTCTGGAGCAGTCAGCATGAGCTCATTTATACTGGCCCAAATGTCTGGCTCTATGTCCTGTGGTACTGATGGCAATGCCTGGTAAAGCCTACTGAATCTATGAGGGAAATGTGGGCAAATTAAAATATATTCCCTTTATAGAATTGATTACACATAATTAAAGCTGTGTTATGACTCACATTGTTTTGTAGGAGTTACAGTTGATTTCGGTCTGTAAAAGGAAACATGATTGCTTTAATAGGCTGTGAACAAGGGCAGAAAGGTTGTTTTTACCTTTAACAGGTTATAAATGATCAGGGAGGAGAGATAATTTACCTGAACTTAAACTAGCAACATTTTCAAGATGTCTGAGACATATACTATAGAATGTAAGAACATAAGTTTAGTTATAAGATATGCACAAACAATTAAATTCATTACCTCTGTAGAAAACAGGATGAGGTAATGTAGGAACTCCACGAAGGTCCGCTTATCTGGTGATTCCAGCAAGTGGTCAAACACTGTGTTGATAATGACATCTTTCTGCGGAGGTCCAGATTCTGGAGATCCAACCAGCTCCGCCATCTGCTTTGCTGAGAGGGCAGGCAGGGCTTCCAGCTGAAAAGAGAAGATGCCAAATTCTCTCGTCTTAACAAATGCACTTTAAAAATAAAACACAAAGACTGAAGATCAGGATGCTGATTAAACATAGTATTGAGCTGAACATGTAACTGTTTGCCAGCATACTTGTACACTTGACATTATGGAACCATATTCTGTCATTAAGGCTTACTGGATCAAAGTCCTGAGTGAAGGTCTGGAGGTCTTTCAGAGGCAGAATGACAGAAAATGCTCCAAAGTTCTTGTGCAGCCAGTCCAAACTTCCATTAGTACTGATGAAACAGGCAGGATCTGAAAGAAAAGCAGTCATAAATAGCATTAAATCAGTCACAGTAAGGTAGTCTACTTTTTACTGGACATTCTGCTAATATTTTCAATCAAAACATAAATATTTAAATAAATTTGTCATCTCTTCTGTTGAGTCTTTAATTAAATGTATTCTTTTCTCAAAATTAAATGAATTAACCACATGTTTGTACCTGAAGTGTTCCGGGACAAGAAAGGAAAGATGAAGTATCTGGCAACCAACTCCTGTCTCATTTCCTCCATATGAGGGAACTGAAAACTGAACTCCTTCACCCTTTAAATGAAATGATTTTAAAAAGTGTGAATGTTTTGGTAAGATGAGCATTTTCTTGGTGCAGAAAGCAATGCACATATTCAACTTTCCATGAGCAAAATACAGGAAAAAATACTTTTACTACATAAAATGAGCGTTAAGAAAAGGTAAATAATGTCTTTACATACACTTGTTGGTAAGTCTCACAGCTGAAGTTCTTGGTGCCCAGACAGCGCAAAAACTCTCCGGACACAGATGACAAAAATGGTCTTAGATTTCCATGGAACCACTTGTCGATTAAATCTACATCTGCCAGCTGTATATCGGAGAATTCATCAATTCTGAGTTCGCCAAGTATGTCCAGGAAATGGGATGTCGAAAGGCTGGTGATGTGGGACGTCTAAAAATGTGAAAAATAAATATGTTATTTTTCAAGCCCAGAGTTTGGCTTGTGATAAGAAGGTTAAACTGGTGCACAGTAATTTATGATTTTTTCTTACCATGTTAGAGAAGATGCTCAGAGCTTCATCAAGGACTCCAGAGACCTTAGTGAGGAACACTTTCCAAGTTTCTTTGGAGTCCATCATGTTACTGGGCAACTTGCATTTCAGCAGCGTGACAAGATTTTCAGCTCCGAGTGGCATGAGCTTCACATTCGGAATGTAAGACAAGACATTGAATAAAAAACAACATTATGAATGAGTAAACTGTACTTTCAGTTAATGATTATTCACTATTAAATGTTTAAAAAATAATTTTTAAATTAGGCAAAACAATAAACGGGAAACACCTCATTTCATGCGTAATACATCTTTCATAATGATGCATTTCTTTGCAATAGTCATATTTTTATCATTAATTGGCAGAAGGAAGGGATAAAATTTACCGATGAACAGGCATATTGATCGATGGAGAAGTGGCACAGCATGTTGGTCATATTTCCAGTGTCCAGGTAATGTTGGAGTTCAGTGCTGAACAAATAAATACATTCCACATTCACTGAGTACACTCTTTGTTATTGTGTATGGTCTCATACTGGATTTAATTTACACATACATTCAACACTGCTGTAGTTGTAATAAAGAAAAAGAAAAAAATCTAAGCAATATGAACAGGACAAACCTGTTGACTCTGGCACAAACTCTGGTTTCTGCAAAAAGCACAAGAATACCAATAAATAAATACAAATATTGAAATGAAATGCTGGCAAAAAGATGTAACTTAATTCTGTTATAAAATGTAATTTACCATTGTATGATGTCACTGGGCACTGAAAAGAAGAACATATGAAATTACATATGCAGAATTGTAAATGATTATTCATTAATGCATGTATAATTGCATCTATGATGCACTGGTCTGTTTTGAGAAAATAACACTTTTTTAAAGAATAATCCAATAGCAATGACTCCAACAAATACATGTTCAAGTTTTTCTTCCAAGTAAAGATAGGCTTACCCCATTATTTCCAAGAATGCAATCTTCAAAAAAAATAAAAAATAAAATAAATTAATTAAGAGACATTCATATACAGTAGAGCATTATTTAAATTACATCAGATTCATTAAGCTGAAACAAATTAATTTGCGCAATTTAGTAATAATTAATTATCACTGTATCAATACATACAAATAATTGGACATTATAAGCATTATATAGCACACTGACCTTCTGGAGCTCTCTGCATGAGCTCATTCATACTGGCCCGTATGACCGGCTCAAGTTCCCTTGGTACTGATGGCAAGGCCTGGTCCAGCCTCCCAAGGCTATGAGGTAAATAGTGATAACATTATTAAACCATGTATAATTCATAGACACTCAAGGCACTTACCACTGTGTTTCTGACCATGATACTTACATTGTATTGTAAGATTCACAGCTGATCAGTGCCTGAAAAGGAATTAGTGCATTATAAGAGGCTGTGAAAGAACCCAATTTCGTTATTGTCTTATTGTTAAATATCTGAAATTGTTTTGCAATATATTTAATTTGGTCAAAGCAACAACAAATTAAAGATAATCAAAATAGCACCACCTATCTGATTAAATTACATGAGTAAAAAATTTTTAAAACACTACCTCTGTTGAAAACAGGATGAGGTAATGTAGGAACTCCATGAAGGTCCGCTTATCTGGTGATTCCAGCAAGTGGTCAAACACTGTGTTGATAATGACATCTTTCTGCGGAGGTCCAGATTCTGGAGATGCAACCAGCTCCGCCATCTGCTTTGCTGAGAGGGCAGGCAGGGTTTCCAGCTGAAAAGAGAAGACGCCAAATTCTCTCGTCTTAACAAATGCACTTTGCAAATAAAACACAAAGACTGAAGATCAGGATGCTGGGTAAACATTTTATTGAGCTGAACATGTAACTGTTTGCCAGCATACTTGTACACTTGACATTATGGAACCATATTCTGTCATTAAGGCTTACTGGATCAAAGTCCTGAGTGAAGGTCAGGAGGTCTTTCAGAGGCAGAATGACAGAAAATGCTCCAAAGTTCTTGTGCAGCCAGTCCAAACTTCCATTAGTACTGATGAAACAGGCAGGATCTGAAAGAAAAGCAGTCATAAATAGCATTGAATCAGTCACAGTAAGGTAGTCTACTTTTTACTGTACATTCTGCTAGTATTTTCAATCAAAACAAAAATATTTAAATAAATGTGTCATCTCTTCTGTTGAGTCTTTAGTCAAATACATTCTTTTCTCAAAATGAAATGAATTAACCACATGTTTGTACCTGAAGTGTTCCGGGACAAGAAAGGAAAGATGAAGTATCTGGCAACCAACTCCTGTCTCATTTCCTCCATATGAGGGAACTGAAAACTGAACTCCTTCATCCTTTAAATGAAATGATTTAAAAATGTGTGAATGTTTTGGTAAGATGAGCATTTTCATGGTGCAGAAAGCAATGCACATATTCAACTTTCCAAGAGCAAAATACAGGAAAAAATACTTTTACTACATAAAATGAGCGTTAAGAAAAGGTAAATAATGTCTTTACATACACTTGTTGGTAAGTCTCACAGCTGAAGTTCTTGGTGCCCAGACAGCGCAAAAACTCTCCGGACACAGATGACAAAAATGGTCTTAGATTTCCATGGAACCACTTGTCGATTAAATCTACATCTGCCAGCTGTATATCGGAGAATTCATCAATTCTGAGTTCGCCAAGTATGTCCAGGAAATGGGATGTCGAAAGACTGGTGACGTGGGACGTCTAAAAATGTGAAAAATAAATGTTATTTTTTAAACCCAGAGTTTGGCTTGTGATAAGAAGGTTAAACTGGTGTACAGTAATTTATGATTTTTTCTTACCATGTTAGAGAAGATGCTCAGAGCTTCATCAAGGACTCCAGAGACCTTAGTGAGGAACACTTTCCAAGTTTCTTTGGAGTCCATCATGTTGCTGGGCAACTTGCATTTCAGCAGCGTGACAAGATTTTCAGCTCCGAGTGGCATGAGCTTCACATTTGGAATGTAAGACAAGACATTGAATAAAAAACAATATTTGGAGAGAAAAAACTGTGCTTTCAGTTAATAATTATTCACTATCAAATGCTTAAAAATGACATTTTAAGCAGGGCAAAAACAAAAGAGAGAAACGGCTAATTTCACGTCTTATACATCATCCCTACAGTTGTTTTTCTTGGCATTTGTCGTCATCCTCTAATTAACGGCAGAAGAAAAGTGAAACATTTGAAATTTACCGATGAGCAAGCATATTGACCAATGGAGAAGTGGCACAGCATGTTGGTCATATTTCCAGCGTCCAGGTAATGTTGGAGTTCAGTGCTGTATAGTATGAAAGAAACAAATTTTATATTCACTGAATACAGTCTTTATTATTATTTATGGACTCATATTGGATTTTATTTAAACATGAATCCAACACTGTTTTAGGTGTCATTTAGAGATGTGAGAATTAAAATATATACATAACAAACCTGTTGTGTTGGGCGCAAACTCTAGTTTCTGCAAAAAACACAAGAATGCCAGACAATAAATAAAAACATTGAAATGAAATACTGGCAAAAAAATGGAAACTAATTTTTTTTTTTAATGTAATTTACCATTGTATGGTGTCACAAGGCACTGGAAAAAAGAAAGTATGAAATTACCCATGCAGCACAGTAAATTATTATTCATTAATGCATGTATAATTGCATCTATGATGCACTGGTTTGTTTTGAGAAAATAAAAAAGAATTTAGGACAGAATCATTTCATTTTATAATGAATATCAAATACTCCAGTTGATCTTCCAAGAAAAGATAGGTTTACCCCATTATTTCCAAGAATGCAATCTTCAAGAAAAAAAAAAAAAAAACATAAATTAAAAGACATTCATGTACAGTAGAGCATTATTAAAATTAAGTCAGCTTCACTAAGCTGAAAGTAACTAATTTATGCAATTTAGTAATAGTTAATTATCAGTGTTTCACTACATATGAATAATTGGACGTTATAAGCATTATATAGCACACTGACCTTCTGGAGCTCTCTGCATGAGCTCATTCATACTGGCTCGTATGACCGGCTCAAGTTCCCTTGGTACTGATGGCAAGGCCTGGTCCAGCCTCCCAAGGCTACAAGATAAATAGTGATTACATTATTAAACCCATGTATCATTCATTGACACTCAAGGCACTTACCACTGTGTTTCTGACCATGATACTTACATTGTATTGTAAGATTCACAGCTGATCAGTGCCTGAAAAAGAATTAGTGCAATATAAGAGGCTGTGAAAGAACCCAATTTCGTCATTGCCTTATTGTTAAATATCTAACATTGTTTTGCAATATATTTAATTTGGTCAAAGCAACAATTAATTAAAGATAAACAAAATAGCACCACCTATCTGATCAAATTACATGAGTACAAAAAATTAAAAACACTACCTCTGATGAAAACAGGATGAGGTAATGTAGGAACTCCTTGAGGTTTCTCTCCTTTGGCGATTCCAACAAGTGGTCAAACACGGTGTTGATAACAACATATTTCTGCGGTGGTCCAGATTCAGGAGAAGCAACCAGCTCTGCCATCTGCTTTGCTGAGAGAGCAGGCAAGGCTTCCAGCTGAAAAGAGAAGACACCCAATTCTCTCGTCTTAAGAAATGCACATTTCACATAGAACACAAAAACTGAAGATCAAAATACTGGGTATACATTTTATTGAGCTGAATATGTAACTGTTTGCCAGCATACTTGTACACTTGACATTATGGAACCATATTCTGTCATTAAGGCTTACTGGATCGAAGTCCTGAGTGAAGGTCTGGAGGTCTTTCAGAGGCAGAATGACAGAAAATGCTCCAAAGTTTTTGTGCAGCCAGTCCAAGCTTCCATTAGTACTGGCGAAACAGGCAGGATCTGATAAGAAAACAGTCATAAATAACACTGAATCAGTCACAGTAAGGCAATCTGCTTTTTACTGTACATACTGTTATTATTTTCAATCAAAAGAAAAAAGATTTAAATTAATTTGTCATTTTTTATGTTGAGTCTTTAATAAACTGTATTCTTTTCTCAAAATGAAATTAATTAACCACATGTTTGTACCTGAAGTGTTCCGTAACAAGAACGGAAAGATGAAGTATCTGGCAACCAACTTCTGCCTCATTTCCTCCATATGAGGGAACTGAAAACTGAACTCCTTCACCCTTTAAATGAAATGATTTAAAAATACCTGAATGTTTTGGTAAGATGAGCATTTTATGGTGTAGAAAGCAGTGCGCATATTCAACTTTCCAGGAGCAAAATACAGGAAAAAATACTCTTACTACATAAAATGAGCGTTAAGAAAAGGTAAATAATGTCTTTACATACACTTGTTGGTAAGTCTCACAGCTGAAGTTCTTGGTGCCCAGACAGCGTAAAAACTCTCCGGACACAGATGACAAAAATGGTCTTATATTTCCATGGAACCACTTGTCGATTAAATCTACATCTGCCAGCTGTATATCGGAGAATTCATCAATTCTGAGTTCGCCAAGTATGTCCAGGAAATGGGATGTCGAAAGACTGGTGATGTGGGACGTCTAAAAATGTGAAAAATAAATATGTTATTTTTCAAGCCCAGAGTTTGGCTTGTGATAAGAAGGTTAAACTGGTGTACAGTAATTTATGATTTTTTCTTACCATGTTAGAGAAGATGCTCAGAGCTTCATCAAGGACTCCAGAGACCTTAGTGAGGAACACTTTCCAAGTTTCTTTGGAGTCCATCATGTTTCTGGGCAACTTGCATTTCAGCAGCATGACAAGTTTCTCAGCTTCGAGTGGCATGAGCTTCACATTCGGAATGTAAGACAAGACATTGAATAAAAAACAACATTATGAATGAGTAAACTGTACTTTCAGTTAATGATTATTCACTATTAAATGTTTAAAAAAGAATTTTTAAGTTAGGCAAAACAATAAACGGGAAACACCTCATTTCATGCCTAATACATCTTTCCTAAAGATGCATTTCTTTGCAATAGCCATAATTTTATCATTAATTGGCAGAAGAAAGTGATGAAATTTACCGATGAACAGGCATATTGATCGATGGAGAAGTGGCACAGCATGTTGGTCATATTTCCAGTGTCCAGGTAATGTTGGAGTTCAGTGCTGAACAAATAAATACATTTCACATTCACTGAGTACACTCTTTGTTATTGTGTATGGTCTCATACTGGATTTAATTTACACATACATTCAACACTTCTGTAGTTGTAATAAAGAAAAAGAAACAAATCTAAGCAATATGAACAGAACAAACCTGTTGACTCTGGCGCAAACTCTGGTTTCTGCAAAAAGCACAAGAATACCAATAAATAAATACAAATATTGAAATTAAATGCTGGCAAAAAGATGTAACTGAATTCTGTTGTAAAATGTAATTTACCATTGTATGATGTCACTGGGCACTGAAAAGAAGTAAGTATGAAATTACATATGCAGAATTGTAAATGATTATTCATTAATGCATGTATAATTGCATCTATGATGCACTGGTCTGTTTTGAGAAAATAACACTTTTTTAAAGAATACTCCAATAGCAATGACTCCAACAAATACATATTCAAGTTTTTCATCCCAGTAAAGGTAGGCTTACCCCATTATTTCCAAGAATGCAATCTTCAAAAAAAAAAAAAAAAAAAAATTAATTAAGAGACATTCATATACAGTAGAGCATTATTTAAATTACATCAGCTTCACTAAGCTGAAACGAATTAATTTGCGCAATTTAGTAATAATTAATTATCACTGTATCAATACATACAAATAATTGGACATTATATAGCACACTGACCTTCTGGAGCTCTCTGCATGAGCTCATTCATACTGGCCCGTATGACCGGCTCAAGTTCCCTTGGTACTGATGGCAAGGCCTGGTCCAGCCTCCCAAGGCTATGAGGTAAATAGTGATAACATTATTAAACCATGTATAATTCATAGACAATCAAGGCACTTACCACTGTGTTTCTGACCATGATACTTACATTGTATTGTAAGATTCACAGCTGATCAGTGCCTGAAAAAGAATTAGTGCATCATAAGAGGCTGTGAAAGAACCAAATTGCGTCGTTGTTTTATTGTTAAATATCTGAAATTGTTGTGCAATATATTTAACTTGGTCAAAGCAACAACAAATTAAAGATAATCAAAATAGCACCACCTATCTGATTAAATTACATGAGTAAAAAATTTTTAAAACACTACCTCTGTTGAAAACAGGATGAGGTAATGTAGGAACTCCATCAAGGTCTGCTTATCTGGTGATTCCAGCAAGTGGTCAAACACTGTATTGATAATGACATCTTTCTGCGGAGGTCCAGATTCTGGAGATGCAACCAGCTCCGCCATCTGCTTTGCTGAGAGGGCAGGCAGGGCTTCCAGCTGAAAAGAGAAGACACCAAATTCTCTCGTCTTAACAAATGCACTTTGCAAATAAAACACAAAGACTGAAGATCAGGATGCTGGGTAAACATTTTATTGAGCTGAACATGTAACTGTTTGCCAGCATACTTGTACACTTGACGTTATGGAACCATATTCTGTCATTAAGGCTTACTGGATCAAAGTCCTGAGTGAAGGTCTGGAGGTCTTTCAGAGGCAGAATGACAGAAAATGCTCCAAAGTTCTTGTGCAGCCAGTCCAAACTTCCATTAGTACTGATGAAACAGGCAGGATCTGAAAGAAAAGCAGTCATGAATAGCATTGAATCAGTCACAGTAAGGTAGTCTACTTTTTACTGTACATTCTGCTAATATTTTCAATCAAAACAAAAATATTTAAATAAATTTGTCATCTCTTCTGTTGAGTCTTTAGTTAAATGCATTCTTTTCTCAAAATGAAATGAATTAACCACATGTTTGTACCTGAAGTGTTCCGGGACAAGAAAGGAAAGATGAAGTATCTGGCAACCAACTCCTGCCTCATTTCCTCCATATGAGGGAACTGAAAACTGAACTCCTTCATCCTTTAAATGAAATGATTTAAAAATGTGTGAATGTTTTGGTAAGATGAGCATTTTCATGGTGCAGAAAGCAATGCACATATTCAACTTTCCAAGAGCAAAATACAGGAAAAAATACTCTTACTACATAAACTGAGCGTTAAGAAAAGGTAAATAATGTCTTTACATACACTTGTTGGTAAGTCTCACAGCTGAAGTTCTTGGTGCCCAGACAGCGCAAAAACTCTCCGGACACAGATGACAAAAATGGTCTTAGATTTCCATGGAACCACTTGTCGATTAAATCTACATCTGCCAGCTGTATATCGGAGAATTCATCAATTCTGAGTTCGCCAAGTATGTCCAGGAAATGGGATGTCGAAAGACTGGTGATGTGGGACGTCTAAAAATGTGAAAAATAAATGTTATTTTTTAAACCCAGAGTTTGGCTTGTGATAAGAAGGTTAAACTGGTGTACAGTAATTTATGATTTTTTCTTACCATGTTAGAGAAGATGCTCAGAGCTTCATCAAGGACTCCAGAGACCTTAGTGAGGAACACTTTCCAAGTTTCTTTGGAGTCCATCATGTTTCTGGGCAACTTGCATTTTAGCAGCGTGACAAGATTTTCAGCTCCGAGTGGCATGAGCTTCACATTCGGAATGTAAGACAAGACATTGAATAAAAAACAACATTATGAATGAGTAAACTGTACTTTCAGTTAATGATTATTCACTATTAAATGTTTAAAAAATAATTTTTAAGTTAGGCAAAACAATAAACGGGAAACACCTCATTTCATGCCTAATACATCTTTCCTAAAGATGCATTTCTTTGCAATAGCCATAATTTTATCATTAATTGGCAGAAGAAAGTGATGAAATTTACCGATGAACAGGCATATTGATCGATGGAGAAGTGGCACAGCATGTTGGTCATATTTCCAGTGTCCAGGTAATGTTGGAGTACAGTGCTGAACAAATAAATACATTTCACATTCACTGAGTACACTCTTTGTTATTGTGTATGGTCTCATACTGGATTTAATTTACACATACATTCAACACTGCTGTAGTTGTAATTAAGAAAAAGAAAAAAATCTAAGCAATATGAACAGAACAAACCTGTTGACTCTGGCGCAAACTCTGGTTTCTGCAAAAAGCACAAGAATACCAATAAATAAATACAAATATTGAAATGAAATGCTGGCAAAAAGATGTAACTGAATTCTGTTGTAAAATGTAATTTACCATTGTATGATGTCACTGGGCACTGAAAAGAAGTAAGTATGAAATTACATATGCAGAATTGTAAATGATTATTCATTAATGCATGTATAATTGCATCTATGATGCACTGGTCTGTTTTGAGAAAATAACACTTTTTTAAAGAATATTCCAATAGCAATGACTCCAACAAATACATATTCAAGTTTTTCTTCCAAGTAAAGATAGGCTTACCCCATTATTTCCAAGAATGCAATCTTCAAAAAAAAAAAAAAAAAATTAATTAAGAGACATTCATATACAGTAGAGCATTATTTAAATTACATCAGCTTCACTAAGCTGAAACGAATTAATTTGCGCAATTTAGTAATAATTAATTATCACTGTATTAATACATACAAATAATTGGACATAATATAGCACACTGACCTTCAGGAGCTCTCTGCATGAGCTCATTCATACTGGCCCGTATGACCGGCTCAAGTTCCCTTGGCACTGATGGCAAGGCCTGGTCCAGCCTCCCAAGGCTATGAGGTAAATAGTGATTACATTATTAAACCATGTATCATTCATAGACACTCAAGGCACTTACCACTGTGTTTCTGACCATGATACTCACATTATATTGTAAGATTCACAGCTGATTAGTGCCTGAAAAAGAATTAGTGAGTTTTAAGAGGCTGTGAAACAACCCAATTTCGTCATTGCCTTATTGTTAAATATCTAAAATTGTTTTTCAATGTTTATTTTGGGAAAACCAACCATTAATTAAAGATAAACAAAATAGCACCACAAAGCTGATGAACTAACATGAGTAAAATTAATTACAAACACTACCTCTGTTGAAAACAGGATGAGGTAATGTAGGAACTCCTTGAGGTTTCCCTCCTTTGGCAATTCCAGCAAGTGGTCAAACACTGTGTTGATAACAACATTTTTCTGTGGAGGTCCAGATTCAGGAGATGCAACCAGCTCTGCCATCTGCTTTGCTGAGAGGGCAGGCAAGGCTTCCAGCTGAATAAAGGAGAATACCATGACTACAGACACCATACAATGCACTAAACTCATACAGTTCTTTGGTGGCAATAAATCAGATGTTAGTATAGTAGTATGTTTTGCATTGATTCTTTATTTTGACCATGGATGTTTTCTGCATGTTGAGATGTAGAATATTTTCTACATTTTTCCATTAAGTGGGATTCATTCATTTCAATTGCATTTTGGTAATACTTACAGCAGAGAAGTTTGAATGCAAATCAAAGAAGTGCTGAAGAGGTGCAAAGACAGAAAATTTTCCAAAATTCTCAATCACCCATTCAAGACTGCTTGTTGAGGAAATGCAGCTGGAATCTTAAATAAAAGCACATTAAAATGACTTACTGTGAGAAATTAATTTACATTCATGCTGTAATGGTAAAATGCTTTGTGCATAATAAAGAGCACAAACAACCACTGACAACAATACCTGAATATTTGTGTCGCAACAGGAATGGGTGAATAAAGTGAGTATATATTAATTGCTGCTTCATTTCGTCCATTAATGAGATGTGATCACTCAGCTCCATGACACTGAAAATGGGGTAATAAGAGCATGCAATCAGCATGAGAACATACTGTAACACACTAAAACAGTACCTTAAAATGATAGCGTCCCTGGTAGGAGATGGGAGATTTCAAAATGTGTATTGAAATATTGATCTCTCCTAATCAGTGACATTATGCATCAGTGGCTATTCTTTCAGTTATACTGTGCATTACTGTGCACTGTGCAAGCCCAGCTGCTTCTTTATCACTTGTATCTGCTGCATTACTTTGTTCACAGTTATCTACATGCAGGCCTGATCCTAGTTTTGAAAACCATCATCGGCAAGGTTTTGAGCCCTTAATAAAGGGACACATGTCTAAGTCACAGTAATCACATGAGAAGATTCCTTAGGAATACAGAAAGCACTGTGTACACATACAGAACTTGGAAGGTTTCACAGCTGAAATTCTTGTTGCTGAGGCAGAAGAGGAAGTCTTTTGACACAGACGGCAGGAGGGGCTTGAGTTTTATCTGAAACCACAGCCCAATGTACTCCGCATCATGAAGATTCTCATCGGTGAAGCTGCCTGTTTGGAGCTTTCCAAACAAATCCATGAAGTGGGACTCAGCAGCGCTGAAATTCTGAAATGAAACAACCTTTCAGACTAATGAAGTAACTAAATATGTTTTAACACTCAAAAATAACTTCTGTTGATTTCCATGTTCTTTTAAATGGCCTTGATACAGTGCTAGTTAGAACAAAGATTATTACATATGCTTTATATCGTAGCAAGTATTAACAAAAAAAGAAGTAATTATTTTTATCTTACCAATGTGGAGTACTGTCCAACCAATGAGTTGAGCATTTGTGAAAGCTCAATTACAAGCACCCTCATATTTTCTTCAGTTAAGGTCAGATTGGTGTGGCTAACACATCTTAAGACATAAGCCAGATTTTCTACTGCACTGGGAATCTGGAATAGGAAACAAATGATTAAATCTATGAAAAATATGTTCTCTACATGAAATAATATAGGCTATGCTTTAAAAAAAAAACTAAAATAAAGTAATATCTGCGCCCGGAATTGAGGAAGTATAACTGTATTTCTCTACAAGCATTCAAAAGATAAACGGTCACTTCAGCTTGAAAAAACAATATTTATGACAAGGTTCTCATTTTCTTTGTCGTCACCAATCATGAAATTCACCCACCTAAGCTATTGCTGTTACCCAAACCCCAAACACCAGTTAGCTATTGCCTACAGTTTAACTTGTAACTATGTATGTATCTCATGGTTCATACATTTATATGCATTATTATTATTATTATTATTATTATTATTATTATTATTATTATTATTATCATTATTAGTTACTCATAACAAACACAGTACAAAAAGACAAAAAGAAACAATATTTCAATAAAAGCACAATTTCAATGCACAAAAATAATGAGTTACACATACAGAGCACGGTCTACATGACATTAATTAAAACTCTAGGAATGCCGTTATAAGTACTGTTATCAAAATGAGGCCAAGTTACAACAAACAATACAGACAAATTAACCTTTGTTCTCCAAAGCAATTCTTCCTAATGTTTCCTAAATTATTTCAAGTGTGCCACACCCAGAAACACCCCAACCACATTTTAGAATAGCAAATAGTGGTAAAGGTGCATGAATTTGGCAAATGTGTTTGTTATCATCAGGGTCAGATTAAACTTCCCCGGGAAACCTCTGGCAAACATTGCATTTAATTTAAAACCAAATATAAGATAAATTAACTTTATCTCATGATTGGTGATCAATGAACCTAATTTGAGGAAAGTGTTATTTTTATTTATCCCACTGAATTTTTTTGGATAGTTTACAAGTACAAGTACAAAAATGCTGGATAGTTTACAGTAGTGTACAAGTACAAAATGCTGTGCATACTATAGAACATTATTTCAACATGGAGACTGGCACATTAGCTTGGCTAGAATGAAAAAAAAATGTGTGTGGGCTGATGTTTGTTTCCATTTCGCAAGATTTTATGACACCTCAGGAGATGACGATTGATGGAAGTCAACAGTAATCCTCCTAGAAGTGTTCTAGAATGACTGCATCAGATGACTTGTCATAACTGTTATAACAAAAGTGCAACTGAGTGATCTGACCACATTTACAACTGCAGGGAACCAAGCTGGGATCTGGTGAAGTAAGGCCATCATTTTTATAATAACTAGTAACTTATTCCTGGATAACATGATGGGAAAAGGAACTCACAGAGCATGAGTGTTCCTCAATGGTGACACTGCATTCATCTGGTGCATCAGATTCACCAGCATTCAGGTTGGAAGTCAAAGAGCTGCAAATAAAATAAAATAAAATAAAATAAAATAAAATAAAATAAAATAAAATAAAATAAAACAAATAAATGCAAGCAAAGCGTAGATTTCAGAATTACAGGGATTTCTGTGACTTTGTATTAGGGAAAAATATTATTATTAGGGTGATGATTTTGGTTGTGTGTTTTTGTTATACCCAAGAAGAAAATTAATTTTAAAAGTATAAAAACTGACACTGAGTTAATACAAACAAAACTAACACAAATAAATACAAAACTATACTGTAATTTAGATACTTCTCAAGTTCTAAAATTTGAAACTGTATCTCAAACTCACAAGGAGGAAAAGCTATTGAGACATGCCTTATTCTTTAGCAAACAAAGAATTTAAAAATCTAGGTAAAAAAATCTGACAACTGAAGTTTTCATTGCTTTTATAAAATGATACGCACACAAATATTAATGATGCAGTAAATAAATGGTAAGGTAGATAGTTTGCTAACTAGAAAATTAGACAAGACTAATCTCCTTATTCTCCATGAAATCTTTTCACATGACGATAATACAGTTTGACTGCGGTGTCCCTTAGCTACACATGCCACATTTCCCTTGCTACTTTGAGGAAAACACAATCTAGCTAGCTACAGTAGCTTGCTATCTTGCTAGTTTTCTTTGTTGAGTTGAAGATGCAACAGACAGTACTATTCATCTCGAAGAGATTAATACAGAGAGGTGTACAGAAAGGTGGCCTTTTGTTCACCTGAAGGCTGAGAAGTGGCAAAGAGGTCTTTGAAATTTTCTTTGAGAAGTTTTTAGCTAAAATCTTTCATACTGAAGATTTCTCCAAAAATAATTGTATAATACTATGGTCACCTTTGTTAATATGTTATATATAGTTGCTATGTCATGTTATTGTATTCAAAAGATGCTCTAGGTAAGTGTAAAGTAAACTGCCAAATGGGATTTATGAGATAGTATTCTTTAAGTTCTAGACATAGATATCATACTCACAAGAGGTTGTAGAAGACAGCAGTGAGGTCCATTGGGATCTCAGTCTGACTGTCAGGCAGGAAGCGTTTTAATACAGGAACCACTACTTGCTGGAACCAGTCATCTATATCAGTGATGTCAAAGTTGCCAAATGAGGAAGACTGGGCCGGCTTAATCTCACTCTCCACTGTGCCGTTTTCGGTGAAGTGTCCGGCCAGCTCTGCCAGGGTCCAATTAATCATAGCCTGGGCCAGTGTGGTGCTTTTCAATGAGGTCAAGTTTGGCTGCAGTGAACAGTAAATGTGTCACCATATAGAATGTAATAAATGAAATGTCCTAGGAGGACATGCAGAAAAGCTTGCTAGGCCTTAATCAGCTTTCATGGATAATTAATATATTTAAAAATACGGAATTGAACTAAACAAAATTACAATAATCATCTTACATCTTTTATCAAGAAAATAAGATATATCACCCATAAAATCTACATATAATGATCTATCCTTTATATTCTACTATTCTCTATCCATTATTTACATTATATGATTGAACAATTGCATCAGTTTAAAGTATCTCTTTGGCACATAGTAATTTAACTTCTTGTGTACACTAATATAAATCAATATAATATAAATGCATATATAAATGCATATAAGTCAATTACTTATTTTGAGTCTGATCATGCTGGAAATTGTCCACAAAAAAGAAAATGACTGAGTTTTTGAACATTTTTGAATTTTGACGAAAATAAAAGTGTGGGTGTAACTGACTTAGAAATTTAATTCTGTGAATGTGTTATTGTTTGTGAAAACACAAGGGGAGGTATATTCATTTTATGACCCCCTTTTATCCATTTTTGTTTTGTTTCTCTCAGATTTGTAGGCCCGTCTCTTGCTACAATATTTGATCAATTTGGGAGAATGCTGAGAAGCATAAACCTTCGTCCAAAGCACCTGAAATCAGTCAGTGCTTGTTTTTATTCTGTAGTCTGCCAACTGAGCTAGCCATTGTGTTAGAGGAGTACACTTCATGTCTTCCTGCTCAGTTACACAGGAACAACTGACCTGCCTTCTTTGGACAGCGCAGTGCTATGGAAAATTATTATCAATAAACATAGTCAGGCTTGTGGTTCCATTCGGACCGATTATAGTGAGGACATACCTGTGGTTTCTGGGATATTCTGTTTCAAAGGTTAAAACTATTGGCAGCAAAAGAAAATGGATGATTTCACATTTGTGTGTATGTGAACTGGATAAAAAGCACAGTACCTGATGAGTGAGTGATACAAACTCCTTGACAAAACTTCCCAGTGGCTTAAAGAACACCAGAAAGCCATTTAATGCCTGAAATTAGACAACAGTGAACACTTTAGTTTGCAGGTATCGCTTTAGCTCATTGGCCAACCTGTGATTGCTCATGCATAGTTCATATAATTACACCACAAATTGTGCCCCCCACAAGGTACCGTTTTAAGACCATTATGTTGACTCGGCATGGGATGGCTGGGCCCCGGTGTGGATCCATGGAGAATGGGTGCCGATGTGGTCATGTTATAAAGGGGTCTTGATGCATTCATGTGCTGGCTTTCTTGCAGAGGTTTGATCAAGCTCTCAAAGACCAGGTTGATGGCCCCATTGTCTAGGCCACCGACCTCCGGGTGCAGAATCAGCTCAGCCTTCTGCTCTGGTGTGAGAAGATGCAGGACTTCCAGCTGAAAGGACAAGCCAAGCCATTCATTTAATAATGTATGTTGCCCTTATATTCGTACCAAATAATGCCGATAAATTCCTGTAAATTACACATATTTTATAAGAACTTACTCCACTGAAAACAATGTTCAATGCTGTGAAGTCTTTGAAATGGGCCATGGCAGAAAAGGACCCAAAGTTCTTCATGAGCCAGTCTTCACTGTTCTCCAAATGAGCAACACAACCTTTAACAAGAAAACAGAGAACGGTGACTTGCTGCTTTAACAAATAAGATGACACTTACTCCCACCTCTTACCGGGGCCTCATATATAAAACAAATACAATGTCAAACATATTTAATCCTAAATTGTGTTTATGTCAAAATCCACACCGACATTTGATTTATATACCTGCTTTGTAAATTATACGTTTTCCTATGAAACTCGCACAAATTCTATAAATGAGGCTCCTGAAAACACAAGTGTAAAATTGAATGAATGTATGACATCAACAGGACAAATCATTAATCCTTTTATGGTTCACTGGAAGTTTTATGTTTTTGTGGTCTTTTGTTAATATTTATGTGTTGAGTTTTGAAAAATTGATATAATGATTTTTTCATTCATCTGTTAGGATTTCAAAATTTGATGTTGCTATTTGTTATTTGGGGCAACATAGCTCAGGAGGTAAGACCGATTGTCTGGCAGTCGGAGGGCTGCCGGTTCAAACCCCGCCCTGGGCGTGTCGAAGTGTCCTTGAGCACGACACCTAACCCCTAACTGCTCTGGCGAATGAGAGGTATCAATTGTAAAGCGCTTTGGATAAAAGCGCTATATAAATGCAGTCCATTTACCATTACCATTTATTTTGTGGGTGTTTTTCCACCTCACCATGTTTGACTGGATTTAGCTACACATTAAATAAATATCTGTGTATAAATGTATTACAGAATGACAACTGCCAATATCTGAAAAGATGAGGTTAGAAATCTGTAAGTGGCAAACACCTGCTGTACCATTCCTCGCTAGGAAGGGGTACATGAAAAACATGTAGATCCACCTCTGCCGGACAGGGTCCATGTTTGAAAAATGAAGGCTTAACTCTTTCACCCTGCAGAAAGTGCAGAATATAACAGAGTCATTATGTTTAATCTTGAAAACATTTGATCACTTTTGTTTCACAAGGGAATGCAAAGGTAACTACACATTTGAACACAATACACCAAAGCAGACCAGAGAAATATCCTGACTGGCAAAATGTCATATAGATTTTCAATGGCAAACACAACATACGTATAACAGTGGAAAAAATAAAGAGAACCATACACAGCCTGGTAGGTCTCACAGCTGAAATTTTTGGAGCTGAGACAGGATAGAAACTTTCGAGTCACAGTTGACAGAAGAGGCTTTAGCTTGACCTGGAACCACAGCTTAACAAAATCCAAATCATGGAACTGCTCAGCTTCTGTGTTTACACCGATCCCGCCCGCCAGCTCCAGGATGGGGCCCTGGCTGAAGCTGGATCTCTATGTGAAAAACAGCCGTGACAGTAGTTACTTATAACATGACATTTCTCATGGTGTTGCTGTAACACAACATCACATTCATAAATGAATGGAACAGTACAAGAGTGTGCTTGCTACAGTGTAACTTACCATAAAGGAGTAGACACCCAAGGCTGTGTCTATTACTCCTTTCAAATTCTTCATGTGATCCACACTGTTTTCAGACATGATGACAGGCAGTCCAACACACTGTAAGAAGCTTCTCACGGTTGAAGTTGTTGACTTGAGGGAAAAAAGTACAACAAAGAATGGAAAAAGATTGAAAGCTTTTTACCATTGTACAACATGTACTGATCGCACACAAATACACAATGCGTGGAATTTGAAGAATAGCTATGTAAAGAATTTCCTTCTGTTCTCAAAACGTCAGAGCTATTTTGACTGATGAGCGTGACCGCTTTTCACATTCAACAAAATATGAAGATTAAAAAAGGGAGTGCAGCAGGAACTGCCATTTGACATAAGTCTAAAGCCTTATCTACATTGCATGCATCATGCGTGTATGCGTCACATAAAAGAGGCTCAGAATGTCGCCTGAGTGTCCGCAAGGATTCAGTTTGCCTTTCATCTCTTTCTCCAGTTGGCCACATTATTTAGGGTTGCATTGTGTGTTCTCCTCTATGATGGTAGTTATTTTCAGATCTACCACTCCCTCCCTACAGCCCCAGGTAGTGTAGCTCGCATGTCCTCTCAGAATTGTATATCTGTATAGTTGTATTGTCGACATATACATGGTCCATATTTAATTTACTCCATGCACACAATAGAATGGACACGTGCAAAAGAGAAAAAAATGACTCTTTCAGGAATGTCTTGCTTCATTTAAGCCTTTTTTAAAGTCTGTGTGATGTTCACATCTGGAGTTATAAAGCTTTAAATAGGGTACCCCCTAAATGGGCAAGGATTGGCAAGATTTGGCATGTGCGCTAAGGGGTTAAGAGACAAGATTCACAAGTACTCACTTCGAACAAAAGAAGTAAATTGTATGAATGGCAAACTCACAGGAAAACATCCAGATTGTGTAACAGTGCTGTTGCACATTCCAGCAGTGCCATGTCCATTGTTAGTGCTGGAACAAAGAACACAGTCACATTGTGTAAAGTGGTAGATTCTCACAAATGGGGACTTTTTCCCCTGCCACCCCCTTTCTATCCCAGGTAGCTTAGATCATGCTCTCTGAGAATTATCCACCCCTCCACAATCTCTAGCAAGTGTTATATTTTGTGTTAAAATAGCCCACACCCGCAACTTATTATCACTTCAGAAAACAGATTGCTACCTTTAAACATTATTTTATGAAACCATAAATGTGGTCAGCATTACATATATTGCATGCATTCAATAGAATAGACCTGTGCAACAAAAGTGTTTGATTTGTAATTAGTGCTTCAGGAACTATTAACACAGTTCACCAACTAATTTTGGTAGAAGGTGAACTTTAAATTGGTGAGACAGAACATATCATTGGAACAATTATTTTTTGATAAAGTATTTACAGTTTGTACTTTTGATGTGATATTCTGCTTGCATATTGATGAGTCAGTGTATCAAGGGTATGCCAAGACTCACCTGTTGGTGCCTGAACATTCAGTTCCTAGAAAAAAAATATATAGTTATTTGGGAAATTGGCGTAATTAAATAAGGAACTGCTCTTTAAACATAAAGCATACAATTATGCCTGTGTATGACCTTACCATTGGGATACATTGGGAGACACTAGGAAACAGAACATAAAACATATATCCATGTTAGTTTCTGACCAAGACACACGGATTTTTAGTGATCATACAAGTACACATGTACATGGTGCTTGTTTCAATTCTCATTCAACTGTTAACAAATTAGACAAAAAAGTAGAAGTATACAAAAGCCTTCTCCAGTGTTAATTTGCCTTTTATTTTTAAGTGTTTGGTTTTACACGTGCCCACATGTTTCTATGAGTAACTTTTTTTAAATTAAAGTTATCTCCTGTTCATGCAAATAATTCCTACATACCATAGTGACAACACAGATTGCTGACATTCAACAAAATGGCCCCTACTTTATGAGTAAGTCAGATTTACAGCTTGAGAGTAATTGGATATTTTGGAATTGCAATCTTCGGTTCCTTTGTCAGCTTAGCAATATATGAACTTATTCCATTAACAATGTTCACTCCTTCTTGTTTGCTAATTGAATGGATAATGCCGTTGATGGAATGAAAGATAATTATATTTTCCAATTTTATTTTACCAATATAAGGATGGCCAAACTATTCCCACATTGTGGTCTCATTACAGCACATGCACAACATGGTAATATTATATAAATGTATTGACTGTGTTCTTATGGGTAGGAATGCTAACTTGCATTTCACTTGGTTGTCTGTCAATGTTTTTATTTCTATTCTAAACACAGCTGGACATTCCCAGTAAGATTTTTGAATGATTAGACATTATTTATGCACGTCCCCTCTATTAATATACTATGCATCAACAATAATCTTCAATTGGCCTGAAGATGTCCCAGAAGCACCACACTCAGACATGCCAGATTCACAGCCATATAGGAGTGGCTTTAATTTGACGAAAAACAATCAGCGAAAGGTAATTATGAAAATAGTACTTACAGTGATGTGAAAAAGTACAACCTCTTTCAATTCTATGGTTTTACATATTGGAACAGAACTAACTCTCATCTAGTCCTCACCAATCCCTAAAAGTAGATAGGTCTAACCTCTTACACGAAATAGCAAATAACAGATTGAACTTTCAATATTTATTCAAAACCAAAAATAAGTCATTTTTCCACATCTCTGTATTCCACATCATTTAAATAAAATACTTATGCAGAATTATTTGCACCTAAAACAGTAATTCAAAGAATAGTTAAATACATCATTACACAGTGAAATTATTACATTACTATAAGATAAACCAACTGTACCTGAGAAGACACATATTTATTGAAGCAACCTAAAAAAAGATTAAAAGAAAAATATTAAACAATGTTCAAGTTGACCAGAGTTTTTATTCTGGAATAATATAGTGACAATATAAAGATTGTGACTTGGACAACTTAGTCAACATCCCACTCACCAAATCCTATGGCTCCTATGTAGATGAGGAGAAAATGGGGCCACATGATGACAGTGAAATGTTGGTCATTGAAGGACTGAGAATTCTGTATTCAACAAATGGAAACACACCTGAACAACACATCTCTAATTCATGGAGAGCAGTTCATTTTGCAAATACTTTGTGCTAGTCAAAATACCAAGCACTTTACTTATAGATAGGGCTTGAATATTTTGTTTTTATTTGATAATAACCTAAAAACAGTTCAATTTTGTATCACAAGGTACATTTGAAACATTCACAAATTCAACTTGTATACATACAAAATGTATTCATATATTAATACTGAAAGCTTCTGGTTTACTTAATGTGTACACTGTATATGAATCAACATGTTGAAGTTGACAGCAGAACATGATGTGCATGTCAATATCTCCAGTAATCTGTGGGTGCAATGCAAAAACTGCCTGTTTTTTCTGTTTTTTTCTTCAAATGACACATAGCCTAAATATTGTCTTCCTGTTAATTCTGAAAACTATAAATACATTAGTTTGTGAAAAATATCATAATTAATGGGGATACTTGTCCTCTCAATGAAAACATGCACTAAAAAAAGGCTCCAAGGCTCTGGAATATTATTTCAGATCAGATCATGGTTACAGAATCTTTCATATTTTAATACTGTTTTAACTATGAGTACCCCTTCAATAAATCAATAAGATTTTGCACTGTAATACAAGTTAATCTGTTGTTAAGACGTGGGCATGGAATAGTTAACATACATAGCTAGTTAATGCTGGGGCAATGTTAACCTTACTGCTTTAGACAATTCTTTGCTTGGAGATAGCTAACATTAAAAAAGCAAACTTGTCTTTGGGAATGCAAAAAGCTTCCTTATATACCTATTTTTGGTGCACAAGACTGCTATCAGCATGCAACACCATTTCACTGAAATAAAACATGCTGTATTAAGTCATGTATTTCCAATGTTAGTCTATAAGAAACACAATTACACCTCTCTCAAAATTCATATTTACAGATACAATTTATTAAGAATAATAAACCACCAGCATAATCACATATATTTGCAAGTCAGAATACATCATTTCCAACCTGCACTGAAACTACAGCTAGTAGTACATATGTTGATACAGTGGGTATTACAAATATGAATATCAAAACAGTGTTGCTTAAAATAATAAAGGGTCATGGCAACAAAATAAATTACACTCAAAATCCTTACTAAACATTCTATATTTTTTATTGCATGTATGACAAATGGTCCTCTTAATCAATGGTTAAAAATAACAACAGGTACATTCAGTATTCTTACCTAATCACAGCAGTCCTTAAAAACAGCAGTTCGGCAAGGCTTGAATTCTATATATGTTGCAACTGCTGTTTTCCACTTAAGTAGGTTCAATAAAGTACAGTCGTGAATTCCTTAATGTTGGATCAGATACAGGTGTACAGCTGCAAAACACCCAAGAATGTACTACATAACTGTGAAAATAATCCTCCAAGACACTACCCTACCACGCCCACAAGGACTGACAAGCGCAACTGACATAATTATGGCGTAAAACTATGCTTATGTGCAATGTGCATGTGATACTTTTAGGTGATCATTATACTGTCCTTTTGCACAAATAATAAAAATGCTGCTCATTTCTGGTTTGACTTGTTATAACTTGTCTGTCTACTTCAGGTGTACAGTATGTTACCAGTAAACAAACTATAATCGCTATTACAATCTATTCAGGCTCAGGGTCCTACACACTCTTTATTCTTTTTGTGTTAAGGGCTTCAGCCCCTTACTGATTTCTAAAACTCTGACATGATTATGTGGCCTCACTCAAAAGACAAAGCACTTGTGCCTTTTTCAATGCATATGACACTGTGCACATGCAACCTGATTCTAAATTAAATCCCCTGATGAAACTCCTTTCTGTACTGTTGTCAGAGTCACCAGTCAACAACAACTACAATATGCACTGCACTATTCCATAGCACTTTGCCATAACAAACCGTAACATTTTTCTAAAAAAAAAAAAAAAAAAAAAAATTACAAGTGATGTTGTTTTATAATCTGTTTTCTCAGATTATAAAATATATTTTATATAGACAAGTATAGTATAAATAAGCACTGTTCATTAAAAAAAAAAATAGAATACCCAGTGAATAAATAAAAATAAAAAAAACACCACAATTTTTATTAAACAACCAATCAATGACAATCAAGTGGAAACTTACCAGCACTTTTTGAAGAGAAAGCTGTGCGTGACACTTCTTGTGGTCTTAGGTAAGGTGACACGAGACACCCAGATACCAGGAAGCACTTTAAAAAAGGAGGGAGGTACACAAAGGGCTAAGAGATCACTGGGGGTGTGAACTATCTAATTTTGGAGGTGAAAACTTGAAACCATTCAAAGAACAGATAATTATATATGTATTAACAACCATAACACAAAATAATGTTTAACTGAACAATTATTTGAATTTCTGTAGGAATGACCTTCATTACTGTCAGTAGTACAGTGGATGGCAGGCCAGTAATTTTCCAATTGTAACTCCAGTGCCCAAGAGACTATAGGCACTGTAGTTCCCTTGAGTCTATTTATTTCAGTCGGATCTGAGTACATGACAGCGACTGCTTGAACACTGCTTTATCTCTCGCACTGTGAACATAAACTGTATGGCTGAGGGGCAAAAAAAAAAAAGTTCTACAAAGGAGCTGAAATTACAGTGGATGGAGCAGCAGATTGTTTCAAACTGCTGTAAAATGTGACATTTACTTACCACGTATGTTGCTTGCATTAGTATAATAAAAAAAAGTTACAGAGATAGAAATAACTCTTGTATTTGGAAAGCTTAAAAAGTGTTTGAAAAAATTTGAAAGTTTCTATTTAATGACAAAATATGAGTTTAAACCTTGCTCCAAGAAAATATTCTTCATATAGAATTTGCCCAAATTTTACAGGTGATGAATTAACAGGAAAATGTGATCACATCCATGCGTATAATTACGATTTCTATATGACTACTACCTTAAACCATAATATTGAAATTATATGTAATTATACCTTTTCTTACCAAGAAGACATTCCAAAAGAATTTTATTGTGGCTTGCAGCATTTGTCAGCTTTGCAGGTGCAATGCCCTGGCAAATGGGCACTTTATCCCCTCACCCCAAATTCCATAAAGTAACACTACCATAGCCAGGACTAAATAAAGTAACAACAGAATTTGTACACTTGAGAATTTGTACACTTGTGTAGAATTCTTGAGTTAAAAATGCCTAAAATGTACTTTTTCAGTGTTTAAAAATACATTCAATCATAGGAATCTGGCAACCCTCCCTCCAACTCAAATTTATCAAACAAAGTATTATAGAGTATTGCTGCCATTTATTTTACAATATTAGAATATTAGGATATTAGAAAATTGGTCAAAACACCATTTGTCCCATCCATAAAAAGATCAGATCTACTTACTGGATCTACTAATTCATACTGAGAACCACATTGGATTTGAAATAAAACAATGAATATGGGCTTAAAGTGTGGAGTGTTAGCATTAGTTTGAGCGCATTTACATGTATATTGGGTGATCTGTTACAGCTCTTTTTGTACAGAGTCCCCCTTTATAGGGGAGCAAAAGTAAGTGGACACTTAGTTGTTTCTTGGCCAGCTGTGGGTCTTTGCATCATTATCTTAGGCACAAGAAAGCCAACAAAAGGTGAACACTTGATTCTAGGTTTGGAATTTGTATTTGGAGTCCGTTGCTGTTGTCTCTCAACATGAGGGCCAAATAAGTGTCAATGCCAGGAAAGCAGGAACAAAGTCCTACTGATAGAAATGGAAAGAGGAAAACATGGATAAATTAAGTGCTCATGACCCAAAGCACTCCCCCCTCGTGTGTGAAACATAGTGAAGGTAGTGTTATAGCTTGGGCATGCATGGCTGCCACTGGAACTGGCTCTCCCGTCTTTAATGATTAAGTGAATTGGAAGAAAACGAATTGGACAGCGCTTCACCTTGCAGCAGGACAATGACCCCAAACTCCCTGTTAAAGCAACCCCAAGCAGTTTTTCAGGGCCAAAAAAGTAGACTTATGTCACTGCCCCAATACATTTGCATTTAACTGCATATAGTAGCCTAATTTAGCACTCGTCTGCTGGGGCTCGCATAGTGCACAATTGCTTTCAACACTATATGTCATCTAGATTTTGCCATCAAAGTGCTTCGTCTTTGGTTACATCCTGCCAAAAGTGGCAAACTACTGAAAAGTTCAATACACAATAACAGCCATACTGACTTATTTACTCTCACTTAATCAGAGTTACTTATGAATCGTGCACAAGGAAAAGCCATAGATTCGTAAATCAGAAACATCCCAAGCAGCAATTAATGAGAGTGCAATGCTAGGACCATAACACAAGAAATGACATGTAGAAGGGAAGGTAGAGAGTGTTCTTTTCGGGCTGGGGGGGGGGGGCATGGCAGGGGTGGGAGCAGGAAAACATAGGATAGATAGAAGGTGTGGGAGAGGGGAATCGGAATCCGGGTGGAGAAGAGGGCGATCAGTACGCCCCTTTATATAGCTGGACATCGTGTTTTGATGCATATGCAACCATTTCCTAGAATCTAGTTTACATAAAAATAAACCAGGCCTATTTTCAATGTAAGATCATGCAATAAATACACAAAATCAACCAATTTGGTGGCACAGGAGGCTACATTATAAATGCCATAGAAATACAATGTTTCTAATACCCAACTCATGTTTAAAAAAAATATATATATTAGGATAGTGCATGTAGTAAAGGTATCTTCTAGCAAAGTGCAATTGTGAAATACAACTTGTGTATGGTAAATTAGAATCTTACTGCTTGATAGAGGCAAAGGTGGGGGGTTTGTTTTTCACAGGTAAAAGATTTAATGAGGAAGCAACAGTAACTAAGGAAGGGGTTCAGGGAGTGGTCAGCTAACACAGAGCTATGCCTCTTAGAATAATTTTATGAGGTTTAAACTTTTAACGTGATGTTCGCTTGCTCATAGAAGACATAGCTCCACAACATCCTCAAAAAACAAAATTTATAATCCATACTACGATTGCACCACCAGTAGTGCTTATATGTTTAAAATGGTTGTACTTCCATACTTGGTAGACAGCATTTCAACCTCAGCAAAATTTTGGCCAAGCATTAGAGAACTGTGACAAATAGGTGTGGTCTTACAGTATTATTATTTTCCAGGCGACCATGCTCACAAGTCTCTAAACTATACAAATGGACAAGACAAAATACAAAATATTAATAGGTTGTATAATACCTTTATTTCTTTATGTGCAAAGATACATTATAAAGTAGGAGTGGGGAGGAATTGAGCATATGCTTAATCATTCAAGTTTTATGTGTATAACTGATTACATAGTAGAGATTTCACTTAACACAATGGGCCTCAAATTAACACAATGGGCCTCCAACTGTAACTCATTCTTTGAAGAAGATAGAAATCATAAATAATACATATCTTTATTACATTTCAGAACAATACAGAATTTTTGTTTTTAGTGTAGTAGCTGAGTTTAGGGCTCTATAGTTTGTCTTCAACTCAATGAGAAAACCAAACATTGAGGAACATGTTCATATGGACTATATGGGAATGAAGACTATTATTTTTTCCTCTTGAGGGAGCTGCATCAATATTCCATTTTACTCAGAGTCGCAAACACCACAAAAGCACACTGCGATGATTAATCTACAAAGTACACTGTTCTGAAAGTATCAATTAAAATCAGTTGTAATTCGACAACAATGTACAAGCAACATCCAAAAATACATAGCAGAAGAGAGCCCAAACCAGAGAAATATATTAATCAGTTTTGCAAATGTTCAGGTAAATGGTTTCCTTTGTTCTACTTATCATGTTCATCAGTGAGCAAGAGACTTCGAAGTACTCCAAAATTACAGCTGCTTGATGATCATCAACCACAGGAAGAAGGGGAGAAATGCACTGCTTGGTCTAGGGTGTGTACTGCTGCTACTTGTTTCATTGCCTAAAGACAGATTGAAAATAATTATTCCATGATTATTATATGGAAGGGTATTCCATATCCTAGTAGCCAATGGTGCATTCTCACTAACAGTAAATAGGACACCAGAAAACATAAGTAAACTCTTTTTGAATTAAACGAACTGGAGAGTTCTTACCTGATGCAGAGGTGCTTGCTGCTATAGTTACCGTTGTTGTTGTTGTTGTTGTTTCTGTTGCGTTGTTCATTGCCGTGGCATTGCTATTGAGCCCTGCCACTGTAGGAGAGGGAGGGTCTTGTTTTCCACCAATGAGATTCAGATTTAACCTGTTGAGCTCTGACTGAAACTGCAATCCGACCCATTCTTGTACGATGGTATCATTCTCAAAGGTTTTCAGATCAGCTAAGCTGTTGCCTAGAAGTCCTTGGACCTCATCCACTGTGAGATTCTACAAAATCAAGAGAAAATTATAAATGGGACACTTACTTGTTGAATTAGTATTGTTAATGTGTTCACAATGCTGATGGTGGCTTTAGATTAAGGGTATTTTATTAGGAGGAAAAGCCTTCTTATATTATTGATCACACTATATTATAAATTTTCTGATCTATACATTTCATAGCACTATCAAGACATTCTTACAAATGTAAACAAATCCAAACAGTCACTAAAACAACATATACTGTGAAAACTGTTTCATGAGACAAAATCAAAAATAAAATTTTATTGATAACTGTGTTCATCTCTTGATTTAGTACAGTTTGAAATTAATTCCACACTGACCAAGAGAACATCCTGGTTGAGACTCTTCAAAGTTTCTATATCCATGCTGAGGTTCTGGGCAGACACTTTTCTTATGTCATCTATGGGGGCACCACCTAAACGAATAAATGAAAATATTTGGCAAATATTCTGTATGTAAAATACAGATAGATATACAGTAGTTATCAATACACTGTGTATTTAATATTACTATAACATCTTATTGTTAATAACTAAAATTATGTGTTTATATGTTGATATTCATATAACATATAGCATTTTAAAACTAAAAAAATAATTTAAAAAAATACTATTCTCCTCTGACTGAGCATGATATGAAACTATGAAAACTGCAGGTCTAGCAGTTTGTGGCATGACAAGTTTGAGGAAAAGAAAAAAATGAAAAACATGAAACAAGAATTATAACTTGTTTTTCAGGTACCACCCACATAGAGGATGACATTCAGCCAAAGATAAAATCTCACCAAGATAGGATTTGATGAGCTGGAAAAAAGCACCAGTATCAGTACTCAAAGCGCTGAAGGAGCTGTTAGCGATGCGGTAGATCTCTTTCTTCTGCTCAGGGACGCAAGACGAAATGTCCAAAGCATTGGCCTCGCTTAAGAGAAAGACCATGTGTCAATACATTTGTGCTATAGTACAGATACCAATACCTTTGGCACACATCTCGTATTAGTGAGCATCATTCTCACCTCAAGCTGCTTGGGGTGATACGTTTCAGGACACTGGTATTTAGCGAGCACAGGTTTGCCCCTCCTACTGCATTCAATTCAGCAGTCCCCAGACTGTTGCCCGCAGTGCTTAAGTATTTTGTGATGATGGCCTTACTCTAAAAGTCAAATTGGACAAATGAGCTGCCAGGAGCCTGTGAATAATGTCAGTGTTTCATAACGAATCACGTGTATATACATCACATTCTGTGGTGCATCGTTATTTTAATGTTTTAACACTGTGTGAGGTGTCTTAAACTTTAGGTAGTAAGAAAGATCACAAGAAATGTTGTAAAACAACAAATTACCTGATCTGACTCCCATTGGCCATCTTCTGTCAGCATGAGAGCAGCAAGAGTATCAAGACTGGTGACATTCCAGTTGTTAATGTCATCTATTGAGGCTACACGAGAAACTGGCCCAAGAACTTGAACCTGCTCATCTGCAATGCCTGTGGGGTATGCCTGAGAAAGAACAGTATACTTCAAGCACAGTCCACTATATTAGTGTTATTTTTTTAAGGCTTACTACTTTTAACCTCAGCATCATCATTGACAGTAATGACATTGGCTGTTTCATTCACAATAATGAAAAGAGATACAATTATGTATTATAACCACTTTTACCTGATTTAATTTGGCCAAAATTATTTTCTGAAAGTCTGCATTAGCAACCTTTTCAGTGAGAGCTTCCAAATTATCTTTCACAATTTTGACATCCAGGCAGAGATCAAACTGGGATGCATCATACCCAAAAGGAAATGCTCCATCACTTATAGTAGACTGGGTAATGTTGCCAATAGTGCACCCTGTAAATATAATGAAAAAATAATGAAAACAATTAAAAGCAAAATGTTAGGTTAGCTGGCCATATATATATATATATATATATATATATATATATATATATATATATAATTAGATAATTAGATAATTGCACCTGCTGCACGTTTAGATCTCACAGATCTCACAGAATTTGACTGTTTGAACAAGCTCTTCAGTTTTTTCTTCTCTGTCTTGTTTCTCCTGAGTTGTGGCAGGTATACTTTGAGGAATTTCCTTTTCACTGACTGTTAACACAGACAAAAAACATTTGAGTCTTTGTGATGTTGAAATGTGAAGATCTTTTTGCTTAATTCAAGATAAATAAAAAGTGACTTACACTATCAAATCTATCCCAGAAATCTTTTGTTAGGTATAGTGGAAGTATTCCAAGGTCTTCCAGGGTTTGGCGATTCCATGTGGAAGCATTTCTGAGTTACCGAAATAAAGGGTATATACAAAAAAAAATTAGCATTGAAGTGAAGCTACTAAGTATATTGTGAATCTATGGAACTAACTTTAGTTAAAATTCATTGTTTTCATTTTGGGCACACTGCACTTTTTGATGTAAAAAACAGATGTCTTAATTGTAAAAGAACAAAGGAACTCCTGCTGACACAAAAGGTGTTGCTTAAAGTTTCTGCTGTTTGCTGTTAGTTTTTCAGCTATACACCACTGCATTATGCTTTGCAATTTTAAAATGTCAATACTTTCCCAATATAATTAGTGGACTACATTTATTGGATTGCATAATTTACATCATCATATATTTTAAAAACAGAATAAATAAAAACTCAAAAGAAGATAAATCTTAAAATTAAAATGGAACGGATAGCCTAACAATTTTGAACTATGGGAAAGCATATCTATTAAGAGTATAAGAGGAGTGAATTTCTTGCTGAATGTAGTAGTCCATGTTTACATACTGGAAGCTATTTATTGTCAATGTTTACATATTGGAGGTTATCATGTCTACATACCCATACTTAGTGTTTCCAGTCAACAAAACCTTCTGCACAGATGCAATCTGTATTTCAGAGAGGTCTTTGCAGTTCTTAAGTTTCTCCAGGATCAAGGGGTCAGAGTTCTCAATGTAGGACCCGTCCAGTGTGCAACACATGTTGCCCAGTATTTCCACATTTGTTCTGTTGATGCTTGTTCCTCTTATACCCTGGAAAAACGTAAATGTTCATTGCATGGATGTTAATTTAAAAAAACCTTAATGGTCTAACGATGTCTTTTATTTACTATTTATTTATTTACTTTTATTTACTTATATCAGAAAATTGTTTTTCAAGACCCCTTTTAAAAATGGAGCTTTTCAGATTTTTAAATTGAATCGGAGCTCTGAGCATTATACACAGTACTGCATATGTTCATAAAATCAATATGGCAGGACAAAAACAACATAGACAAATTTTTTGTTGTAGATCAGTGTTACGTTTTAAATATAAAAATGTACGGTGGCCCAAGTAAGATGACTGGATACTGAAAATGAGGTTGCCTTGAAAAGTATACCAGTAATTGCATATTACATACTGTACAGTTTTTAAAACATTTTTATTTCTTTCTATATTTTAATAGGTGGCACAAAAGGTGGCATAATTTGATTATCTGGCCGAATAGATCAACTGGATTTATGTGTTTCAAAATAAACAAACGTTTTTGTTACAGTGCTCATTTTGCTTGTGCAAGATGTATAGATAGAGTGTTGTCCTGTGACAATGTTTCATATTGATATCAATACTTTGGTTGTAGGACCAATTGTAGCATGTGTATATTAACAGATAGTGAGTATATTGTTGGACAGATTACTTTTTTTACATTTAAAGCTGAGATATATGGTGTATGTGATACCAGACACACACACACACACACACACACACACACACACACACACACACACACACCATTTTCTGCATATTCAAATCTCTCATTTATGGCTTACTGTGGTACTATGATAGCAACACAAAACCACCTTGTTTTCAAATATACCCCCAGATTCAGCTCAATCCCAATGGATTGAAATGTCCATGCTTAACGATCAACCTTCTATCAGTTCCCCCCCACACCCCCACATGCATCCAGGCTTGCCACATGGATTCATGAATTGTCACCTCTAGTTTCTTTAATCACAAATCTTTCCTGTAGGTTTTGCCACCTGATCTCGGTACATAATAAGCCATTTACGTGCTATTAACAGAAATATGCAGAGCTGTAGTATTGAAGACTGTTCTTGGACTCAAGACTGGCCTCAATATTAAATTTCTCTGCTTCATCTTGGACTGATCGGTCATGAGTTTCACAGTAAAAACCTCATATTGGCTAATATCTGAACTCCCATGCCAGCTCATTACACAGTGAAAAACTACTGTGTTGTGATAAACTGGGTTAATCTGGGAAGGTTTATTTGCCTTTGATTGAACAACATTTGGTCACAAAAAGGTATTGACTCCATTTATGTTCAGTTATGCTTCTACTGATAATACTCACCAGACAGCCTTTTGCATTGTTCAACAAATGAGCTTCTTTGTTCAATACTTTGGACAAGACACTGAAGTCTGCTGCCCCAGTTGCTGTAAAGTATGAATTGCATTGGACTTGTCCCACCTTCTCATAACTGAAAAAGAAAAATACCACATTTGACAACCATAAACACTGAACAAATGCATGTCCCCCCTAAAAACACAAGTTCAGTCTCATATTTGTATTTGATTTCATGTATTTATTACAGATTATATTTTCATATTCAAAAATGTTCAGTGTAAAAATAAAATGTAAATTGTAAAAAAGGGCAAAACCCCTGTGCACAGATGATAAGATTACACAGCACTGACCAAAAAGTAGTCAGTACTCTGTCCAGAACAGTCACCTATGTTTACTCACAAGAGAAGATGCCACACTTTAATCAACTTACTTGTAATACAGCAACATATCTGATGGGTAATCGGTAAAGATCTCTGGCCCGTCATTTTTGATATAATTGTACATGCAGGTCAGCTGTAAAACAGTATGTTAATGCATCTTGATTTTAAACTTCATTGCATTAAACTAATAACTTAACTTGAATACATTGTTAATCTATTGTGGAATGGATATAGTGGCAGATGCTATTTAGCATTTTTAGGAATGTTTATTAATTACAATAATTTGATGCAAAGAATTGATTTTAAAATGTCCTATATTTAAATTGAAGGGTTGATTCTGACAGTTATGGAGACAGGGTTTAATGACAGATACGAGCTTCAAGAACAGCTTCAAGAAAATATGAATAATAGAAAGAGTTAGAACTAGCATTATTTGTTTAATTTCAATTATTACATTTTTTTAAGGTGCTTTTTTTAATACTTACTTGACTCTCCTTCAGCACCACCTTCCTTCGATTTTGCCTTGGCCTGCAAGCTCTGATAAGTTTCCTGACCTTTGAAAAGTCAACAGTTCGTACTCCACTACAGGAAAATCCTTGCAACACAGATGGTGTGAGTCTGCAATGATAAAAACATTTCTGATAATGTAGACTGTGCAATAAATATATACTTATATGCTTAAAAATTTAACTGTGTCTTGTAAGCTGAATCACACATAATTTCTGAACAAACTTACATTTCAGAATCATTACTGCCATGTGCGACTTTTTCAAAGAACACAGAAGCCTAAAAAAAAGCATTAGGTCAAAAGATGAACTTTCAAACTCAGATATGTTGCCTGTTCCAACAACCATGGAATTACTTTCTTTGCAATTAAAGAGTCTAACACAGTGCAGCCCATAAGTATTTGGACAGTGACAATTTCTGTTGTTTTGCCTCTGTATTCCACATTTGATTTGAAATGAAACAATGAATATGAGGTTACAGTGCAGACTGTCAGCTTTCATTTTAGGGTTGTAATTCCCACAAGCGTCAACTGATGTGGATATAAATACCTTCAAATGAAAGCTGACAGTCGGCAATTTAACCTCATATTCATTGTTTTTCAAATCCAATACACTGCAGTACTGAGCCAAAACTACTAAAATTTTGTCACTGTTTAAATATGTAGGCTATGAACTGCACTGTATTTAATTACATTGTTTACAATGCATGTATACTGTATGTAGTGAGAAAAATCTTGTTCAATTTAACACTGTATCAAGGTGAAATGTGGTAAAACGTTGCACATTAGCAACAACTCCTGGTCTGTATTCAACATAGCCATCACTATTTGTGCTCATTATTATTATTATTATTATTATTATTATTATTATTATTATTATAATGGGGGATATGTGAATATCTTCAGCAGGCAGACATCTTAAAAAGTGAGCTGGTTAAATTTTAACAATACCTGGTCTTGAGTCCATGTTTTCTGATTTATTTTCTGTACTTCCACAGGTCCTTGAGAGAAAGTTAGCAAAACGCTTGGGATTTCAGCAGCCATTTCATCAGGCACATTTTGTAGCACAATATTTGGGTCTCGGTTTACCGTGATAATCTTCAGAAACAGCCAGAAAAAAGGGAAGGGATAATAATTAAGCATTGGCAAAACTGTAGATAAATAAAATAAATATTTTATTCATTTTCAAAATCAGAATTTGCAATGTTCAGTAAGTCAAGCATTTCACCTTGCTGACATAGGTGTTCTGTAAAATCTTTGGGGCATTTTTCATGTTCTTGATAAAGGTTGGATTTTGAGCAGTACTGATAAGTTCAGAAGGGGGAATGCTGGTAAAACTGGCAGAGGGAACACCTCCTACTATTGTTCCCAGTGACAGCAAGGAGGTGGCATCCTTAATCTGTTGATGAAAAATATCTTCTTATTGTAAAACAATAACAATAACAACCACATATTTTCAAATTTGTGCAGAAAAGATCAAACAATGCATGCAGACGGCCAAGAAACTGAAATACCACACACCATGTAGAACTATGTTACCTTAAAGCCGCCAGTGGTTAGGGCCCGTACAAGTGAGCTGGACTGTCCCTGGTTCCAGCCTTGGACATTACTTAGCGTTTGAAGAGATGACAGGAGAACAGATGGCGGAGTTCCTTTAATCTGTCCAGCTGTTAGTCCGGTACTCTGCTGTCCTAAAGATTCTATTGCCACCTTGCTGATGGTTACAAAATTTTCTGCCAAGGCTGCAGATACCTAAAAGAAATGTATTGCAAGAAATTTGAAGGGATTATGACATTTGGAGCATGTAATTGAAAGAATCCTAACTTCAATCCTGTAGTCAACATGGCTGATTAACTTGAAAAATGCCTGAGGCAGTGATGTTCACACACTTTAATAAATACTGAAACACAATCTGGTTGCCATTGCTATTAATTTTATTGTTTACCGAGATGATTTGATGGATTTCTTGACAGTAGCAAAGCTTACCTCGGGATCAGCGCTATCGTTGCAGAAGTTGTTCAGAACGTCCAAGATGGCAATACTCTCATCTTGGTTCAGTGACATATATGCTGAGCTTGGGACTTCACAAAGAAATTTTCCAGGAAGTCTACAAGAAAGAAAAAAAGGTGAAAATGAAAGCATTTCCCTTTACATAAATAGGATATCCTACGTATTTAATAATTATACTACACACTATATTATATGCCTTATATAATATTCTTTACTAGTGCCATGATTCTTTGACCACTGTGTAACAAACGATACATTTCACATATCATGTGAAACATATGAAACATTCACAACATGATGAGCACATTTTGCTCCACAGAGGGTCTTCACAAGGAGAGTATGATGAAGATCCAGCGTGGGTCAAAACACTGATCATGTTACTGTGCTGAGCAATAAACTTTATGAAACTATTTTTACTGTGCCCAGACCTTTTCCCATTTCCTTTTTTCATTTTTTAACCAATGGTTAAAACAATATGTCTGGATATAACTATGCAATCTGACAGCACATAAATAACAGGTCTAGAACAGAGCATATCTAGTAGAGAGCACTGTCTGAGACTAATTTACAGAAGTCTTGAGAAAGGAACTTACAAAAGGGGACTAAAGTTGGGGTTCTGTGTGTATATTTGTAATGTGTAAAAAGAAGTGACATTCTCAGGTATGGCTGGGTTGTTGAAAATCTGGATATTTTTTGGATCCTCCAAAAAGATGTTAATCTGTTATACAGGGAACACACACACATTTTATTTTTATATATTCCGCATTAAATCATTTGAATATTCAGAAAATATCAGGCATGTTTTCTAATGATAAAAGTTACTACTAAACATAGTGAAATCAAGCTCTAGTCATGTGCTGGCTATTACTTTCAGTTTAACCATTCAGTTTCTTTTTGTTATTACATTAATTCAATTTGACTACTAAAGCATGTCTGTTAAGTGTACTTGGTCAGTGGAGACGAATGTGTTGAGATCAGTCAGGGAAATGAAGGTCACAAAGACGCCAATGTAATTGGCAAACCAAGCAGTGGAATTCAGCTGTGGGTCTGAAGCATTATAACACCTGGGCTTTGTGCCTAAGGAAAATGAAAAAAAAAAATCATCATAGTACTCATTAATGTTAGGGTTTGAATTTAACATACCATAACATATCAGTGGTTTTATTTCAATCAGAGGCTGAACAGGTTTGTAATACAATATCCTTCACATGATATACCTCCCTTGTTCAAAAAAGACTCACCTGTGCTGAGATAGGACTTAATGGTCTTGTACACATCTTCCTGTCCAAAATCTGAGCTATTATAGTTGGAATTGTTTCCTAGAACAGAGACACTATGCAAACAGAAATATAGATTAAGACACAAAACTTGGCAGGGGTGCATGCTTAGCCTATTTATTACGCTTGCACTCGACAGTCAGTGAGAAGACACTGAATGGGTAACTGTCGCAAAAGATTGTGGTGCAGCAACCAAAGAATGTGTGCTTCCCCCCTGGATTAATTTAACTTGTTAAAACTACAGGTAGTAACTCCACCATCGCCTGTCAATCCATTTGGAACAACAAACAAGATGTAGCTAGCAAACAGTATTCCAGACATGAGCACTAAACAAAAACAACAGTGATGGACATTTACATTTTCCTAAAGGGCAGACATTTGGCATTCAGTGTCTCAGTAGAGCTGATGAGATCCTTAGTGAGGAATGTCAGGTACAGCTTCAGTCTCTTCTCAAACCAAAGATCAACCTCTGTTTCATTCTCACTGCTCAGAGCTAAAGGCCAGACACAGGGCAAGATTGATCTTCTCGCATCATCAGGAATATCCCCCTGCTGAAAAGGCAAATAAGTTTTAGGATATGTACAGAAATGTAAATATTAGACAAGCCTGTACAGTTTAGATATCAAAGATGAGCAGGCTGGTGTGTTTGATCCTTCGATTATGGCTGATGTTTGATTGCAGTGCGTTGCCAAAATTAATTTTCTACATCACAAGCGGCAGGCCTGTCAGAACAATTATAAGGGCAAGACTTTGCCCTCACGTCATAGTTTAGAGACCAGTAGTTTATATCATAATTCAGTGATACGACTTTTCAGATGAATATCCAAAATCAAACATAAAATATTTTCTTACCATTTCCAAGAAGTCAGGAGTCCTGTTGTAGTTATTGAAGATTATGCACAGTTCTGCCTCTTTGTCAATGACTTTTGGGTGACTGAGGAAGCTACTGAGCTCAGATGGCTGGATGGAGTTGATCAGCTACAACACAAAACAGCACATTTCCATTGCTAGCACACAAAGCCTGCCATGCTGAGAATGTAGGTTAAAATGAAACATAAACAATTTTATTTTATTACCTCAGGTTTACGATGGCTTGGCATTAGAGACAGGAAGGTTGTAAGGTTAGGATTTCCAAAGTGAACAAAAGTGCTTCTCAGGAACAAATAGAAACTGCCCTTTTCATAGCAATGAATTGGTGTTGGTTCTGTATAGAAACAAAAATCATGGTATAAAACAACTTATTATTATGGCGATAAAAACAATATCTAATGCTGCCATCAATGGGCCTCATTCATGAACCATGTGTACAATCACATTTGATCCAAAACTGCGTGTAAGAATGTTTCCAAGAACATTTCGGCATTCATGATTATTTTCTTATCTGTATTTGTTCATGGCTGTTTCCATGGCTGTTTCCATGCAAATTGCAAAACATGAACAGGATTGTGCATAAAACTCACAAACAGCCAGCCTTCATCATCTCATACTCCTGGGATATGCACAAAAACAAAGATCTGCACATGTCATGAATCTTGTATTTTTTTTTTCGTAGGAACATTTTCAAGCACGAAAGTAAGAATAATTCTTTTAAAGTTTTGTAAATGAGGCCCATTATCTCAATTTGAGAAAACTGAAGAACGAAAAAAACAAAGTTTTTAAAAATTATTTCAGGATTACAATGATTACTACCAAAAATCATGGCTATCAGCGTTAAGTACTGGACTGATTATAAATTAGAGATGGATTTGTAAGAACAACTGAACTACATTTCCAAACATTCCACAGGAAATGCAAGTCATGTCAACAACACCGCCCCCAGTGTGACATCTGGTTATACTGAACCAATCCTGTAAGCCGGAAACTTGTAACAGGCCATTCAATTTAAAACCAGGTAATAAAACTGAGCGAATATTGTCTGCCTCTCCCTGCCCTAGGCCAGGAGCTAGGACTTTGTCCTTGGAGTCCTCGCACCCTGTGGAACTTCCAAAGGCCTAGCTATCTCCACAACTCTGTGAAACTATCCTAAATTCCAAGGCTTGCAGAACAAAACAGTTACTTTCCACCATAATTAGGCAATGCCAACTCAGGCCATAACTCACATGGAACCTAGCTTACACCCAGTGCTGTGTTGGCTAACCACAAGAATCTCCAGCAAAACACACTTTTCCAAGGAGCAAACAAACTTTTCCAACCAGAAAAAGGAGCATCTTCAGACCGACCGGACAAGAAAACAGCACATATAGAAGACCCCAGCCTGTGTGGAGAATTGACCATTGGTTTCCCTTATTGAAAAACAGTTGTCATTTTTAAAAATTAATTTACTCAAATTTAAAAGCCATATTCCTCTGCTGTCAGTACCTTTGAGTGAAAACAGTATCTTGCTGAAAATTTCATTTTTTGTGTCTTCATTCAAGGTAGATCGGACAGAATCCAGTAAATTCACACTGTGGAAAAAGTAATACATTTTACACAAAGCTTCTATTATATGAATAGAGCTAAATGTAAGCAGAATACATTTAAAATAAAAGGCTCAATTGTTACTGTTAACCCTAAGAGGATACAAGGGTTTGTTCCCAGAAGGTATTCATTGCTCTTGCAAGCATTATTTTCCCAAGTTTTCATCCGATGTCACCTCCAGGGCACTGTACCCATATACAATAACAGCAGATTTGCTTCTGGACAGTCCTGTGACTTTGGTCCTGTAAGTCTTTGTAAATACATGTTTCACATAGTGAATAATAATTTATCTCAGTATCAGCATAGAACAATTATGTCCTTACGTTTCTTGGCTTGTGTTGCAACTCCTGTTTTGCACAATATTAAAGAAAACAGCCACTTGACTTGCTGTCAGATTTTGAATCAGGGGGCTCAGCCTAACTCTGAGCCACACCAGAATTTCGGTATCTGCAATAGATGGGGCAGACAGATTTCCTTTATCGATAACCTCCTGGAGCATTGCAGATTTCACTTCATATGAGTAATTGGCTTCATTTTCCTGTGAGAAAACATATTTTGAAATTAGCTGCTTATACACATAAAAGTTAGTCAGCAACTGACTAAAGGTGCAGAAAAAAGCTCGCTCTTAGGAAATACTTAAAAATGTTTTTAATGCTTAAAATGATGTTTCGGCCACCATGGACTTCATTAGATTGAAGATATTGATGAGCAATATCCAAGCTAGAAAGCCCATTTGATCTTAATCAATTGCTGTCACATATGCCTCAACATAACTGAATTTATATAACTTCATACCTGAATGGCTGGGGAAACAATGTCGAAGAAAGCTCCAAAATTGGCAGGATGGATCGCAGCTATGATCTTGTTGACGTCCTTGGATGTTTTCAGTTGTCTAGGCGTGGCAGCCAGTTGTGCAATATGTGTCTCCGTCAGCAGATCAACAATATCCACCTGGAGATTGTCAATGAAAGATGTATTAAAAGTATGTCCTGAGCAAACAAAAATGTAACATTTTATGAGTGACTGTAAAACATTACTAACTCCATTGAAATCCTTGTTCAATTTTAGAAAGTCAGTGTATGATGCATGAACTCTGAATTGTCCAAAATTCTGTACAAGCCAGTTTCTGTCGTTAGCATCAACAAGGACACACGAGGAGCCTGGAACAGAGTAAACCAAGTGGGTTAAACATGCTCACATATAGACCGGCACATATACAGAAGCAGTCTTATTTATTTATTTATTTATTTAATGTTTATTTGATAGGGACAGGTACATTTAAACATAGCTTATTGACAAACAATATTCAATGCAATGTATCACAGCATTTATAGCATATGCTAATTTCCGATGCTTGTCCCTAGCTGGGCTTTTCAAACACATACACATACAGCACAAAATCATATAATCATAAAACACATACAATAAACTACTAGAGCATTATTAAATACATTAAAATTGAGTAAAGATATCGTAAAATTTAATGAAAACCTAGAAATTCATAATCACATATGACTACACGACTGGGTGCATTTTAAAAATTCAAATGTTCAAATGTCTTCAAATGTTTTAAACAAAAGGGCTTGTGATAGGCAACTCCACATATGCTTACCCTGTGTTGGTCTGGCTGACAAATAATTCAAGGCAAAGCTGTAAATGTTTTGAGACTGTTCATTTGATAAGGAGGCAACCACATTGCCAAAACCTTTTATTCTGAAAAAAAGAAAAGAAGACTTCCCATTTAAGCCCATGTTGAATAATGCCTGTTGCTCAGACATAGAACTATAATTATACTATATGATCAAAAATGAAGCAGATGAAACTTACATAGCATGATAGGAGTCACAGCTAATGTTCTTTGGAATGACAGCCAAGCTGTGAGAGTTAATCCCTGGCAGAAGCAGAGCAAGATTAACCTGGAACCACACTGTGAAGTTGTTTGGTTCAAAGATGTGGAACATGGAAGTCAGGGCAGTCAGAGTCAGGTTAAGCAAGGTGTCTCTCACAGCAGTGTTGCTGATGACTGTCAGGTTTCTCTAAAAAATGGAACAGAATATGATAACATCAGACACAGAGGCAGCATAGAGATAAGCCATTTGCAAAGCATCTGAGCATTACCTGTAGAAATAAAAACATTAAACAAGCTTCTCACCTGATTGGTGGCATCAACAAAAGCATCAAAGAACATTTCAAGCTGTCTGTCAGGAGGGGAATTCAGCAAGCTTGCAAACACCTCCCGGACAATAGTTTCATTATCAAGAGCACCAGTTCTTGGGTCTAGTAGCAGGTTAACTTTCTGGTCTGGAGAGAGGGTGTCCAGCTAAGAGGAAGAGATATAATAGAGATATTTGCATAGGACAGAGGGGAGATACATAGAAATGACTTTTTTGAAACATTGTTATTTCCCATTTACAGGTAAATTTAAGATGAAATGCTAAATGCTTTACATAAAAGTATATGTGATGCTAAAACTGGTGGAAAAGCAATTATTTTATTCATTTATAAGCCACCAACTCATTGCTGCAGAATTAGACAGGATAGGTGATTCTTGGGAGCCAATTACAATTCTCAGGGGGGTATATCGACGGACAGATTCACTATGTCATTTTGGGATGTATCGTAATAAAAGTTGTATGACCTAATACATTCAGAACTTACTCTCAGCACAATGCGACAGTAACCCAAATGCAAAAGTCTTTGCTAGCTTCAGAACAGTGTCTGCGTCTGTACTAATGTCATAAACTCAGTCTGCAGTCTCGTTAGAAAGGCTGCTAACGTTAAACTCGGTGAAAATGCTGAAAGCAGAACTGTCTAATGTGTGGGTGTATTTTATTTGGATTTCAGAAATATAAACAAGTTTCCCAAAAAGATTTTACAGATACAAAAGAAATAGTTTAAATGTTTTATTTTTAGTTAGCCAGAAAGCCAGTGCAATGAGTTATAAGTTTGCTTCAGTCCAAGTGGGATTTAAACCCGGGTCTATCAGTCATCCAAAAGGTAATGGATGACTGAAGCTACAACAACGGTTGCTTTCTGACACCTCTTAAGTTTCCATACTAGCCTGTCTGCACAACATAATCTTTGTAGTTTCAATATAGCTAGTTGTTAGAAACTTACTTTTTTTAAAGTGCACAACTGTTTTTAAATGCAGGGTTGAGATAATTGGTGTAATACACCTCGTAGAACAAAGCGTGAAAATGTGAAAGTTGAAATATAGGCTAGCTGGCTGACAAAGTAATCTGTTTCTGATGTGGTTGACATCAATCTAACATAATGTGGATTGATCCCAGCTGATGATGAGGTCTGAGTGATGTTATACTGTGTATCAACACTCATGGATTGTATGTCCAATCACAATGCCCGGTTGGAACTAACTGCTGTATAATAAATACTTCTCATCAAGTTCTGCCCTTCTGGACCTTTTGCCTTATTTTGTGCTCAAACTAAACTGCTGAAAGTGGATCTGGCCATGCCCTAAATGCACTTGTGCATTGTTCCTTAGACCATGCAGTAAGATCTTTGAAATACAACCCATAGAAAATCTGCTGCTGCAAGGTTACTATAATATAATTCTACTACTAATAAACCTGTGAAAAAAATACAATCAAAATGTCTTTCCTGTCAATCTTGTGTACGGCTAATGATGAAATATAATAATTGAATATTTATTGTGTTACTTAAAAATGTAACTATTAAGCACATTTTTCATGTTTTATTCTTATGGTGTGTGAGACTATATGTATGATTGTGTTTTTTTCAAGTCAAGCCATATGTTTCTAGCAAACATTCCACTATACATGCCGTCATAATTTAAAATGATTGATATTTCACTAGGCTATTTTGCAGATTTTAGGAAAAGAACACTTCTGTTCAATAGTGAAACAAAATTATAAATTGCATGAACAGGACTAAAGATTTGACACAAAAATGTATGCTATGTATCTAATGACTTGTAATGGTCAACTTTTATTCGTATTGACTGTATTACAAAAAATATTAAAAGCGAAACACACTTACATCATGATCTCCATCACTAGGAGTTGGTGTGGGAGCGCTATCCTTGCAGCCTTTTCAGAAAAATGCAGAAATAAGTTATGTAAGAGCTACAATGGTTATATGCATAGTTAATATAACCACTCTTTACTCAGGACTCTACTCTTGAGTGTAACAACAAAAATATAGCCTATATACTGTACATTCACACACTCATGTAGTGCCCTCCAAAATAGTTCTTCAAACCCTTAATAAATATGAGCAAAGAAGGCTTTAAAGTACACCTCTTGCTGTTCAGATAAGCCAATGCCTGCTATACAAAATACTACTGTAACACAGAGAGCATGGGGTGGTCTGATAAACAAGCTATGTTCTAAATGGGTACTTGTCAGATTGAGTTTAAAATAGCGCCTGACCTAGCTAACAGCGTTAGCTTGAATACAAGCGGAGGCATTTTGGATTACAGAAACATGTACATAGACAAGAGAACCATACAGATGCAAGTATTGGATATAGTGAAAGTGAATGCAATGTAAGTACATTATATATAGACATTTAAAACTTTTTTCAGAATGATTTATTTTGTGATCTGAGGTATTGTTCTGAAAGCTGAACGGGTATATATTTTTTGATGTAAAAAATAAATGAGACCAAGTAACTAGAAAGTATAAAACATAGGTTTTATGATGTGGGTTTCTGTTTCATAAGTGACTGGAGGGGTGGAGAGGCTCCTTTAATTTTACTGCCATTTATTGCTCTGAGCGCTGATAACGGAATGAGTGGCTTTGGCTGTAAAGGAGTCTCGAATTTGCGGCGTGTTTTTGGCCCATTTAAAATATTATGGATCTTTGCCTGGTGGTACGGATGTTGTGCCACCAGGGCGCAATAGAGAACGTATTACATTGCAAAGACATCTAGATTTAAATACTCAAATTAATTAAGCTTCACAAATTGGCCTCTTTCTGATTTCCACCATTAAAACTATAAAAATCTCCATGTTTCCTGATCATGGCATGTTCACAATCTCACTGTGGGGACATATTGCTGCTAAGAATGTAAGTGGTATCCACTGCTAGAAATCATGTGAAATTACTAATTTATTCAGGGATAAACAAGGGTGATTCCCTTTGGAGGCATAAGGTAGTTCAGCTACTTGTAACTTAACATTCTCAAAATTTGTCAGATTTTACTGGGAGAATTCAGCCTGGTTTTGACTATTTCCTCATTTTTGCAGTTTTCCACAAATTCCATAATCCCCTGGGATTCTGGGGTGTAATGTACAATGACCACTTCCCTGGATCTAAAATGAACGAGTGCAAAAAGATGAAACCCAAACACACCCCTCTTCATCCCAAGTACCAGAATTTGAATCATCTTTCCCAATTAGGATGAAAACAATAAAAACCGGTTGTTCTTCGGGATACAAAAAATAGATATGATCCAACATTTGTCTTAATCAGACACTTCCGGAAACTCCGACAAACAATTTAATGGAATAATTTTTATTATTTTCTTAAATAAACACAGACAGATGATTTCAGCAATCACTACAACAAATAGCCCAAACTAAATGTGAGAAGAAAAATGGAAATAATTGCATTTAGATGTCAGTCAAATTAAGGACAAATGTTGATCAATTACAGGCCAATCTTTATATTATGTGCATTCTACTTTTATCAAAATGTATATTATATTAATAATTTATTTGTTCATGACAACTATTACATTTTGTAAACAAAGTTTCTTTTTACCAGGATATTCCATAAGGTCCAACAAAAAAGCATTTACTGTAAATATTACAAAGAATATAGTGATATGATATAAAGCAGTGGCCTCCAACCCTGGTCCTGGAGAGCTACAGGGTCTGCTGGTTTTCATAGTGAATCTGCACTTCATGAATCAATTAGGGCAGGTGATTACACAGTTAACTCAACTCACCTGGTGTCTTGGGTCTCAATTGGGTTCTGATTTTAAGGTAAAAACAAAAACCAGCAGACCCTGTAGATCTCCAGGACCAGGGTTGGAGACCACTGATATAAAGAGATGCCAACAAACTTAGGGGACTCGGAATCAGGATTTACCGTGTTGAATCAAAACCCGGCTTGAGTTCGGTAGTGCTAACGAGTACCCTATTTATGGAGAAAATGCTGAATAATTACTTACCTTTTGGAACTCTCTGTATCAAAATTTCCCTGCTTGAAGCAATGCCCTGCGTGAGTTCAGGTGGAAGAGATGCCAAACTTTGATCAAGCCCTTTCAATCTTAGGAAAAACAAGAGAGAGTTAATGAACGGTCAATTCTGTGGTCCTACCATTTTACATCAATGTCTTCCATTTCAGGGTTGATGAACCATTGAAAGACAGCCAGAACACACTTACATGGCATGGTAGGAGTCACAGCTGATATTCATGGGGATTACAACCAAGCTTCCAGGATTAAAACTGGCCAGAAGGACAACCAGGTTGACTTGGAACCAGAGAGCAAAGTCACTCGGTTCAAAGACGGGGAATTGCGGAGCCAGTGCCATCAAAGTCAAGTTTAGAATTGTGTCTCTTACGCGCGGTTTTCAATGACTTTCACATTTTCCTAAAAAGGAACGGTTCAAAATTAAGAACGTTATACAGTGCAGCGTACGTGGCCAAGGACATCTGCATTAAACGTATTGTTATTATAACACTGGCCATGTGTCTCATCAGAAATGAAACCCAAGCTTGAAGTGAAATTATTCACCTCCTCTGTGGCCTCCACAAAAGCTTCATAGAACTCTTCAAGTTCTTCAAGTTCCTCCTCCTCTGGAGATTCCAGCAAACTGTTGAAAATAATCCTCACGGCGGTTTCGTTCTCCAAAGCATTGCTACTGGGGTCAAGAATCAGAACTGCTTTTTGCTCCGGGGAGAGAGTGTCCAGAACCTCCAACTAAGGAGAGATGAAAGACAAATGACACATTTCCAGATTTCTCTGGCCACTGCAATGAAATGCTGAGCATCAGCAGTGGTCACTTGAATGGTAAAATAACAATGACAGTCTTGTACTTTAGCTATAAAGAACCTGTATAAAAATGACATTTATAGTACCCCTGTGATGTTTAAATCTTTCAGGTCTGAATAGGTTACATCCTCGGAGAATGGTCCCAAATTTATTTGTAGAAAGTCAGCATCATTTTGGATGTTCTCTCTGCACGCTATAAGAGGAGAAATATGCATTTTTTGATCACAATAGAGAATATACAGTATGCATGTTAAACTGAATGTGGAAAGTAGAATCTGTTTGAATGTGGACTCTTCAATCAAACAGAGCTCTGTTGTCAGAACAAAGGATCAAACCAGATGTGAAAAATGCGACTGTGCACTGGAGTGCTTGCGAGAAGCCCACCTGGTTCACGGATTTGGTGAGCAGATTCTTTGAGGTGGTCCACTAAAACCTGTGCAATTTCCCGTTTTCTATGCGATTCCATGTTTTCAGAGACCTTGCCTATTCCTCCAACGCTGCAAAGGAGAGAAAGAAAAATTCTGAATTTGAAACTTCTCATTTTGACGATGGTGTCATCGCACAGTCCTTTCGAATCCTGTGACGAAATCATTTTAACCCATCTGAATGTCAACGATATGTTCTCTTTCCACAGCTATTCCAGTCATGGTCCATAGTTGAAGTGGGATTCCAACTCACATGATGTGGTAATTGGTGCAGCTGATGTTTGAGATAGCGATGGAAAGCATCTCTGCTTTAATACTTGGGAGGACAAGAATCAGCTTGACATGGAACCAGAGCATCCAGTCTTGGCCTTCAAATTCTGGGAACTTCATTTTGATGATGTGGAAGGTGCGAGTCATCATAATGTCTCTTACAGCAGGCTTGATTTCTGGGAGCTGGTGAAAAACAATGCAACAAGATCATCTAAACGTCAGATCTCTCTACAGGGACATTTAAATGGTCAAAAGGACTTGAACTCAGCACTGTTCGGCCTCAAAACCCAGCCCTGCTTCCCCTGTAATGAGGACTGTGCTCGTGAAAAGCTTTTTCACTTTCCCTTCTCAGGTTGAATACCTCTGAACGCGTGGACAGTTGAGTCAGATACTCATCGATGTTCCGGAAAGGGTCTTCTGTCTCCAGTTGGTCAAATACAGTGTTGATCTGATCTGTGTTCTTCAGCGCTCCCGAAATCACTGTCAGGTCTGCTGTCTGAGTTGGGGTCAGCAGGGCCAATGTTTCGAACTGCAAACCAGAATGGGAAAAGGATGCTTCACCATCTCAGCTAAAAGCATTGCTGCCAAGGAGTTGTACTCAAGACAAAAGAGAAATCAGAGGACCTTCTTAGCTGACTTACGCTGGAGAAATTGTCATTGAGTCTGACCAAATCTTCCAGCGGAGCAAAGACAGTAAAGTTTCCAAAGTTCTTCTGAAGCCAGTCTGTGCTGCCATCGGTGCTAGAGAGGCAGCTGGGATCTGGAGAGGAAACACGAAAGAGATGTAATTCAACAGTCTACTTTGTGCATCCACAAATTGAACCTTCCATATCAACACTTATAAAATTTGCTCAGATCAGAAGCTGGAGCATTTGTAAGCCTAATCCTCAGCCAAACTGGGAATGATAACGACTTTATACCTGGGCCTTAGATTTCAGTATGACAAATACCTGAAGTGTCATTCCTCGAAAGGAAGAGATGGATGAAGTGAGTGTAGACAAATCGCTCTTGCTTTCTGTCCAAGGATGAGATTTGTTCACTCAGTGCTCTCACCCTGAAATTGAGAGGAACAAAAAGCTCACGGTAATGCTACCACCTGCTGGCATCTTCATTAATTATTCACAACCCCTGTATGCAATCATAACAAAGGAACGTATATCTATGCTTACACGGCCTGGTAGGTCTCACAGCTGAAGTTCTTAGTACTGAGGCAGGAGAGGAACTCTTTGGACACAGATGGAATGAACGGTTTGAGCTTAATATCAAACCACATTTTGATGAAGCTGACATCTTGTAGCTCTTCCTCGGTGAAGTTATTGATTTTAACTTCTCCAATTACATCTAGCACCTCTGGCACGAATGGACTATTGATGGTGGAGGTCTGTGAAAGCAAAAATGTGTCTTTACAAGGAGGCCTGCATCGATTGCACCCAACACCAACATCATTGTCCGTAAGTTTCTCTGTGAAAATTCTCTACATCAGAATATTTGAAAAACACTTGAGATTGTCAATGTAACTGGGATGTATCAATATGTAATAAAATCACAAGTCTTCAAAGACCCATTGTATCAAGCTGCACATGTGTGTATTCAATGGAGAATAAGATGCTGATTACTCAAACTACTCATTTACTTTGTTTGCATATTGAATTACATTTCTGTGAGAATGCGCAAGTTATTGTACCATGAGTGAATAACGGTCTAGAGCCTCATCCAGGGCACTTGACATTTTGGTGAAGAACAGCTTCCAGGTTTCCAAAGAGTAAGTCAAATTGCTGGACAATTTGCATTTCAATAGTGTGCCCAGGTTTTCTGCTGTCAGTTGTGTCTGTGTGGAGAAAAGGCCATATTAACACTATCCAAATTAAGAGAAAATTGTTGTTTTGAAAGTGTTTCACACATTAGCCCAGTGATTAGAGGGTAATGCTGACACTTAATCTTATAGGACCGTATGTATTTTTGTCAGAAGGTCGAAGAAAACCTACCGAGGAGCATGCATAGTCAGAAATGCTGAAATTGCAGAGCATTTCAGAAGAATTTCCTGATGCCTGATCCAGTGAAAGCAAATCGCTGTGTGACACAAATTGAGAAACGTTAAAAACATTACTGGCATTTAAAAAAATAATATCTCACAAATCCTTCTACTTCACATTATTATTTTCAGGCCACTTAGAAAATAATTGAGGAAGAACATACACTACTGTTAGCTTCGACAACATGCCTCAGAGAAAATAAGTCAAGCCAGAGTTCTCTCTCACTCTTACTCTCTCTCTCTCTCTCTCTCTCACACACACACACACACACACACAAACACACTCGGGCGCACACATGCACACACACACACACCCAAACACACAACGCACCTGTTGATTTCAGCACAAATGCTTGCTTCTGCAAAACATGAAAATTAAGAATGACCAGTATGATATATACAGTTGATGAAACAAGACACTTATTTAATTGTATTTGTATGTAGAAATGTCTACATTACTCTTGCCAAAAGTGACTTACCTTTCACTGGTGTTTCTTTGCACTGCGGAAAGAGAAAACAGGGTATTATTCCCACAACTCACGTCGAAATGAAACACGAGCCAAACGTGTGCCTTTTCCAGTAGTTGACATTTGCACAGAACCTCCATACATCCTATAATTCTTCCCTATTTTGCATTCTGAAAGTATTATTTTTCTGTGTTTACCCATATCAAAAGAATGCAGACAATAAATTATGTCAATGAAGAGCAATAATCATCTGAATACCGGTTATACCAACAAATGCAAACTTACCTCACCCACAACAGGGATCTCATTGCAACCTTTTATTTAAAAAAAATGGAGAAAAAAAACATGGGAGTAGTCATTAATAAGACCTTGACATCTTAGACAGCATAAAAAAATCAATAATAGTTCCTTTTAAGTAGTTGTACTTTAAGTAGTGTTTCCCCACAACTTTCATGACTGCCTTTTTCTTTGGGAAAATGTTGAATAATTACTTACCTTTTGGAACTCTCTGTATCAAAATTTCCCTGCTTGAAGCAATGCCCTGCGTGAGTTCAGGTGGAAGAGATGCCAAACTTTGATCAAGCCCTTTCAATCTTAGGAAAAACAAGAGAGAGTTAATGAACGGTCAATTCTGTGGTCCTACCATTTTACATCAATGTCTTCCATTTCAGGGTTGATGAACCATTGAAAGACAGCCAGAACACACTTACATGGCATGGTAGGAGTCACAGCTGATATTCATGGGGATTACAACCAAGCTTCCAGGATTAAAACTGGCCAGAAGGACAACCAGGTTGACTTGGAACCAGAGAGCAAAGTCACTCGGTTCAAAGACGGGGAATTGCGGAGCCAGTGCCATCAAAGTCAAGTTTAGCATTGTGTCTCTTACGCGCGGGTTTTCAATGACTTTCACATTTTCCTAAAAAAGGGAACGGTTCAAAATTAAGAACGTTATACAGTGCAGCGTACGTGGCCAAGGACATCTGCATTAAACGTATTGTTATTATAACACTGGCCATGTGTCTCATCAGAAATGAAACCCAAGCTTGAAGTGAAATTATTCACCTCCTCTGTGGCCTCCACAAAGCTTCATAGAACTCTTCAAGTTCTTCAAGTTCCTCCTCCTCTGGAGATTCCAGCAAACTGTTGAAAATAATCCTCACGGCGGTTTCGTTCTCCAAAGCATTGCTACTGGGGTCAAGAATCAGAACTGCTTTTTGCTCCGGGGAGAGAGTGTCCAGAACCTCCAACTAAGGAGAGATGAAAGACAAATGACACATTTCCAGATTTCTCTGGCCACTGCAATGAAATGCTGAGCATCAGCAGTGGTCACTTGAATGGTAAAATAACAATGACAGTCTTGTACTTTAGCTATAAAGAACCTGTATAAAAATGACATTTATAGTACCCTGTGATGTTTAAATCTTTCAGGTCTGAATAGGTTACATCCTCGGAGAATGGTCCCAAATTTATTTGTAGAAAGTCAGCATCATTTTGGATGTTCTCTCTGCACGCTATAAGAGGAGAAATATGCATTTTTGATCACAATAGAGAATATACAGTATGCATGTTAAACTGAATGTGGAAAGTAGAATCTGTTTGAATGTGGACTCTTCAATCAAACAGAGCTCTGTTGTCAGAACAAAGGATCAAACCAGATGTGAAAAATGCGACTGTGCACTGGAGTGCTTGCGAGAAGCCCACCTGGTTCACGGATTTGGTGAGCAGATTCTTTGAGGTGGTCCACTAAAACCTGTGCAATTTCCCGTTTCTATGCGATTCCATGTTTTCAGAGACCTTGCCTATTCCTCCAACGCTGCAAAGGAGAGAAAGAAAAATTCTGAATTTGAAACTTCTCATTTTGACGATGGTGTCATCGCACAGTCCTTTCGAATCCTGTGACGAAATCATTTTAACCCATCTGAATGTCAACGATATGTTCTCTTTCCACAGCTATTCCAGTCATGGTCCATAGTTGAAGTGGGATTCCAACTCACATGATGTGGTAATTGGTGCAGCTGATGTTTGAGATAGCGATGGAAAGCATCTCTGCTTTAATACTTGGGAGGACAAGAATCAGCTTGACATGGAACCAGAGCATCCAGTCTTGGCCTTCAAATTCTGGGAACTTCATTTTGATGATGTGGAAGGTGCGAGTCATCATAATGTCTCTTACAGCAGGCTTGATTTCTGGGAGCTGGTGAAAAACAATGCAACAAGATCATCTAAAAGTCAGATCTCTCTACAGGGACATTTAAATGGGCTCGAAAAAGGACCTTGAACTCAACGCACTGTTGCGAGCCTCAAAACCCAGCCCTGCTTCCCCTGTAATGAGGACTGTGCTCGTGAAAAGCTTTTTCACTTTCCCTTCTCAGGTTGAATACCTCTGAACGCGTGGACAGTTGAGTCAGATACTCATCGATGTTCCGGAAAGGGTCTTCTGTCTCCAGTTGGTCAAATACAGTGTTGATCTGATCTGTGTTCTTCAGCGCTCCCGAAATCACTGTCAGTTCTGCTGTCTGTGTTGGGGTCAGCAGGGCCAATGTTTCGAACTGCAAACCAGAACGGGAAAAGGATGCTTCACCATCTCAGCTAAAAGCATTGCTGCCAAGGAGTTGTACTCAAGACAAAAGAGAAAACAGAGGACCTTCTTAGCTGACTTACGCTGGAGAAATTGTCATTGAGTCTGACCAAATCTTCCAGCGGAGCAAAGACAGTAAAGTTTCCAAAGTTCTTCTGAAGCCAGTCTGTGCTGCCATCGGTGCTAGAGAGGCAGCTGGGATCTGGAGAGGAAACACGAAAGAGATGTAATTCAACAGTCTACTTTGTGCATCCACAAATTGAACCTTCCATATCAACACTTATAAAATTTGCTCAGATCAGAAGCTGGAACATTTGTAAGCCTAATCCTCAGCCAAACTGGGAATGATAACGACTTTATACGTGGGCCTTAGATTTCAGTATGACAAATACCTGAAGTGTCATTCCTCGAAAGGAAGAGATGGATGAAGTGAGTGTAGACAAATCGCTCTTGCTTTCTGTCCAAGGATGAGATTTGTTCACTCAGTGCTCTCACCCTGAAATTGAGAGGAACATAAAGCTCACGGTAATGCTACCACCTGCTGGCATCTTCATTAATTATTCACAACCCCTGTATGCAATCATAACAAAGGAACGTATATCTATGCTTACACGGCCTGGTAGGTCTCACAGCTGAAGTTCTTAGTACTGAGGCAGGAGAGGAACTCTTTGGACACAGATGGAATGAACGGTTTGAGCTTAATATCAAACCACATTTTGATGAAGCTGACATTTTGTAGCTCTTCCTCGGTGAAGTTATTGATTTTAACTTCTCCAATTACATCTAGCACCTCTGGCACGAATGGACTATTGATGGTGGAGGTCTGTGAAAGCAAAAATGTGTCTTTACAAGGAGGCCTGCATCGATTGCACCCAACACCAACATCATTGTCCGTAAGTTTCTCTGTGAAAAATCTCTACATCAGAATATTTGAAAAACACTTGAGATTGTCATTGTAACTGGGATGTATCAATATGTATCAAAATCACAAGTCTTCAAAGACCCATTGTATCAAGCTGCACATGTGTGTATTCAATGGAGAATAAGATGCTGATTACTCAAAATACTAATTTACTTTGTTTGCATATTGAATTACATTTCTGTGAGAATGCACAAGTTATTGTACCATGAGTGAATAACGGTCTAGAGCCTCATCCAGGGCACTTGACATTTTGGTGAAGAACAGCTTCCAGGTTTCCAAAGAGTAAGTCAAATTGCTGGACAATTTGCATTTCAATAGTGTGCCCAGGTTTTCTGCTGTCAGTTGTGTCTGTGTGGAGAAAAGGCCATATTAACACTATCCAAATTAAGAGAAAATTGTTGTTTTGAAAGTGTTTCACACATTAGCCCAGTGATTAGAGGGTAATGCTGACACTTAATCTTATAGGACCGTATGTATTTTTGTCAGAAGGTCGAAGAAAACCTACCGAGGAGCATGCATAGTCAGAAATGCTGAAATTGCAGAGCATTTCAGAAGAATTTCCTGATTCCTGATCCAGTGAAAGCAAATCGCTGTGTGACACAAATTGAGAAACGTTAAAAACATTACTGGCATTTAAAAAAATAATATCTCACAAATCCTTCTACTTCACATTACTATTTCCAGGCCACTTAGAAAATAATTGAGGAAGAACATACACTACTGTTAGTTTCGACAACATGCCTCAGAGAAAATAAGTCAAGCCAGAGTTCTCTCTCACTCTTACTCTCTCTCTCTCTCTCTCTCTCTCTCCACACACACACACACACACACAAACACACTCGGGCGCACACATGCACACACACACACACCCAAACACACAACGCACCTGTTGATTTCAGCACAAATGCTTGCTTCTGCAAAACATGAAAATTAAGAATGACCAGTATGATATATACAGTTGATGAAACAAGACACTTATTTAATTGTATTTGTATGTAGAAATGTCTACATTACTCTTGCCAAAAGTGACTTACCTTTCACTGGTGTTTCTTTGCACTGCGGAAAGAGAAAACAGGGTATTATTCCCACAACTCACGTCGAAATGAAACACGAGCCAAACGTGTGCCTTTTCCAGTAGCTGACATTTGCACAGAAACCTCCATACATCCTATAATTCTTCCCTATTTTGCATTCTGAAAGTATTATTTTTCTGTGTTTACCCATATCAAAAGAATGCAGAAAATAAATTATGTCAATGAAGAGCAATAATCATCTGAATACCGGTTATACCAACAAATGCAAACTTACCTCACCCACAACAGGGATCTCATTGCAACCTTTTATTTAAAAAAAAAAATGGAGAAAAAAAAAAACATGGGACTAGTCATTAATAAGACCTTGACATCTTAGACAGCATAAAAAAAAATCAATAATAGTTCCTTTTAAGTAGTTGTACTTTAAGTAGTGTTTCCCCACAACTTTCATGACTGCCTTTTTCTTTGGGAAAATGTTGAATAATTACTTACCTTTTGGAACTCTCTGTATCAAAATTTCCCTGCTTGAAGCAATGCCCTGCGTGAGTTCAGGTGGAAGAGATGCCAAACTTTGATCAAGCCCTTTCAATCTTAGGAAAAACAAGAGAGAGTTAATGAACGGTCAATTCTGTGGTCCTACCATTTTACATCAATGTCTTCCATTTCAGGGTTGATGAACCATTGAAAGACAGCCAGAACACACTTACATGGCATGGTAGGAGTCACAGCTGATATTCATGGGGATTACAACCAAGCTTCCAGGATTAAAGCTGGCCAGAAGGACAACCAGGTTGACTTGGAACCAGAGAGCAAAGTCACTCGGTTCAAAGACGGGGAATTGCGGAGCCAGTGCCATCAAAGTCAAGTTTAGCATTGTGTCTCTTACGCGCGGGTTTTCAATGACTTTCACATTTTCCTAAAAAAGGGAACGGTTCAAAATTAAGAACGTTATACAGTGCAGCGTACGTGGCCAAGGACATCTGCATTAAACGTATTGTTATTATAACACTGGCCATGTGTCTCATCAGAAATGAAACCCAAGCTTGAAGTGAAATTATTCACCTCCTCTGTGGCCTCCACAAAAGCTTCATAGAACTCTTCAAGTTCTTCAAGTTCCTCCTCCTCTGGAGATTCCAGCAAACTGTTGAAAATAATCCTCACGGTGGTTTCGTTTTCCAAAGCATTGCTACTGGGGTCAAGAATCAGAACTGCTTTTTGCTCCGGGGAGAGAGTGTCCAGAACCTCCAACTAAGGAGAGATGAAAGACAAATGACACATTTCCAGATTTCTCTGGCCACTGCAATGAAATGCTGAGCATCAGCAGTGGTCACTTGAATGGTAAAATAACAATGACAGTCTTGTACTTTAGCTATAAAGAACCTGTATAAAAATGACATTTATAGTACCCCTGTGATGTTTAAATCTTTCAGGTCTGAATAGGTTACATCCTCGGAGAATGGTCCCAAATTTATTTGTAGAAAGTCAGCATCATTTTGGATGTTCTCTCTGCACGCTATAAGAGGAGAAATATGCATTTTTTGATCACAATAGAGAATATACAGTATGCATGTTAAACTGAATGTGGAAAGTAGAATCTGTTTGAATGTGGACTCTTCAATCAAACAGAGCTCTGTTGTCAGAACAAAGGATCAAACCAGATGTGAAAAAATGCGACTGTGCACTGGAGTGCTTGCGAGAAGCCCACCTGGTTCACGGATTTGGTGAGCAGATTCTTTGAGGTGGTCCACTAAAACCTGTGCAATTTCCCGTTTTCTATGCGATTCCATGTTTTCAGAGACCTTGCCTATTCCTCCAACGCTGCAAAGGAGAGAAAGAAAAAATTCTGAATTTGAAACTTCTCATTTTGACGATGGTGTCATCGCACAGTCCTTTCGAATCCTGTGACGAAATCATTTTAACCCATCTGAATGTCAACGATATGTTCTCTTTCCACAGCTATTCCAGTCATGGTCCATAGTTGAAGTGGGATTCCAACTCACATGATGTGGTAATTGGTGCAGCTGATGTTTGAGATAGCGATGGAAAGCATCTCTGCTTTAATACTTGGGAGGACAAGAATCAGCTTGACATGGAACCAGAGCATCCAGTCTTGGCCTTCAAATTCTGGGAACTTCATTTTGATGATGTGGAAGGTGCGAGTCATCATAATGTCTCTTACAGCAGGCTTGATTTCTGGGAGCTGGTGAAAAACAATGCAACAAGATCATCTAAACGTCAGATCTCTCTACAGGGACATTTAAATGGGCTCGAAAAAGGACCTTGAACTCAACGCACTGTTGCGAGCCTCAAAACCCAGCCCTGCTTCCCCTGTAATGAGGACTGTGCTCGTGAAAAGCTTTTTCACTTTCCCTTCTCAGGTTGAATACCTCTGAACGCGTGGACAGTTGAGTCAGATACTCATCGATGTTCCGGAAAGGGTCTTCTGTCTCCAGTTGGTCAAATACAGTGTTGATCTGATCTGTGTTCTTCAGCGCTCCCGAAATCACTGTCAGGTCTGCTGTCTGAGTTGGGGTCAGCAGGGCCAATGTTTCGAACTGCAAACCAGAATGGGAAAAGGATGCTTCACCATCTCAGCTAAAAGCATTGCTGCCAAGGAGTTGTACTCAAGACAAAAGAGAAATCAGAGGACCTTCTTAGCTGACTTACGCTGGAGAAATTGTCATTGAGTCTGACCAAATCTTCCAGCGGAGCAAAGACAGTAAAGTTTCCAAAGTTCTTCTGAAGCCAGTCTGTGCTGCCATCGGTGCTAGAGAGGCAGCTGGGATCTGGAGAGGAAACACGAAAGAGATGTAATTCAACAGTCTACTTTGTGCATCCACAAATTGAACCTTCCATATCAACACTTATAAAATTTGCTCAGATCAGAAGCTGGAGCATTTGTAAGCCTAATCCTCAGCCAAACTGGGAATGATAACGACTTTATACCTGGGCCTTAGATTTCAGTATGACAAATACCTGAAGTGTCATTCCTCGAAAGGAAGAGATGGATGAAGTGAGTGTAGACAAATCGCTCTTGCTTTCTGTCCAAGGATGAGATTTGTTCACTCAGTGCTCTCACCCTGAAATTGAGAGGAACAAAAGCTCACGGTAATGCTACCACCTGCTGGCATCTTCATTAATTATTCACAACCCCTGTATGCAATCATAACAAAGGAACGTATATCTATGCTTACACGGCCTGGTAGGTCTCACAGCTGAAGTTCTTAGTACTGAGGCAGGAGAGGAACTCTTTGGACACAGATGGAATGAACGGTTTGAGCTTAATATCAAACCACATTTTGATGAAGCTGACATCTTGTAGCTCTTCCTCGGTGAAGTTATTGATTTTAACTTCTCCAATTACATCTAGCACCTCTGGCACGAATGGACTATTGATGGTGGAGGTCTGTGAAAGCAAAAATGTGTCTTTACAAGGAGGCCTGCATCGATTGCACCCAACACCAACATCATTGTCCGTAAGTTTCTCTGTGAAAATTCTCTACATCAGAATATTTGAAAAACACTTGAGATTGTCAATGTAACTGGGATGTATCAATATGTAATAAAATCACAAGTCTTCAAAGACCCATTGTATCAAGCTGCACATGTGTGTATTCAATGGAGAATAAGATGCTGATTACTCAAACTACTCATTTACTTTGTTTGCATATTGAATTACATTTCTGTGAGAATGCGCAAGTTATTGTACCATGAGTGAATAACGGTCTAGAGCCTCATCCAGGGCACTTGACATTTTGGTGAAGAACAGCTTCCAGGTTTCCAAAGAGTAAGTCAAATTGCTGGACAATTTGCATTTCAATAGTGTGCCCAGGTTTTCTGCTGTCAGTTGTGTCTGTGTGGAGAAAAGGCCATATTAACACTATCCAAATTAAGAGAAAATTGTTGTTTTGAAAGTGTTTCACACATTAGCCCAGTGATTAGAGGGTAATGCTGACACTTAATCTTATAGGACCGTATGTATTTTTGTCAGAAGGTCGAAGAAAACCTACCGAGGAGCATGCATAGTCAGAAATGCTGAAATTGCAGAGCATTTCAGAAGAATTTCCTGATGCCTGATCCAGTGAAAGCAAATCGCTGTGTGACACAAATTGAGAAATGTTAAAAACATTACTGGCATTTAAAAAAATAATATCTCACAAATCCTTCTACTTCACATTATTATTTTCAGGCCACTTAGAAAATAATTGAGGAAGAACATACACTACTGTTAGCTTCGACAACATGCCTCAGAGAAAATAAGTCAAGCCAGAGTTCTCTCTCTCCCTTCTCTCTCTCTCTCTCTCTCCTCCACACACACACACACACACACACAAACACACTCGGGTGCACACATGCACACACACACACACTCAAACACACAACGCACCTGTTGATTTCAGCACAAATGCTTGCTTCTGCAAAACATGAAAATTAAGAATGACCAGTATGATATATACAGTTGATGAAACAAGACACTTATTTAATTGTATTTGTATGTAGAAATGTCTACATTACTCTTGCCAAAAGTGACTTACCTTTCACTGGTGTTTCTTTGCACTGCGGAAAGAGAAAACAGGGTATTATTCCCACAACTCACGTCGAATTGAAACACGCGCCAAACCTGTGCCTTTTCCAGTAGCTGACATTTGCACAGAAACCTCCATACATCCTATAATTCTTCCCTATTTTGCATTCTGAAAGTATTATTTTTCTGTGTTTACCCATATCAAAAGAATGCAGAAAATAAATTATGTCAATGAAGAGCAATAATCATCTGAATACCGGTTATACCAACAAATGCAAACTTACCTCACCCACAACAGGGATCTCATTGCAACCTTTTATTTAAAAAAAAAAAATGGAGAAAAAAAAAACATGGGACTAGTCATTAATAAGACCTTGACATCTTAGACAGCATAAAAAAAAATCAATAATAGTTCCTTTTAAGTAGTTGTACTTTAAGTAGTGTTTCCCCACAACTTTCATGACTGCCTTTTTCTTTGGGAAAATGTTGAATAATTACTTACCTTTTGGAACTCTCTGTATCAAAATTTCCCTGCTTGAAGCAATGCCCTGCGTGAGTTCAGGTGGAAGAGATGCCAAACTTTGATCAAGCCCTTTCAATCTTAGGAAAGACAAGAGAGAGTTAATGAACGGTCAATTCTGTGGTCCTACCATTTTACATCAATGTCTTCCATTTCAGGGTTGATGAACCATTGAAAGACAGCCAGAACACACTTACATGGCATGGTAGGAGTCACAGCTGATATTCATGGGGATTACAACCAAGCTTCCAGGATTAAAGCTGGCCAGAAGGACAACCAGGTTGACTTGGAACCAGAGAGCAAAGTCACTCGGTTCAAAGACGGGGAATTGCGGAGCCAGTGCCATCAAAGTCAAGTTTAGCATTGTGTCTCTTACGCGCGGGTTTTCAATGACTTTCACATTTTCCTAAAAAAGGGAACGGTTCAAAATTAAGAACGTTATACAGTGCAGCGTACGTGGCCAAGGACATCTGCATTAAACGTATTGTTATTATAACACTGGCCATGTGTCTCATCAGAAATGAAACCCAAGCTTGAAGTGAAATTATTCACCTCCTCTGTGGCCTCCACAAAAGCTTCATAGAACTCTTCAAGTTCTTCAAGTTCCTCCTCCTCTGGAGATTCCAGCAAACTGTTGAAAATAATCCTCACGGTGGTTTCGTTCTCCAAAGCATTGCTACTGGGGTCAAGAATCAGAACTGCTTTTTGCTCCGGGGAGAGAGTGTCCAGAACCTCCATCTGCATGGTGATTAGTTCCAAGAGACATTTTTCAAAATCCATCGATCCATCCATTATCTATACCTGCTTATCCTAGGCATGGTCACCGGGGTGCTGGTGCCTATCCCATTGTGCATTGGGTGAGTGGCAGAAATTTACCCTGGACAGGCTAATCTATCGCAGAGCACACACAGCATTCACTCACACACTCACTCCTATGGGCAATTTAGAGTGTCCAATTAGCCTACCTGGTCATCTTTGGACTATGGGAGGATATCGGAGCACCCCATGGAAACCTACACGGACATCAGGAGAACATGCATACTCCACACAGAAAGTCCCAGGCTGGATTCAAACCTACGATTTTCCGTTTCTGTGTGGCGACAGTGCTACACACTGCACCACCATGCTGCCCCTATTTTTCAAAATGCACAGATAATCTTCAATGTGTTTTCTTCTCATTTTAGTAATATCAAGATTATTATTGAATTATATTAAACAAAATGAAAGACTTGGCAGTTTACTAAATAGATTGCTTGATGAATTAAGGTACTTACTGCAGAGAAGTTTTTGTTTACACGGAGAAAGTCTTTCAGACTTGCCAATACAGAAAATTGTCCATAATTTAATTGTAACCATTCCTCATTCCCATTTGTGCCTGATATGCATGCAGGATCTGCAAAAAAGTTTCAAAAGTATATTAATTTTCATTGGAGAAAAACAAGCGATCTTTCAGTTTCTAATGGAAAATCTGAAGCAGTCCTAACCTGATGTTTCTGTCCTTGAGAGGAAGACATTGATGAAATGAGTGTATATAATTTGTTGTTTTATTTTTCCCGTAGATTGGAATTCATGATTAAATCCTTTCACTCTGTAATTTTAGGAAGAATGGTTGTCACCTTAGTAAGCCTTTGGCAAAAATAGTGAGCATAATCAATGTAAATCTTGGCATGTTACAATACTGGTTTCACATACATGGTCTGGTAGGTTGCACAACTCAAGCCTTTAGAACTCAAATTAGATATGAACTCTTCTGACACAAATGGGAGGAGTGGCTTTAGTTTGATCTGGAACCACAACTTGATGAAATTCACATTTTGGAGATTGTCAGCAGTGAGGGTGTTTAGATCTCCAAATACATGAAGCACATCGGGGTCTGATCTGTTGTTAGTCTAAAAATAAAAACAAATAATTATGTCTAGGTCATTTAAACAGAACAGCGCCACCCAATAAGTTACATAAACAAAAAAGTTCCACATGTAAAAATCAAAAAGAGTTTCCTTATTGGAAATTTTTGAGAGTAAAACATTAATGGGATTTCTTGGTTTTATTGCACATTTAAATTTGTATTTTTCATTAATTTAATGTAGCTTGATGTGATGGTACAATCAGAAATCTATAAGAATACATTTCTATTGATTATGAATATCGATATTCTTAGCTGGAGTTACATAAATATTTTACTATACCAGATGAAAGTGGAGTGTGATAACTGATTCCATTATTTGTCTGAGTTCACTTTGGACAATTTGCAGTTTTTCATCAGTGAAGTTTTCATTATTTCGAGCACAAAATACAACATGGTCTGTAAGATTGTCCAGTGCATTTGAAATCTGAATTAAAACATAGCAGAGAAGACAACAAAAATCAAAACTTAGGACATGAATTAATACCATTTCCCATGTGATATGAATACCAAGAATAATTAATAAATGAACCAAGGACATCTGTGTTTTGAGTTAAAACTTGTTTGACTTTTTGTTTTTTTTTCTATAGACATTTTTAAATTTAGACATGACAAGGTCAGTACATTAGGCATAGACATATGTTGCAGTGAAATATTTTTACTTTTTATTTATGGTTTTTTTTTCCAGATAATTTTGTTTAAGTTTTACTTTGTTGTGTGCACCAATATGCTATGATACATTTAGAGGGAGAGTTTCAGTCAGCACCTCATTCCCCATCACATTGTTCAAGAGGGGCTGCCCTGGTCAATCTGGAACCTATGGCTTACCTGCACCAACTGTGTAAATAGAGCAGTCCTCTGGAGAAAAGATTGTATACTGTTTGCTGAGAGCAAAGAAACAGCATGTGACGACATATTTAAATGTTGTGCATGCTGATCCGGTTTTGATTTTGCAATATTTTGCAGTGATATAATGCAACTCTCCAAATAGGGAGGAAAATCAGATTAAAATATTTTTTTTGACAGATATGCTAATGTTATTATGTATTATGCTATTATTTCACTATTTTATACTTGAAATTGACAGTTAACTGACTACAAAATAATGCTAATAGTCATTATTTTGCTGGTTTTGCTAGAAATCCTGGTGATTAGCTAATGAGTACAAAACTTAATTTGTACTCTTTATTTTGTGTAAATGAAACAATACATCAGTGTGTAAGGCAAGGACATTTAATTATTTAAATGTTGGAGCTCCATAAAAATAGCGTATACTCAGATGAGTTCATTACTTTGTTCTTCTCCCATAAGTAGACACACAACAATGCTGTTGATGTACTTCATTCTGTATTTTTAATAAAGCTTACTAAAAAAGTTGCTTGATCAACATTTTTTCCTCCACAGGAGTCAGCAGAGAAAAGTCCAACTGAATGAGAAAACCTATAAAGAAAGCAAATATTACCTTTTTGGTTATAGGTGAAATTACTTAAATATTTTTGCATTTTGCAGATATTCTTATCCAGAGTAACTCACAAATTGGAAAACAGTGTGTTCACAAAATGCTAGTAATGAGCATGTGCACATACCCATCTCCCAAACCACATTTCAGTGTTTCTAGAACAAGAAATGTCAAAAAAAAGTCAAACATTTTAATCATTCATATTTTGCAAGTTATATTATTCATTATATGAACATGTCATAAGTAGATTTTTGATCTTACCATTTATTGTGGTTCTGTTGCACTGTGGAACACAGAAAAACGTGAATTATTGTCATTTAAGAGTAGATACTTAAGTTAACAGGTTTGCTCATAGTACTTAAGACTGAACAGTCTAAATGGACCGGGAGATTGTTTTGGAAGTGTATATATTTAAAGGATGAAATAAAAACAATGGATTGAATAATACATAAATGTCGACATGCAAGTATAATTAAATCATAAAGTTATTTCCTGCTAATTAGCTTAATTTGTTTCAGACTATTATTGGTCCTTTCACGAATGGGGGTTCAAAAAATGATTGAATATTGACAGGTTTAATCCTCCAAACTGCACGTTTATTGAAGTCAAGAGTGAATAAAATTGTAAATTGATAACATTACCTGAGCAGAGGCCAGGGGAGTGCCAAAGCCTAAAATGATTCAAAATCAATAAAATGAATATTTACAATTCACAGCTCCATAAAATACTTTTGAGAGATTAGATAATATTGCCTTTTTTAATAACTTATGTTTGTTGAAACTCACCGATGCCAACGAGAGCCAGGGTAAAGGCAAGCACAGGGAGAGAGAGGTCCTTCATTGTTACACTGACATTTGGTTCACCAACTCACTGCGTGAAAAACAAGCTTTTGCTTTAGTCCTGTATGTTTATAAATGTGATCATAAATAAATCACTGAAAGCATGAAACATTTTTATTATATACTATATGACATGTCATTTTGGTAATCTGTGAAAACATATTTTAAATAATTTGCACAAAATATAAAGAACATATACATACAACATTAGAGGATTACAGTTCACCAATGAACATTATAAATCAAATTTAAACTAGGGATGCCATGTTTCATGCAGAAAAACCAAACCATTCAGTTTGCCATCCACTGTGTGGTTCCTTGCGCGTAATTGATTTGGTTAGTTTGTTTCAAAATCCTCTCCGACAATCTAGCTATGGCACTCTTTGTACTTTTTTAATCTGTCATTTAAAGATCACATTTGATTCAGTTTCTGTTTGATGTCACTTAGAATAAGGAATGCAAAGAGATAACTCATGCTTTTTGTTTAAATTAAAAATCCAGCAGAACTGTTTACACAGGAGAAGTTGTGACCAGTACAGCTCATAGCTGAAATACCAGTCAGTCCATCATTTTGCGAAAGGGGCTATATGCACAATAGAATATTGATGTGTTTCTGGTGAAATTTCAGTCAGCTCAGTAACTTCCTTTTTATGTGAAACAATTACAGTAGTAGTGAAACAACTCGTAAGTAGCAGAAACTACATAATCATAATATTTTGAGGATCTCGAATTACCTCCATTTTCAGAAAAGTTATCCCCATTTTCAAAAAATTATTTTTAAATTTTATGACAGTTAATATACTGATTTTCAAGCATGATCTCCAGGAAAACCATTTAAATATCAGTGGCATAAAATTTAAATGGAGGTCATGATTGTTGACAGCCTTAACCTATAATGTGGGTGTTCTTTTCTATCTGTAAATAACAAAGTGAGACTTTTCCTTTTGATAGAAAACCTTTTTTTTTTTTTTTTTTTTTTGCTCTTCCCGTTGCTGCATTTACCCTGATTAGCTGGTCTCAATTGTGGTTGCTGTAGGGAAAATCTGGGACTTTGTACGCATGTGTCTATGGTTATTTGGAAACATGCAAGTAAGGAAGCTGTGCAAAGCAATTGGTGAAACTGCATTGATTACTGTTAATTTTCTTTACGTGTTTTAATATTTGTACTATAGTGTTTTAAAAGTAAATTTTTTTGTATAAATTTTGTGCATAGAACTTCCCAGTAGCACCTATAGCAGCTTTTTAGCCCTTTTGCACTCTCCCCTTTTTGGGGAGTCAGGTCATAGTGGATACGTGGTGGTGGGGCCAGGAAGCTTACGTTTTGTTTGGTTTGGAGTTGGTTTTCGCACTAGTAGTGACTACTATGCACCAATGTGGGCTTTTTGGTTTCTAGCTTCCCCTGTGCCCTGCAGCTACTCCCTGGGCTCATTACAATTGCTTATTTTGCTTCCTTGGATCCTTTCCTCACATCATTTCATTGCTTCCTTAGCTCCACCCAATGGAGTACACAAGGAAACGATGGAAAATGGAACGTCCTTGCTCTTTCAAGCCTCAGTTTGAAGCCACGGCAATTACAGACATGGCAGATAAGGAGGAGTGGATCCACAGTCATGTATTTATGTAACTCATTCCAAAAAAATACTTTGGCAAAGGAGGCGCTCACAACTCTGGGACCCTCCTCTCTCCAAACTCCTTCAAGGAGCATTTAATGGATTGGAATGCCCTTAAAGATGGTGGACCTCAATTGATTTCCAGGTCAGGTGAAGACCGAGGACAGATAAAATAAGTGACTGGAATGAGCCCCTTGTTCCTGACTGACCCAGTTTTTCCTCCAAGGTCCTTCCAGCCCTTTGGTGCTATTGACTGCAATGGCTGTTTAAAAACCCACTTGTGGGTTGCTAGTTTTTTATGGATTGTTGTGTCCTCAATAGAGCTACACTGCAACAGCATTTTGAGCCTGCACTTTGTGTCTCTCCTGCTCTTTATTAATAAGCAACCTGTGTCTACTTGCTTTAAACTTTCTTGGACACCCCCCTCCCATACAGAAATGGGGGTTTCATAGTCAAGATTGTTAGTGTACCCATCATGTGGTAGGGTCTTATAAGGAATGACTGCACTTTTACCCCTGATCTTTTCACTTGAGTTGCCATTTTAAGTCACTCTGGATAAGAGCTACAAAATTCCTAAAATAAAGTGAGTGAAGACCAGCGGAGGTCACTGGCGAACCTGCCCTCCCTAGTTGATACTAAAAGTATGAACCCTTATGGGGCCAAACATCACAATCCATACTTACAGTCTGGACTTGATTTCAGATCACAGGGTGCATCCATAAATTGTAACTGCATTAACAGGATGAGCCACCTCAAAGAACCTTAATTATTTTTCTCTCATGAAGCCTTCTGAAAATGTAAGGGAAATGCAAGACATTTGGGCAAGTTAATTTAATATCCTGAAAGAATGCTGCTCTGCATTCCAGCATGGCAGGAACTGGCTTTTCTGGGTAGGCATGTATGGTCTACTCCCTATACTCTAATACTCTGATACTTGGTAAATTTGCTATAGTAGTCTAAGAGAGTAGTTCTATGACTAAGGCAAAAAGAAGTGATGATAAAATAAAGCCCTGTCTTGTGATCTGTCAATTTGGAAACTACAGAATAAAAGGCCATTGGTGGTTGCCACCATACTGAGGTTAGAGTATAACAACATGACTAAATTTAAGAAAAATTTAGAGGGTGGCAAAAAGGAATAAAATACAAACAATTATAATTGTTACATTACAGGCATTTAGCAGATGCTCTTATCCAGAGTGACTTACACAATGATTTACATCGCATTTACATTGCATCCATTTGCACAGCTGGATATACACTGAGGCAATGCAGGTTGGGTACCTTGCTCAAGGGTGCAACAACGGTGTCCTACCTGGGAATTGAACCTTACAATACCAGCTCCTTACCCAATGTACTACACAGCCGCTCCGGCTTATGGCTTAGAAAATGGTCAGAAATGCATTCCCAAATCCTGTCAAGCTTGCCGTATTGCTGAATTCATGGGACAACAAAAAAGCCTTCCTATCTTATTCTTTCAATAAAATGTTTCATCATTGAAAAAAGATGCTTACCTGTATTACAGCCCATCAGTAATAAAGATGTCTAAATAAGGTTCTTCTTATGTCTTAGGCTCTGGAATGAAGTGGCACCTTTGTTATCACTCAGCTTTGAGTTTTTTTTTTAGGGTGTGGTAAAGATGACAAAAAGGAGGAGCAATGTGAATGTCAAACTGAACTAAAAGACTGTCTCTTAGCTATTATTCTGAAATTACCTCTTATGGAAATAAAGTAGATACCCTAATTGACTTAACACAGGAAATGTATGGCAACATGAAATGTGTGGAGTTGTGTGAAATTGAGTTTGAATGCCTAAAGCCCAGGTGTATGTAAACTTTTGGCCTCAACTGTACATTTCCCTACTGATAATGCAAATGTTGTGCCACTATTTGAACATCTGCTTCATTCAGATTGACAATTGACAATTTCAGTACTTTACCAAAAGTGAAAATGTAAATGCTTTTTGGATTTGGGATTTCATTTTATGTGGGGGAGTCACTCCAATCATGCCAAAATGTCATTTCGGTTTTATTCAAATTAGCTGCTCAAGGGTTTAAATTGTTAATGAAATCTGAAATTTTCATTAACATTTTCTGTGTGTGCACATGATAAGTCAGCAAAATAGCAAAGAGTACAATTAAATTAACATTAACAAAATAGCATTTACATTTTGGCAGGTTTATACTTCCATATGAGGCATCTTTTGACATTTTTTTATTTATGAGGTGCTTATTGCAAGGTTCTTCTTATGAGCAATCTTTTTTGTTTGCTTGTTGTTTCATACGTAGACAAGTACCTTTTTTAAGTGATTAAAACGAAATGGCACTTCAGTTTAAGTTATATGAATGTTAACACCCTCCTTACACCATATTTCACTCCAAATATAGAGTTTCAAGACAGGAAAGTCATGTATTTAAACATTTTCTCATAATGGCAAACAATAACCAGGGATAGCAGAAATAACCTTTCAATCAATTATTTCTTCATGTTTATGAGGATTCCACCCCAAGACAACACAGCACTGATACAAAGCACCGATCTCCCTGTACTGTATGTGTGTCTGTCTTTGACAGTGTGAAACTTGATCTTGTTATTGCAATTAAAATGAGTAATTTATTCATTTGCGTTGCAGCCCAAACCCTACACACATTCAGAAAACCGGGAGTTATTTGCTGAACACAACAGATAAAAATGGTATTGTAAAGGTCTGACAGACAGTGAGAACATGGTGATGCAATAAATGTTCCAGAAGGTCAAGAAGAAAGTCTCCTTGACTTTCCATAACTTTCATTGGTACACTCTGAAATGGATAAAAAGTACTGTCATTTCTATATGGTGAAACCAAAATGTATTAAAATACATTAAACTTTCATAAAAGAATTAAAATCTGCACTAAGACACTGCGGAGCCATATATATATATATATATATACAGTATATACACACCGATCAGCCACACCCTTAAAACCACCTGCATTTTTCAGATTTTTTCTGATTTAATATTTTCTTTTCTCTGTTTGTAATCAAACAATTTACACGTGGCCAAACAAAAGAGTCATGTTTTGTATTTGGTTGCATATCCTTTGCATGCCATGACTTCCTGATGTCTGTGACCTATCAACATCATCAGAGTCTGGATATCTTATTGTCAGGTTGTCCTACAAGGGATAGCAAACTCTTTGCATTTGAATGGATCACTATGGGAATTGGGGGGTGGGACTATATTCAACTGTAAATTATGCTGATACAGTATGGAACACATTTGTTGGCTAAATGAGCCTCAAACCACCATGCTGCTGCCAGATATGGAGTAGACACTGCAAGCATTGTTTCTCCTGATTAATTTTCCAATTGAACTCAATGGAAAAAATAGTCAGGAGAAACAATGCTTGTGTATATATATATATATATATATATATATATATATATATAGTACAGTTGGAGAGGTCAGATAGAGGCCACGAGGAGTGCCTGACTGGTGCTTGTAGAAACTGAAGAGCCATTCATTTCCATATGTAAAAAAAGTAAATGTGAGCATATTGTCAAACTTGAAAGTTTCACAGCTATAGATTGAACTGAGAAAAAATGGTACTGAGTGAGCAGACAAACCAGTTCCTTCAGTTCTTTAAGTTCGGTCAGTGATTAATTCCTTCGGTTCTTTTACTTCTGTTCATTAATTTGTTCAAGAAAGACATCATCAGTCCCTTTTCTTTACTTCTCTTTCAGTTCATAAATGGATACATGTTCTCATCCAGTGATTGTTTCGGGTGTATAAGTTCAGTGATTACTCACTTATATGACTTTTATTAAACAGAGCTTCTCATATATTCTGTTTAGCCTTTTCAATTCGAGTCAGAGCGGGACATTACTCAGCAGGAAAGCACCAAGGACAGCCCTCATAAAATAAATCAAAACGATGAAGATCGGAATAGACGAGAGTAGGGCATAAGACTAGAGATTGTGTCTCTGCAGAAACTGTTCGTCTATGCCAACAGATGGAAAAGTTCCCTGTTGTAAAGAGCTGCACTTGCAGCAGCTGTTCAAAGTCACTTTACCATATGGGTCAAACTATAGTTTTTGATGAAACTAAAACGTGTCATCATCCCCATTAAATTAATTAACGTAACGTTATTGTACATATACAATGTGGATCAATAATAACGTTACGATAGGAGCGTAAACCTATGATAACAGCCTACCTTCTTTAAATGCATAATCCCTAAATGATAATACATGCTGATACATTAAGATGTTTATTGAATCCACCCTATTCACAGATATCCCGTGTATCACATCACACACAAATTCTGTGGCATTGTATTGATATTTTTCACTATTAATAACTGCAACTGCTGGAAAAAAACAACTGAGTAAATCTCCAGTGCAACCATTTTACATCATCTACCCAAAGTGCACTGTGCGTCTAAAATAACGACAAGGTCAAAATTTCTATTGAAAGGTGGTGTTTAAAGAAAAAAAAAAAAAAAAAACTGAAATCTTTTGTGTGGTTTTTACAACATGTTTCCATGGTTGATAGCATTTACAACATGTTAAGCCATACAAGTCTTAACAGCCGGGGTTCCCTTAAAGCACAATTGAAAAAAATGATTTTGTTCATAAGAATACGAGCATCAATAGAACTGTATTGGCTCCATGGAATGGTGGGCCTAACATTTTTTATATTTATACAGTTCGTGTAAGAAGTAAATCTTGCATTACTAGATGCAAAAGTTAACAGAGTTTCCATATATTTAGGGTGAAAGCTATGATTGCTAAAAATGTTCCTTTACTGAAATCCTGATATTTTGGACTAATGACTGTAAAAATCTAATGTATTTACTAGGCCAGATATTTACCACTTAAGTATTGTATGGTACAAATTCCTTGCATTTTGCGATGTAGGCCCAGTTGTTCAAGTGAGAAACTGGGACTTGATTTAGTCATCGATCAATAATTGAAAACAGCATTAACTAGTTTATAGCTTTAACACATACATTTGTAGCCACATGTTATTTACCACAATAGCATTAGTAAAACAACCTGACACACTGCATAGTGTTATACAGTATTTGCCAACTATGTGGTGAAGATAAGAGTGTGGAAGAAATAAAATTGTATTTAAAGGGCAGAGAAACCAATGTGATGATGATCAGCACCTTTCAGGTTAGGACATATTTACCATACTAAAAATATGTGAGATATCTGATACTCTTCTGCTGTCACAGCTGTCATCATATTTGACGCCTCCCTGTCCTTAGATTATAACCTTATAATTATAACACAGATCAGAGAACAGCATTCTTTCTCCTGAAATAGCATACATTTCACAGACTCTGTCATGACAGGACTGACAACAACAGTGCATGGACTGATAACTTTGGTGGGCCTTGTGCCAAATCACTGTAAACGCTTACGTTACTCCTGTTCTTGTATCAATGCACTGTCCTCCAGTCAAATTCAGAACTGTGCTTATGATTTATCTGTCTTTATAGATATTTAACATGGTTCAGCCTATCTAGAAGAACTGCTTTCCATTTAGAATCCCTCACATTCACTTTCTGTCTGTCCCAAGCGATTCCAGACTCCTGTACCTAAAACTTTCTTTCATTTCAATAAATGCTTTTGTCCTACACAGAGTCTGTGCGCGCTCATTCAAAATGCATAAACTCAATGCATTCATGCTATGTATGGGTAAAATGAAGGATGATGAATCACTCATTTTAATGAACATTGGTGATTTAAAACATTTATTTTAAAAATTATTTTAATTCAATAGGCAGGCATAATCTCAAAATGCCTAACATACTGAGGGAGCCATGAGTCACTTTTAGTCAACATTACAGCTCTCCAGATTAAACCAGTTCCACTCTGTGAGGTACACCCAACATTACAAGGCACATTAAATACAATATATCCTTAAGTGCACCCAGTTGCATATCTAATGTGTATTTTAAGGACATAGTTACTATGTTTGCACTTTAATTTATAACTATAAATAAAATGCTCAGAAGCAGGGATGGATCCCCCCCCCCCCCCCAAAAAGACAGTGCACCCAGTTGCATATCTAATGTGTATTTTAAGGACATAGTTACTATGTTTGCACTTTAATTTATAACTATAAATAAAATGCTCAGAAGCAGGGATGGATCCCCCCCCAAAAAAGACATTTTTCCTCTGCCCCATAAACTTAGCAGAGAACTAACCTTACATGCACAAACTACATTCATGGACAGGTCCTTGCCTTTCAGACACATTAAAGATCAGAGAAAACATGTTTACTTCTGTAGTGCCATCTGTTTTATATATTGTTCAATAAGCTCATTGCGATCATGGTTAATGCGTTTTTGTTTTTTACAATAGTGATCTGTGATCATGTCAAACTTAGTCTATATTCTACAGAAAATGTATTATTGAAACTATTCAATTATATAATTTGTGGTCATTTTGTTGGCGCTAGAGTTATTTTCTGACATGCAAAGATTGTTGGAAAATATATCTGTGCATGATGTTGTCCAATGTCAAGTGTCTATTTGTCATAACTGTTGGCTTGCTTGCGTGGTCAATTATTTATGTTAGCTAGCTAGCTGAGGAAGAGAGCAAAGAGTCCTACATACTAGCTACAACTAAGCATATAAAAATGCCTTATAAAAAAATGTCAAAAAAAGTTTTTCTGACCATGGATATATAACAACCTTCCGTGCACAACTGCTGTCATTCAGGACATGTTTTAAAACTGAGATCCTCCAAATGAGTGAGTAGATAAAGTGCATTTCAAGCAGACTTGTGTTGAGTTTCTGGTGTTGCCAGCATGTTATAGGCCTAGTTTGAATTGGGCAGCTGCCATGTGTCTCAACAATAGTTTTTTTTTTATTTAGTGTATATAGTCAAGTGGAAGTGCTAAACAGTACATTAGCAGTACATTTCAGGAGTCATCTTGTCACAAGAATCTCTGGATTTCTTTTTTTTTTTTTTCTGGGCATGTTCATAATTAATGCAATTACTTCTGTTTGGCATCCATGATGTTTTTCCCCAGGTTCAGCTGAAAAACAATCTATGTAATTCAAACAACACATTTGTTTTCTTGGGGTATTCCTATGGTGTTTCTATAGTGTTGGGTTGTATGACAGTAGACAGTCAAACAAAAGGATGTGTTGTAATCATTTTTCTTATCTGACATCAAACCGTGAGAATGCATGGGTGTAACCTTTCTGCTGCTGGGAATGTAATGAATGTAGCCAGTAATTCACAGGTCAGAATTATTTTTGTCTCATTGTCATTGTGACACACAGAAAAAAATATACACATCTTTGTGTGCCCTGCAGTAGATTGGCAACCTGTCCAGGGTGTATTCCTTATGGTAAGATGGAAAAACACAAGGACAGGTTACTTTAAATAATTTAGAATACATTGGGTAGCAGCATTGATTTGGAATATGGCATGTTTAATTTGTGTGAGCTAAGATAGTATTGACATCAGTACTTTGAGTGGCACTGTAAAAGTTCAGTACTTTTTCGTTTTTACACATATTTTTGTATTCAAATAGTTTTCAAAGTGTATACACAATCTTGACCCTCTCCCTACTTCATTTTCTAAGGCTACTTTTAACTGCTTAGTTCAATGTATTGAGGACAAATAATGTGAATATCCCAACATTTTCTGCAGCAAAAGAAAGATAAAATTGAGGTAATTACATTTGGTAGTACAGCTAAGATAAAATAACTTAAGGTTCAACTTGATACTCTGTCTCTTAAGTATAAGGATCAAGCTAAGTATCTTGGTGTCATTATGGATGCTGACTTTTAATAGCCATATAAACAGTGTCACAAGATCAGCTTTTTTATCACCTTAAAAACATATAAAAAATCAGGTTATGTATCAAAACCGGACTTAGAGAAACTGGTGCATGTTTTTTATTACCAGCATATCACAGACCTGCCAACCTTAGGAAAATATTCTGAGTACCAGAATAGTCAGTGTAACGCTTAGTTCACATGCTTTCGCACCACTTCGCTTTGCATGCACACACAAGCCTTTCTTCATAATTCTAGTTTTGACTGTTAAATTGACCTGATTCTAAAATATCACTTGCACTGCACTGGGCTATATTATGATATACTTTCAAGTCAAAAGTTTGAGTACACCTGCTTAAAACAATTTTTTCATGATTAATATTGCATTATATGATATGTGTGCTTATACAAACTGATAACCATAAGTGAATTGCATTCACTTATTTTATAAAAATGGAAATAATTTATTTTGTATATTGTAACATATGTTTTCATTTTCAAGTATTTACAGAAACTTATGTTGTAATGTAAAAAAAAAAAAAAGCTTGTTGCGATGTAAAACACTGTCAATTATGAATAAAACCAAGTTTCTGTTCATGATTTCCATTTTTATTTAATAATTCAATAATTGAATCAGCTTATATAGGCACACATCATATAGGCCTAATGAAAAAAATAGTATTCGATTGAAAAATTATCTAAGAATGTAGGCTTTTTTTAACTAGAGGTCTAGCTAAATTATTACCTGAAGCTCCTTGGTGGCTAATGTCAAAATCATAATTGCACAATGTGCAAAGTGCATGGTGCGGAAGTTTTGACGGGCGGAGGCATGGCCATTGGTCCTGATATTTTGCGAGGAACTTCTGGGGGGCATGGACTCACTTCTTTTTAGTAGGTCTGCTGCTCTCTGTCTCCTTGTCAGTATCCTCGTAATCTGACGTCATGATTATTTTATAACTGCAAGGCTGGTCGGGTGACTGGCTGCAATAATAGGAATTATTTGCTACGTTAGCAGTCTATAGTCAAACACCTTTACAGTGATCACTTTGCTCCAACAGAGCGTGCGTGTCAAAGTTTGAACAGGGAGTCTCCGTAGCGTTTGAGTTACTGCACACGTCTCGTAACGAGGCTAAATCGCATGTGAGCTACTACTACGGCTAACTATATACACAAATTTATCTCATTAGGATATACCCCTTGAAACGCATCATCTCGTAAAGTTACCGAACATGTTTTAACGTTTTATATGTTAACATTACAGTCACATTTTTGTGCTTGATTATCACTCCCCACTTCCCATTTTACCTCAGCAATGCAGCGTTACGCCTCGGTGGATAATAAAGCACCGCTGCGTATCAGTGGATGTTGAGTGGGTCGGGGAGGGGTTACAGAACCATAAGCACAAAGTCGTAGCATCTGGTTCAATCCGAGGGATGTAGTTTCAATACCGAATAAATGTATGGTATTGTTTTGTATTAATTGGTTGTTTTCCGAAATTAAATTACAATTTTTTTTGCCTAGTTTCTGCTGGCATTTCTGCGTATTTTGACCAAGAATTGCGTGGTTGGTACACAAAATACGTGCAGGTTGGCAGGTCTGATATCAGATTACTGCAATGGCTTTCTTCTCTCGTTTTCCCAAAAAAGCTGTGAGATGACTCTTTCTCATTCAGAATGCAGCAGCCAAAATTCTGACTGGAATTAGGAAAATCGATAGCAGTCGTTCCGCCAGAGAGGCGGATTGGTCTCGGCTGCGCTGGATGGTGGAGAGAGCACACGCACCTGGACAGCGTTGGCTAATCAACCCAGGTGCTTAAAGGTGTGCTGCTCTCCACAGTTCGGGCCCGTGACCGGGACCTAACACCGAGAGCGCAGTTATGGTTTTTTGTTTGAGCACAAAAGAAACTCGCTCTCGGTCTCAGGCCCGAACTGTGGAGAGCAGCAAAAAATGTAAAATAACTAAAATCTTTCATGTGGTTTTTATAACATATTTCATAATTTAAGGCATTTACACCATATTAAGACCTACAAGTCTTAACATGCGGGGTTCCCTTTAAAGGCATATCTTTAATTGGCGTCAGTGATCTTGCTTTGGGAATTTCATACACCAAAAGAAAGCGGAACATAAAAATGTCCTAGAATATTTATTTTCTTAAATAAGTTTATTTCTTCAAGAATGACTGGGAGAAAAAAATATCGACATCTTATGTACAATTCTATCATTGGTTTTCATTAGGCTTCCTTTAAAAACATATGATGAAGTGTGCCAATAAAATGGGATCCAGCAACTTATTTGTCTTAAGAAAAAGCCCATAACAAAACACAGTGTCTGGCTTTCATGGTTCTTCATGACAGAGTTTTTCTTGACACTTTGTTCACTTTAGTTTTGTTCTGTATCAGATCTTCATTGTCAGGGAGGCAAATTTAAAAATATTGCCATTTTCCCAGGACTGTGTCTTTGATTGCATCTACATATTGTGCAGGCACCCAATATACCCAATACTGAGAAGCTTCTGTAGGACCCAGCTGAAATGCCTAGGAAAAAGTACAGAACAAACAAATCATTCTTTAAATATTTGTAAAGAAATACAATGAAAAGTCTCACTTTTAAATTGTACTTTAAAATGCTAATATTATGCATTAGTTATTTGAGGCAATATTTAAAAGTAGAACCACAAGACTGAGTTATGGACAGTCAACCGAACAGTATGAACTCTCAAATAATATGTGCTTACACACTGTTTCATGATCCTTACAGATTCTCTTTATCTCTGATGGAAAAACAGTCGGCATTTTGCAGTTGTCAGCTGTCTACTTCAGGAAGGTTATTCTATTTGGCGCATGCATGTGTTAACTGCATCATGCCCATTGAAAAAGGCAATAAAGCTGACATATTTGCCATGATCCCAGCTTATACTTTTTTTGATTAACTCAATAATAAAAAAGCCAATATTTTTCTAATCCAATATTTATATATTTGAGAGTAGCCCATTTTGTTCTTTAAGTATGGCTTGAATAACATAAGTAAACATTCCATTAAAGGATGCAATGAACAATCTAAACTTCATTTTAAATGCCAAATAGTTCTGAGCAATCCCCAAGTCCCAAATGGTACATGTCTACGAGGCTCTACTCTATTCGAGAGCACTCCCTGTTAAATTAAAAATGATTTAGTACTGAGGCAAAGTGAGCCACAACAAAGGGTGAGTGAAACTAATACATCTTTATATATGTGTATATACATCCACACACACTCAGTGAGCTCCATAATGTTTGGGAAGACATTAAACTCCACAATTTCACAGTACCACAATGTTTGCGACATATTAATGTTATGTAAATGAAAGTAGTCACGTTTAGTTCTTTGTTGCATATCCTTTGCATGCAATGACCGCTTGAAGTCTGTGATGCATAAACATCACTAGGTGCTGAGCATCTTCTCTGATGATACTCCGCCAGGCCTCTTACTGCAGCCATCTTCAGCTCCAGTTTCATTTGAGGGCTCATCGGCTTAAGTTGTCTCTTCAGCATATGTATGTTCAATTGGATTCAGATCAGGTGAATGACTTAGTCAGTCAATAATGATGTCCAATGAGTTTTGAGGCATTTGCTTGTACTTGAGCAGATAAGATGCTTCTGTACAATTCAGAATTCATTCTGCTGCTGCTAACAGCAGTTATGTCATCAATGAAGACAAGTGAGCCAGTACCTGCGGCAGGTAGACATGTCCAAACCATAACACCCCCACCACCATGTTTCACAGATGAGGGGGGGTGCTTTGGATCTTGGGCACTTCCTTTTGGTCTCCACACTTTGCTCTTGCCATCACTGTGATCCCAGTGAATGCTGGTCTTTTTCCCAGAACTCTGTAGGATCTTTTAGGCACTTCTTAGCAGACTGTAACCTGGCTATCCTTTTTTGGCAGATAACTAGTGGTTTGCTTCTTGCAGTTGTTGAGAGTCGAGCACTGAACCTAGGGGGATAGTGCAGGCTATGTCGGATTTGCAGTTATTGACGTTAATAAACTGATGTCTGTCTGAAAGGTATGATTTCAACCAGGAGAGTGCTGTGCCAGTAATGCTAATGGAGCACTCAATCCAAAAGTGGAGGATGGAATGGTTGAGGGTGTCCAGAGAACAGGTGGGAGTCTTCATTCTCATCAAAACTTTGCTGAGGTCAGCAGCAGTGATTGGGGAGAAAAAGGATAGGGTAAGCCTAAGGCCTATGTCTCTTTTTCTTAATTCTCAGCCTCATAATGTCTTCCTTGACTTTCATTGGCACAACTCTGGTCCGCATGTTGACAAACGCCAATATTAGACTCCAAACGCAATCAAAAGCCTATCTGACTAATCACCTGACTAATCAGAAACACCTATGAAGCCATTTGTCCCAAACATTATGGTGCCCTGAAATGGGGAAGCTATGTACAAAAAGTTTAGTAAGATCTACAACATGGTGAAATCAAAATGTACAAAAATACCATTTAATAAAAGCTGGGAATCTGCACTTTAACCACACGTTACTACTAGGGCAGTGTATTGGCAAGAATCTGGCGATATGATACGTATTATGATACAGGGGTTACGATTCAATATAATGCGATACTGTAAGCAAGGCGATATATTGAGATTTTTAAAATCTAATTTTAGGAAAACTGTCATAGTATAAAGAACACCCCACATATGAATAAAATCTGAGTTTTATTTTTCTTATGCAATCAGAACAGTGCGGTGCGCCCTTATGCTACTTCCTGTCTCAGTTTACATTGTTAAGTTGGAGTGGAAGAGTCAAATGGCAGAAGATAGATTACAACACTGCTATCTAGCGGTCGGGGGTTTAAACACAACACAAAAAGAACCACTGTCTGCCACGAATCTTTGCATGGAAACTAATAATTAAAAATCGATAGTGTTTTTGAGAATCGACACAGTATCACAAAACATAATACCGCAATACTCAAGTGTATCAATATTTTCTTACATCCCTAGTTACTACACATTAAAATTGTGGAGTACAGACCCAAATCAAGAAAAAATGAATAGCCTTCGTCTCAAACATTAAGGAGCTCACTGTGTATACAATACAAGGACAAGTTAATATGACAAAACCCATGACCTGTAGATTTTAGAAACTGTAGAAGAGAGCTTTGTAGCATGTTTACCTACCATCATATAATAGTCCTCATGACCTTCAATTGGTTCAGTCACCACGTTCTTGATGGAGCCCATTGGAATTTTTTCAGTTCGTTCTGTGAGATAAAAAAAAAAAACATGGGATTTATTAAATAAGTATTTAGTAATATAATCACTACACTATTTTTCAGAAGCAAAATAATACAAATTGACTGTGGGTGTATGATCCATTTCCATAGTGGCTGGAGGTTAGGTTAGGGACAAAGAACAAGATTTGTTGGTTATATATGGGATCACAAAACAAACAATCTACAGCCCACATATAGCAGTCTCAATATTGGTCAGAAATGTAAGTGTTAGGACGCAAATGAGTGTCTAGCTCAGAAAATTAAATTCAAGCTTTAGCATGCCACGGAATAGAGAAAGATGTAGTTTAAATTCAGCAACCTTCCTTTCTCATGCCTCAGATTTCCCTTTTAAGGTCAAGCCCACTTTGGGCACCAAGGTCAAATCAGGCAGTATGAGCAAAAGGTTATGAAGGCAGCACAGCCAAGAAGCATCCCATTAATACAATCAAAGGTCACAAGAAAACAAAACATGGCAGGTACTGGTAAATTCCCAGATTATATGTGCATGGTTGCATATTATTTTCAGACATATTTATACAAACATATAGAAAAATCTTTGTGCACTAAAATAAATTTATATTATTAACATACATATTTTAATCTATACTGTACTATACTTTGTAAACAATCTATACCAAGGGTGTCCCAATCTTCTCTGAAAATGGTTGATGTGGGCGCAGGTTTTTGTTCAACTAATTAACTACTCTTGGTGTTCAATCAATACCTTGATAAGTAGAATCTGATGTTATGATTGGACACCCCTAATTTATGCAGTATTTATATTTATATTTCTGTATTGTTATCCTTGCTCTGACACAGTTGCTGTATACATTTGTTCATTTAAAATATGGCAGGTACCATTGTATCCAGTGTCTGGCGAAAATGACAAATTTAATCCACAATGTTTATTTAAGGTTAAATTACTATTTTAGTCATTAAAGGTGGAAGTTACCTGTATATTTACAAGATCGATCTGTAAGGACCCTGCTTGCAATAAAACTAACACTTTTGTTATTCAAAAATGTTTTTATTCAACATTTTAAAAAGAATTACAGTTATGAAAAGTTAATGAAAGCATTCACCTCATTCCTCCATGTGAATGATCTCCAACTCAATATAATGTGAGTCTGAGCTCTGGCACAAAACACTACAGATGCAGACCTTCTTGTTTTTAAGCCATTCCTTTGCACTCATGGTCATTGGCTGTTGGAACATCAATCTTTGCCATAAATGCAGAACTTTTGTAGACTGAAATAAGTATTCCTCAAGGATTTGCCTGTATCCATCTTCCCATTCCTGAAAAGCAACCCCAGAGACCGAGGCTGCCACCCCCCATACTTGACAGTAGGGATGGTGTAACCTGGGTGATAGGCTTTGTTTGGTTTGCATCAAACATAGCACATTGCTTTCAGACCAAAGAGCTCAACATGAGTCTCATAAGATCACAAAATATTCCCCCAGGTGTCAGGATCTGTCATGGCGTCTGGCAAACTCCACACAACGTAATGTTGGCCTTTCTCAGAAATGCCCACCTAGCCACTCTGCCAAAGAGGAGATTTTTGTGAAGACCTGAAGAGATTACTGATCTCTGGAAAGTTTCTCCCACTTCAGCTAATGAGCTCTCCAACTCTGTCAGTATTGTAGCTGGCCTCTTAGTCAGTCCTTTAACAATTGCCCTTCTTGTCAGGTTGCTTATTTTGGTAGGCCTGATCTTGGTTGTGTATGGATTGTGCCATATTTTTTACAATGAAAAATAAGTCCATATTGATATAACGGTGCTCTTAGGAAGGCTCAAAGCTTTGCCAATCTTTCCATAACCTTCTCCAGATTTTGCCTCCTAACAGCTTCATTCCAGTCAGTTGCTTGATCTTCATGACAGTGTAACAGATCTAATGTTCTCTTTCAGTTATGAGTACTCACAGTCAGAATATATATTCTACAATCATGCAACTGAACCAAGGTAAATTTGAAATAAAAAAGGTGGACCTCTTTAACATATCTAATGTGATATTTCATGAAAGTGGCCCCGTTTAGGTTGATAATACAAAAGGGATGAAAACATTCAAATGAATGACATTTTTAGGATTTTGTTAATTTAATTCAGCCGTTTGTTTCATTTTGACATTATAGAGGGCACTTATATAGGAGTAGGAAAAAATAAAAATACAATCAAATTAATATTAAATTTGCCTGCTGAACTATGGGGAAACAAACAGGACATATCTGGACTTATGTGACTAAATTAACCACCCCATGGCAGGCTCTCACCCTTTGTTCCAATCCAAAGCTGGTCTTGTTCCAGCTTGAAGGTGAGTCGTACTTTTCCGCCTGATTTGTTGTACATCCCTGACAAAGGCACAGTTGGCAAACGCTCCTGTTTAACAAATGAAAAATTGCTTTTTTGGTCATTAGTAGAACAAAACACCCCTCAAAACACCCTGTCACACTCAGTGAATACAAAGTGAGAGAGAACTGAAAAGAAAGCAATGCAAAATAGACACATCAGAAAAGTACATATCCTTTTGAAGAGCCGATGGGATGCAATTTCATGTTCCGATATGGCGCACTGCACACTGAAGTGATATCATACCCAAAATCTTGGATATGTTGTTCATGGCAGATGCAAATTCAATAGCTCTGAATTCACCATGTAGTGAGTGTGCCATCTGCCTGGACAACTCACGCTATGATAGCAAGCGCTAGTAAGCTAGAAGTAGCCAGAGGGTTTATTAAAGTGATGTTGGCATGGAAATCGAAGAGAAACACATAATCTACTAGGGGAAACTGTAATTGAAAGTGTATTTTCATTGACTGTGACATATGTGCATGATGAGGAGCAAAACAGACAAGCAACTCTGAATCAGTTAGCTACAAAAATCAATTTAGGACAATGGCAGTCTCATCAAAAACAGGCCACTGAGAACTTCAGAGAGGAATACTACGTTGGCGTTTCATTTATTTTGGCAGTTACCTGTAGCTAGCCAGCATCCATATAACTAACTACAACCATAAAGCATACTATCATGATCCTGCAGTGATGAGTTTAAAAAAAAAGAGTGAGAAGGATTGGGAATAGGAAATTCCAATATTAATTCTAGAACCAAAGAAGAGGTAGATCTTCTCTCTGCAAAAGATGAAGATTGCAGTGCTCCATTTTTTAAATCTAAAAAATAATTATGCTCACCACAACAACAGACTGCTGTTGGATTACTAGCATTGTTGTTAGCTGGCTAGACCTCTAACAACAATTCACAGATTCACTAGCTTCTGTTATATTACTTGGCTAGTTTGAGTCTTGTATGCTATGTCACAGACAGAAATGTTAAATAAAGGGCATTATGAAAGGGATATGGCTTAATAAAAGCTCAGTTTCTCTATATTTTTACTCTAAGTTTTATTTATTTTTAAATCATTCTCTCCATGAGTCCAGCATTGGTAATCCCTTAATAGCACATAATCCCAAAACTGTTCTGTTAACAACCATCCCAAAATGAATCACCTGAATTATTTTATCAATTGTCTAATTATAAAAAATGGTAGACTGACTTCAATATAAAGATACAATGCGCTTAATGTTCCAATCAAATTTAGGGAATGAAAATTCATAAAATTGAGAGGAAAAACAGTGCATGCTTGCATTGAGAGAATTAGGACAAATTCATGAGATGGTTGTATCACATTTTCAAAAATTATGACATGACATCATACACTGTGTTACACTGCAGGGAACAATTTATGGCAGAAGACGCTTTTCAACAATTTTCACACAAAAGGGCATTGTGGCATTTTTCAAACTGGACAGACTGCATTTATTCATTTTTACTAAGGTAAGCCAAGGTTTTTTTTTCATTTTATATCAAGGAACAAGGTTAAACTTAAGTGTGAAATGGAAATGATTGTCATTTTTACAATATTTTGTGGGAAAAAAACATAAGACCTATAACAATAATTTGACACGACTGTGTGGTTGATTTTGGCAGATATAATGCTTTCTGAATTTGATGCATGATTAATTAAAGGAGAAAATGAGTCCTGTCCTCGCTGTTCACACCTGGTCATATCAATGATATGCTGATCCATAGGCTAACAATGAACAATAAATACATTTTCAGTTCTCCCAGTATTTTATCATATATATCATCCAATTTAAAATATAATGTCATACTTTAAATGACTGTGAAAACATTTATACTGGCCGTTTCAACAGTCCAGCAGTACATAGGTTAGATATAATCCCCAACAAATGTTAAGACTTTCTTGCATTGAAAGCAATTAAATGCCCTGATTATAAATTTCAGTGTTATGATAGGCTACTGTTAATTAGAACTAATTAATTCAGTTTGCAAGGCATACATTGTAAATACAGGTAGGGATTTAAAATGATAATAACAGTAATGTATTGACACATAAGGACAGAATTTTAGAGCATCTATAGAACAAATAAATGCTACCTCGTTATCTGCGAAATCATCACCAAAGTAAATAATCTTCCTAATGTCTTGGTGCTACAGGTGACTACAAAGTCTCCACATTTAATGGTACTCTACACAGTGCTAGCACTTATTACAGCAGAGACTATCACCATTTACAGCATCCAGCTGTTAATGAATGTTAAGTTATTGTCATGCAGGCATAAGCATTTGGACTGAATACTGACAGGTTGCCATGTACATATCATTCTATCAGTAGGGGAAGCAGGAGTGATTGTATCAAGAACAGAGCTTTACATAGAGACTACTATTTAGTAAGCCTTTGGAATTTTTTATTTCTGATCTATTCCTGATAGTTAATTTATAGATTTATGATTATCAACTAAATAAAGGCACTGTTTGCCTGCTCTCACTTACAGTACAGAAAATTAGCCTGGAGCTGAAAGAAACACTGTCTAGTCTCACAGGATTCCCATAGATATGTCAGGCCCAAACTCAATGACATAACTTATCCTATAGCATTCAATGCTAGAAAAATATTTTTAAATAGGACATAAGGTTATACATACTATCTTTTATTTTTATGACTGGTTTTCTATTTTTGACAGTATTGCTGAGATCCATATAATATCATAAAGCATACTTTTACAATCATAAAATAATTAATTAAAAGAGCAACTTTTTTCAGACTTTAATTACATGAAAAAACAAAAAGGTTTACAGGTTTTCCCTTAAATTAACTACAAAACTGCTGTTTTCAATCTCTATTAATAAAGTGTACTGTAAAATGTCAAGCAATGGTGTAAATGAGATTCTAGATGGTTTACAATGTTAAACTTGAAGCTGGTACTTCAATATTTTATTTCCCAAATATGGCACCAGAAATGACAGCAAGCATCATTCATTAGACAAACCAATAAATCTCTGTTACAATGAGTATTTATTACGAAAGTTATTAGATCAAATATAGCTGCTGAAATTTCACTAATTTCACTAATGCCCTCCAAAAGTATGGTAAGAGTAGAGTGAAATTAAGGCTGGGCAATATACTGCAACAACAATTATAGAATGCACTAATGGTCGTCGCCACCGCGTGGTGTATTGCCTTTATTTCCATCTTTTAATCTTGAATTATACCTGATGAACAACCATGCTTCAGAGGCTGTGTGAAATGCTTCTGGAAAATCCATTTTAAAACCACGAAGAGCTCACTGCTCTTTTATGCGTGAACGATCCATACAAAAGGGAACACTTAAGCAACAGTTAACACCTGTCAATCAACAACAACGGTCTGTTAACAATTTTCCACAGCTGAAAATTGGGGACACAACACGAAAACTGTTGTTTCTGTAGAACAGTACAACATATATGCATACAGCAAATATCTGGAAGTCAAAAATCTGGAGCTTAGATGAAAAAAGTGTGAAATTGTTCAGTTTCAAATCTTGGAAAGAGTTGAAAGATCAACTCCCAGAAAAGAGTCAGTTTAACTCTGGATTAGAGTCTATTCGAGGGTCATACATGTACACTCAAACTGTACTCTTTTCTCATATTCATCTTTTGATCGCAAATACAAATGCCTTAAGTATACAGCAAAAATAACAAATTTCACTCTACCATTACCATACCTTTGGAGGCCACAGTATCTCTTATAGACACTGAATATTCAAGACTGAGTTTCTATAGTAACTTAACCCTTCCCGGCAGCTGTAGTTTATGGAGCCTATACTGGGCAGAGTGAATGATAAACCCAAACAATTACTTATATTTCAGTAGATCTCCATTGAACTCTTAGCAGCGTAATATTTCAAATCTCAACCTGTGTCGGGCATTAATGTGTAACAAAACAGAACACACAGATGTGGACTCCAAATACATGACATGTGAGGTGTATGCACAGTGAAAGCACAGTTGTTTTTCACTTGTGAACATTGATAATATGCGAACGTTACATCAAAACCTATAACTCTAGCACAGATTCCATCACAGAAAATTACTATTTTAAAAGACAGTTAATATTTTTGTTATGCTCAAAGATTCGACAATGATAAAATTCTGTACTCGGTAACTTCAACTGGGCATTGCAAACTGAGAAAAGAAAATTAATCTAGTTGGATTAAAAATCTTCACCTGTTACATTTGGTAACAGCGTTAAGTAGTTGATAAACCAATTTTTCGCAAGGAACAAAATGTTGGTGACTCTTTAAACACACCAGCATACCGTCTGTCAAAGCTGAGACAATACACCACATTTCTAAATAGTAGCATACTCACCTTGATTCCTTTTAGAGAGGGCATAATATCTTCAGGTTTTCCTTTATCCAGCACTTTTCTGTGTTGCTGAAATAAAAGAGAACTTTGGTATGTGACAGCTATCTTTCACATCATGGGCAGCCTAAAGATTCCACAATATTGATTACTACACCATGCAAGGAAGACCGTCTGAGAACACTGTTGGGGCGTTGGATTTGTAATTTATCCAGAGGAAAGAGTGCCCCCTACTGGCCCACCATCATTTCAACACTTTAACCTAGTTTTCCAAGGATTTCCCCCAGTAGATTCAGTGAAACTTTATTTTTCTCTTTATTTTATAAATGTGTATATGCAAGTGTATGCTTGCTTTCCTATGAATATTTTATGCATGTTTTTTCACTTAATTTTATACATTTATATATATGCAAGTGTGCATTTTTGTATAAAGCACATTGGATTTCCTTGTGTATGAAATGTGCTATATAAATAAACTTGAACTTGAAAGACAACATACATATGTATCCTTATTTATGGGCAGGGTGTATATTGCAAAAGATGTTTATGATTCAATATTCTGTTTAATAGAGGAATATCCACCATGTCTAATCCTGGTACTCATACACTAGCTTACTGGGTTACGGTTATCTGACTAAGGTGTTTACATGTCATGTCTTAGTCAGAATACTTTTCAAATATACTTACTTTTTGTTGACATAAAGGCTCTTTTTTATTTTCTTCAGCTTTTACCTCTTGCTGAACAACTTCTTTGGGTGTATTGACTGCTAGTACATCATTAATTGTGGATCCCACAACCATTATTTTTGCACCATTTGTTACTTTGATTTCCCGTAGCGTCTTGTCTTCTGGCAGCAATCCCTTGTACATCACTTTTTGCATAGCAGGGGGAAGACCTAAAAAGTAAAGAAACATTTTGTTTTGATTGTTACAACTGAAGAAAGAGAGTGGAAGTCCTAGGTGAAGAAAGTGTTTGTGTACTGCATCTTTGGTGCTCTGTATCAAGTTACTGTAACTATTGAGCAGTTTGTTACCTGTTAGGGAGTTAATTTTCTCTTTCAGGTTGGCTCCTGTTCCATCAAGAGAGATTTTTAAATCATACTTGTTCTTGTTCCAGATAATTTTCAAGTCCACCATTTCTTTATCCTCAACAGTTTCCCCCCCATTGCTGACAGGGATTTCACTGTCTGTCCGAGATTCTTGTGCACAGCCGGCTGGGCTTCCACCTTCACAAACATTTCCATACTGTTCCTCAATGGCATCTTCAGTTTTCACCATACCTTCAGCTCCTGAAAAGAAATGTCTTTATTGCATTTAAGTACAGTACAATTACATAAAACTGCTAGCTAACTTACATGTCCAATCACATTTATTTTAATGCAATACCAAATCAATGGTACTCTTTATATATACAGCACCCTCCATAATGGTTTTTTTCTTAATTTTTAAACCACAATTTTAGATGTGGTTGAAGTGCAGATTCTCCGCTTTTATTAAAGGGTGTTTTTATATAGGCTATTTTGGTTTCACCATGTATAAATTACAGCACTTTTTAATACATTGCCATCCCCCCCCCCCCCCACCACACCCCCGCCCTATTTCAGGGCACCACTCAAGACTGTCTTTTCACCTGCAGACAGACGATTCTCCTTCGGTGTTGACCTCAGACCTTAATCAATGTTGCTTAGGTTTAAATGTTGTTATATTGTTATCTTCTTTGCATAATTTATGGTTAAATTGCAAGCTGAGCAAAACAAATTGTACATACACTGTCGGTATGCAGTGTACCAGGCAGACACTACTTCTTTTGTTTGCTCAGACATTCTTTTTCAGCATTTAAACTGCCACCCATGTTCATTTCCCCTCCTCTGACTCTCATATTAGGTCAACTAACTATTTTTTAAACATCTCAGTTACAAGCTCCATTGTATGATTAGTCACTTGACAATGCTGTTGGAGTGCCCACAGGGACCCCTGGATGATATCCACTGAAATATAAATAGGAATTCTGCAGTGGTGGAAACAAACTCGAGGCCTCAGTTAAAATCTAAGTAATTCTCTCCATGAGTTAAGATTGTAGCCTCGATAAAACATAACATGGAAGTTGCACTTCAGTACGTACCACTGGTACCAATCAGGCGCATACGTGTTCCACCTCATGTATTATTAATAGAAAACTTTTTTTCAGCACAACCCCCCATCCCCCTCCCTTAATGGCAAAAGATGACATTACTTATACATGCGCACAAAATATGCATATTGAGAAGCTAACTGGTTGGTTATTACGACTAAATATCATTAGCTAAGTTATCAAGTCTCACGTTACATAGAAGCCAGTAAACATCTTTAGTTAGGAATCTTGTTCTAGCTGGCTTGCTTCCATTGAAGCCTGACGACGTAACTATCGTTAGCCACGCTAGATGACATGACAGATCCGCTTACTTTCTGTATTCAGCTAAAATGCGACACTATTTTCCACAGGCAAGTTACCCAACTTCCTCAGAACGATGAACGTCATCTAATGTCACTTACTAACTAGCAGTTAGCCAAATAAAAATGATGGGAACTTACTAGCTATCTATCATAACTGGAAAGCTGGGCAGCTCAGTTTGCTTATCACGTTAGCTAGCGTACCTGTATGTTACCAGTTGACCAAAAACTATTTTGGCTAAAAAATAATCAACAGGCTACATGGTTTGCAAACAAAACCGAAAGTGTTTGCTAGCTAGCTACTCTTGGTGTTAGCAGGACCATATTTTGAACTCATTAGTTTTCTAGCTATTGCTTGCTATACACAAATCTTACTTAGAGTACAGTTAGCGGTTAACTAACAGCTAGCTACGGAACAGAAACTATTATTTCTATACCAATGCAATAGGACACATGTGATTAAAAATGCACTACTCATTATTCTCGACACCATCTAACGAGAAATATAGCGATATATAGCATTTAGCTTTGTTACCAACAGTACCCACCGCACTCAGACGCCATGATGATTGTGTACAATAATACAGCCACTGACGTTGTGCCTTCTGGGAAACGTAGCTCGCTAAGGTTTGCCAGCTACCTAATGGTCTTAAAGAGCAAGGACTTCAGTTCTGGTGCAGATTCCCAAGGATAAATTAATGTTACTCCAAATCTCATTTTCGAAAATGTTGGTGGCATATAATTCTTCCTCAGCTGCACTTTTGATTTAAATAAAAACATCTTAGTAGCCAGTTTCCATAAACAGGTTTATTATCCTGGCAATTTATTTACAAGCATAATTTTTCTTCCCACAAATGCTTTATCCGGAACAATAAGTAAGATTTCAAAATATAACGTTATTCGACAACGGGTTTAAGAACGGTATTCCATTGGTATTCTATTGGTGGCACCGTTATTAAAAGAGAACTGTAATTGTCCTATGTATAATTTCTTTAAAATTTGGTATTCCAATTACTGTAAAAGAATATGCTGTTGCTTTTGATCCCTTACCCGCAGTCCTATTGAGGCTATTACGCTGTAACAATGTTAATAATATTGTTGTGCATGTGAATACTTCAGTGTTAATTTATTGCTAGATGGGGTAGACATCAAAGATAAGAAATGCGACAACTAGATACTTTCAACATTTATACATGTCACTAATGAACATAGTATTTTTTATTTCAATTTTTTTTGTAAATACGATTTTGTAAATCTTTTGATTAATGAATACCTCAATACCAGAATGTTTTTGTACAGTTGATGGTGAATCACTTGTTTATGTGCCATTAACCAGAAAGTGTGCACCTTGTGTTTTGACCAGTATTTGCATATGGGCCACATACTAAGTATGCAGTAAGAAAGGCACTCAGCTAACACCCCGTGGCCTGTTCTGCCAGTCTTGTGCTTGTGTAGGCTCTATTTGGGTTACCTGCTTAATAAAAGGGTGCAATATGGCTCAATCTAGAGATCCGCCTGGTCTGTCCCTCACTGAAATCGCAACATTGGTGTCAAGAGTGGGTCTTCAAATTGAAGAAAAACTTTCACACCTGTGCGAGAGAGAGCCAGAGAAGATGAGAAAAAGGTCCATGAGTCGAGGTCCGAATGCTAGCTACAGGAACTCTGGTAAATATCCCTGGCCCACAACCCACAGGTAAGGGGAACTCTCTGCTAGATCCCACAAGCCAGGCTACCAAGCTTAAATCATGGGGCCAAGCTGTTAGCCGTGAGGAGGACGGTGGAGCCCCTGGCTGCGAAAGAGGAGGCCAGGAGAACCTTTTGCTAGCCCCAGTGGGGCATCCCCGACGAGTTGTTTTGACCTGGCTTGCAGAGCCCCTGGCTATGGCCCAGCTAGCATGGGGAGGTGCCCCGCTTACTGCAAAAGTACAGAGGTTTGATGGAAATGGGAGCTGGACAGCATATCTGGTGCAATTTAACTTCATCATGGAACCAGCAGACTGGAGCTGGCAGGAGAGAGGCTTCAACCTGGTGGCATCCCTGGAAGCAGCCTGGACATTAGCAATGGGGAGCCCCCATCATTCGACAGCCCCAGTGTGCTGCTGGTCAGGTGGGTTTGCAGAGGCAACCTCCATCATTGCTCTAAAAGAACAGTTGCATATTAAAGAAGGCAACTGGAGGAGAAAGTGAGCCTCTACACTGCTGATGTGCAGTGGCTAATTCAATGAGCCTACCCACAGCTCAGCGGCTCAGCTAGAGACAGCTAGAGTCTGGCCCTCAACATTCTTATGGGGGCTCCATCCAGCGCACTTGAGGCAGCAGGTCTGTATTGCCTGCCCAAACAGCCTGAAGGAAGTACTAGCCTAAGCTGAGAGTTTGAAGGCAACTCTGAATGACCATCACAGCAACACTGCACTCCAGTCTGTTCGTAGGAGAGTCAGCTCTGAGGAAAGGGCCAGTCAGGTAATGATGTCAGTTCCGTCCAGGGCAGTGGCGGCTCCACAAGACTTCTGGTGCTGGTGGTGCAGCAAAAAGGGTCAACTGATGAGACAGTGTGAATGGAGGTGTTACACTGACAGGGAAATATCACAGCAGCTGGGAAATGGGGGCAGTCTACTGTCACTATGTGGGCAGACGTGCACCAAGGAGAAAAGGGTAACCCACTTAGGCTGTAACAACAATAGCATTTATGTGTATTGAGAAGTGGCTGGGACACCAGTAACCACTCTTACTGATAGAGTCTCTACTATTAGTTTGATTCAGTCGGGGCTGTTAGCATGTGGCACGCCATGGGTAACCGTGGACATTAAACTAGGAGCAGTAACCAGGCAGACGGCAAACATGTTTGGTTGCTGTAAGCTACCCTTGTGCTTAGGCCTGGCCACTACTGAGTAAGAACTTATTTTAAGCTGACATCACCGATCCCTGTACACTTGGCCTGGATGCTCTAGCCAGTGCTAGGGTGAACACTGACAGAACCAAGTGGTTTGCCATTCTTAAAGGCTGGTGCCTGCCCTAACCCTCTTCAAGTTACTATGGTGGTGCAGCATGGACAGCGAGCAGCTGAACTGTCGCTCCTGCTCAGAAGAACTAGAACAGAAGAGCTAGCGTAGCACAGTAGTGAGATGTATTTGTTTGCAGACTAAAGACAGCGAATGCATTGTCACAAGACATTTATACAGGTACAACCCCGCCTATCCATCAGCGGCCATGGTGCCTTCCCCTGGCACAGAGAGTGGAAGTATTTGCCTCTTTGCCTCTCCATCATTTTGCATATTCAAACATGTACATACATAGAGTCAAGCATTCAAATAACAATTACATATAAGAAGAAACAAAACAGGACAAAATTAAATAATAAATAAATAACAAACATATATCAAAGACACTTTGTAGAAGTTTGACACGTTTTCATTACACATTAGGTAGGTTATATTATAGAGGACTAATGTGGCCTACATTTTAATCTTTCTGCTTGTTTATTTTTCATAAACATCAATGATTGAAAGTACAATGTCAATTCGTTCAAAAAAAAACAAAAAAAAAAACAAATGTACGGTTTTTAGGAATCTATATTTGTGGATAAAAAATGTTGCCAAATAATCAAATTATTAACTATAAACTGTAATTCGAGTTTTGAGGTACAATACGCGATTGGAATGCTCCCGATGAATAATCACATTGATAACGCGTGATTCCAGACGTCACACATATGTGTCACACGTGACACATGTGCCCTTGCATAGTAGGAAAGGAGGCAATGAAAGTAAACGGAAGAATAAAATAAGCGATTGGAATGAACCCCGTATCTTCTTTTTCGGATAAGTAATTCTGGTCATGCGCCGAGTTTCCCCGGGGTCATTGAGTTCCTGTATAGGAAAGCTCTTAAAAACGTATTCTACAGTCCTGTAGCCTGATCACTGTCTCAAAGTTTAAGGTAAAACGTCAAGTTACTCAAGTAGCCTACACGAAGCCACAACGCATCGGTGGTAGTAAAACTATCCAGTGCAGCAATGACAGATTAACGTCTTGCACCATAGTTATCAATTTAATTTTGATTTGTTGTTGAAGTTGATTCCTATAAACATTTAATTTAAAAATGTTTTATTTTTCCTGAAAATTTGAATCAATATGCAGATTGAAAAAAAAAAAATGATATTAAGAACCAAATTTAAGGTACCTCAGCTGATTTCAGTGTAACCACTATTCCACCGCCTGTGTAGCTAAATTATATGTGTTGGAAGTACAGGCGTAGTAATGAGTGCAACTGCCTGTCCGCACTTTCTAATCTAGAAGGAAATTATTTTGTCTGATTTTGGTATATTCTACTGAAGCTGTGAAGTTACCTGATGGCAGACCTAAGGACATTTAATGTTGTCATATTGGGAATCGGTTTTCTCCTAATATTTACTGCCTTTACAACATGCGGAAACATTGAAGTAAGTAATAAGGTTGTTTTTGCTAACACTAACGGTTTTCAAAACGGAGAACTGAGGGGAGAGATAACGTTTCTTATTAGAGCTTAGTGTAGCTAAGTTTCAAGTTCAAAGGAGCCGCTTTAAACACAAATGTTACTAACGTATTGGACATCTTACTAGTTTCATTACATTCCTGGAGTGTCTAACGTCACTGTGTGTTTTAACTACCAACTGTGTAGTACTTAGTTTAAACATTCACTAAGTTACTTTAGTAAATTGAAAATGAACTTCAGCTGATTTTCAACCAAATAGGAATTATACCCGTATCCAATAGGAAAGCTGTAAACCAAATACAACTACTGTGCATTTCAGTAGGCATAATGATGTATGAAATTCTGTATAGTACAATAATATTTATAAAAATTTTTTTTTTTTTTTTTTTTAATTTTTTTTTTACTTACAGACTTACTGTATTTATTGTATAGCTGGTTTCCTCCGGGTATTTCGATTTCCTCCCACAGTCCAAAGACATATAGGTAGTTTATTGGAGACTCTAAATTGCCCATAGGTATGAGTGTGTAAGTGAATGGTGTATATTCCTGGCTCTTGCCCAATGCACGCTGATATAGGCTCCAGCAGGTATATATAAATATAGCGGCTTTTTAATCTGAGCTTTATTAATTTATGCAGATGGATGTCTGTTGTGTGGAACATGGCCGGGCACCTCTCCCGTTTTAAATCTGCTCCTCCAGGCTATTAATTATGATTATCCAATACAAATGTCTCAAACAAGAATAACCAGATCATTGTTTAAAAGATATACTATAATAGTACATATTATTGCAATGCATTAATTAAAAAAATGCATTTGTAAGATTGTTCATTTTAATTCACTGATATATTTATGCTCATATGCATTCTTTTATAGTTGTGGTTTCATTAAATTCCTTTAAAAATCGCATGTGATCAGTGTTAGACTAATGCTCCCTTTGTTCAAAATAGTCGCCTTGTTGTTAGTGATATCTTATGACATACTTAAGATTGTAGTTGCACTAAAATCTGGCCTCAGGGAAAAATATGCCTTTCTGCATTGTAACATGGCCCCAATTTTTCATGTATTTTGCTACCGACTTTGTTAGCAACAGACTGAATTCCTAAATTTTGGTTTCTGTTTTATATACAGTTAAATGCAAAAGTATTATTGTTTTGGCACTGTACTTGTAGCACATTGGATTTGAAATAAAACTGCACTTTAACCTCATATTTATTGTTTGATTTCAAATTCAATGTGCTGGAGTACAGGCCAAAACAAGCAGAATTGTCTCACTGTCACAAGACTTCTGCATTTAACTGTATATAAGATGGAATAACTTTGTCACACTAATATTTCTTTCATTTTCTTCCTTAAAGCAAACCATCATTAAAAGCCTAGCAAATGAAAGCTTTGTGGGAAGTGGCTATCATAGGTAAGACTGATAACCTACCTCATTGAATCAATATTAATCATATACATACATAACTGATACCACAGTGTGGTTTGCCGTTTCATTGGATAACCAGTTTCAACTATTCTTCTTTTCTTTGTTATTTAAACAGTTGTAGTTTGGCAGTTGCTGATCTTGTGTTTTTGTATTACAAAATGTTTTTCACAAGGCAAGAGAAAATGAAATACTTATGTTGTCATTTAGTATGACTGACAATTTTGTCTTAGGCAGAAAGCTTTTGACTGGTGACATGAAGGTAACATATTTTGCTCTTCTTGCAGTCTTGGTATTATATATGGGGTTTTTTCAGCTTCAAATTTGTTAGCCCCCACTGTTGTAGCAATAATTGGACCACGATCAACTTTAATTCTCAGTGGTGTAATTTACAGGTGAGTATAACTGTTTTTATTTGACATGTTTTTATATACTGTTCACCTAATATTTGGTGCAGAATGTGCTCAATAATTTTTCTCCACATTCTTTCATTCATTCCTCATGGTGATTGGCCTTTAAAAGTTCAGTTGTTTATTTTGTGGTATCTAGTAATCTCCCAAATAACCAACCTCAATGGGACCAAAGGGAGGTGGATACATGGTTGGACAAACCATGAAACTGAATTATTTGAACCACCCCTTGTAAAAAAGCTTGTTTATAACCAAATTATTTGATTTAACTGATTACAGTATGAAGTATTATTTTCAATATAACATTATTATTGGCCAATGATAATTCAAATAGGCCTAATAAAAAATTGACAAATAACTGTTACTCACAAATGACAAGGCCCGTAGTTACAGCACTGGAGGTGATTTACGCCTTATTCAGAAATCGGGCACGTACTGTAAGGGTTCTGAAATGAGAAGAATTCATTAGTCATTGTTTGACAGTATGTCAAAATCAATCATATATTGATTGGGGATTGGGGAGGTCCAGTAGTCATTGCTTGCACCAAAAGCTTAAGAATGGACATACCGTTATATAGACAACTCCACATGCCTAAAAGTTGGCACTTTGGGAAGCTGTCAATCTCAAATAGAAATTGACAATAAATGAGGGCATTGGTAAATCCAGGATGGTTTATGTGGGAGTTTACTGAAAAGGTAAAGGAAAGACGTACAGATGTGTATTTACTGTTAACTACACTTTATAATACTATTATCACTGTTAATACTAATATAAAGGATCCCATGGGTGTCTTTGTGTTGACATTTTATATTTTCAACATTTCTCTATCCAATCTACAGTTGCTATATTGCTGTGTTCATCAGCCCAACAACATGGTCCTTGTACTTCACCTCAGTTCTCATTGGTATTGGAGCAGCAAGTAGGTTGTTAAATGTTTAATGTGTTATATTTGTAAAGGACATTATAACATTTGGTTGTTTGTGAACTGTTGTTAAAATGCTGATGAAAAAACCTCATACTTTCAAAGTGATAAGTCCGGTACACAGTCATGCTGGTTCCTACTCCAATGGCCTGTACAGTCCCCAGATCGTAATCCAATAGAGCACCTTTGGAATGAGTTGTGCATGATTGTGCAGCCAAAAAAATATGCAGAAACTGCATGAAGCTATTGAGTCAGCATGGACCAAAATCCATGGCCTCGTCAAAGGTGAAAGGGGGTCCTATGCTGTACTAGATTGATGTACCTAATAAAGTGGATGCCTACTGTACTAAATAGGTGTACCTAATAAAATATACTTAGTATGTGTGTATATAATATATAGTTCATATCAAAATTCAGGTGTGCAATGCCAGGAACCATAAATGTATTGCCAGTGGGAAACTGCATCTTTGATCACGTCAGTGGTAGAATTGTAGTACTGCATCTACACATCAATGACAAAATAGCTTTCTTTCTGACTGCCTTTCCCTTAGTGCTCTGGACAGCTCAAGGAAATTATCTTGTGCAGAACTCCAGTGTTTCAACGATCAACAGGAACGCAGGAGTATTTTGGAGTCTTTTACAGTGCAGGTATGGGGCAGAAAGATATATCTTCACACTTGACAGATGGGGTTACGTAAGGTTTCTGAAGGGAGAAGTCATCTGAGTCACTGAGCATCTAAGGTCTTAAGCAAGACGGATAAAAAGTCAAACATGAACATTTTCCCCGTCGATATTGTGAAAAGCTGTTCTGCGGTGTAGAAATGTGTTATCAAAACAAGTGTAACACTACAACACCCTGAGCCTTTACAAGTTGAATTTGCTGCACATACAACTAGCAATCATTGTAGTAATAAAAAACATGTTTGGGACAGGGCCTTTAAAGATGAATACATTTTTGCAGTCATTATGCTCATTTTTAAAAGCAGCTTTTGATCGATCTTGATAAGATCAATCAGCAGCATTGGGCCTCTGCTTGGGGTTGTGATTCACAATATCTGTTCCAAAGGTATTTGGATATTTTTTAATTGTTGCTAGATTTACTGCCAGATTCACTGAAATATCATCATTCTATTACTATTATTTATTTTGTGGATGGACAAAGTACTTTCTGATATTGATGGTCACAATTATAACGGTTTAAATTGATTTCCTTTTTCCTAGGCCTGCTGTTATTTTTACGTATTCTTACATTCTTATTTTTTCATTATTCCAGTATGCTTTTTGGCAATCTGTATATCGTTTTAGATTGGAATGGAAAAACTGAAATTACAGGTAAAATTCTTACTGTACAATATTCTAGTCATGACATGATTACACCCACGCACACGCAGAAATTAACAGCATCATTAACTTCAATTCAGTGGCTTGTCTATGAATAATCACTTGTCTTTGGATACCTCTTCTCCACAGAGAGTAACAGGAAGACTATATTTGTGATTCTATTGGTCCTCTCAATTTTGGGAACGCTGAGCTTCACTGTGCTGAGAAAGCCCTCGCTACAGGAAGAAATTTTGTCTGAAGAAGAAGGGCGATCATTGATTTCAATTCATGTGAAGTAAACATTTAACCTCGTTGTACAGTTTCACCATATACTTATTACGTACTTTGGATTGTTGTTACGACAAATTGCATTTTCAATGAGTAAATGTAAACTGAAATTTTGAGGTAACTAAAATTTTGTTTAGTTACCTCACCAATTTCCTGTGAGGTCACTTCACAGTTTTTGCACTCTAACAAGGCATTCGTTAGCACAACCACTCCTCACCCAGGAAAAACTTGTTCAATTTCTGCCTGTTCCCTGCCAAATTTGTTTGCTGGATGCATAGTGCAAATTACCCAAAAACCTCAATGCAAATTGTTTTTTTTGTGTAGAGGCAGTGGCTTATTATTTTCAGGGTGGCTGGACTATAGCAGAGCGCATAGCTGGTCTGTTGATTATTGAAAAACTTATTTTATCTTTTTTTAATTCTTTACATTTCTATATCTGTAAGGTTTCTTCATGATATGGAGTGTGGATTATCCATAACTTTTGGTGCATTTAGCTTCATTTTCACTGCATTCTGATGGAATCAAATCATGTACTTGTCTCACAGATATATGCAGAGAGCAACTTCTGCTGTCAATGAAGCCAAGTCTGAATTAAGTAAGCTTTTCTGTCTATCATTACGATCCATAACATATTTTGTAACTAGTTTAAAGTGACCCTAATATTGATGTAATCACACTGTACCTACCACATTCATGCATAGGTACAGTGTAATTATTATTTGCATACATTTTCAGTCATGACTTACAATGGTAATTCTCTTCATAGCTTTTGTAATTATATATGTGTAACAATCATTTTGAATTTTCTCTAAAATCGTGTGAGAAATGAGTGCCTTGTTTTGAACAAACTGGGCCGAATCCACAGTGGAAAGCTGATACTACTTACACAGAAGGGATAGCCTTCAATATGTGATGCAAAGATTAGTAGGATTTCCACCTTACATTTATGACTGTGAAAAAGAAGAAAAATTGCTTCATTTTTTTTTACCATCCAATTTTATCTAACTTCTATAAAATGGAAATCTTGATTTGAATATCCCGGTGCATCCCTGTTGACATCTGAGTTGCCTGCGCAGTTGTTAAAGGGTTTGTTTCAAAGGAATAAATAACCTGCTGGAGGTTTGCTTTTATTATGGCCAATCAAATCGACTGCTTTCTTTGCCTTTAATACTACTGCATCAAGGCCATATGAAATTACAGTAGCAGTTTCTTATTGTGTGATATATTTTGGCGATACAGTCACCGCATGCTGCACTGTGATAGATTGGCGACCTGTCCATGGTGTATTCCTGCCTCTCACCCAGTGCATGCTGGGGTAGACTCCAGTACCCCCTGTGACCTTGACCACGAATAAGCTGTTAAGGTTTTATATTTTATTCTTACCTAGATATAAGCCTACAGTATAATACTTACTGTATGACTAACACCATTTCACAAGTCCATGAACAATCTATCTAGACTGTGGGGAGAAGGCTAGCATTGGCATTGTATGACCTTACAGGCATGGTGGCATTATGTTAGGAATCAACTTTCATGTTATCCATTCTGTTATGACAAAGTGCATTGGGTCATATTAATATTGCCTATGACTTCATATGTGACTTTTTTCACTTCACAGGAACAATGCTGCAACTATTTCAGACTAGAGTTATACTCCTCTTAAGTTCCTGCATGGCATACAGTGGTAAGTACAGTGTTTTACTCAAATATTAATTCTTATTCAGCCTCATGGGTTTAAATGCACTGTCACACTTTTCCAGGACTGGAGCTGACCTTCTACAGTGGCGTGTATGGAACCTGCATTGGTGCCACAACCCATTTTGGAAAGAAGGCCAAAAGCTTGATTGGGCTCTCTGGGATTTTAGTGGGGATTGGAGAGATAGTTGGTAGGTTTATGGTGCCAGTTCAGACCTGTAACAGTTTAGACCCTTAACAGAAAGCATTTATCAGCCTGAGGGATTACAGAGCTGTTTCTCTCCTCAGGTGGAGGCTTGTTCGGGCTCATGTGCAAGCATAACCACTTTAGACGCACTTCTGTTGTCATCTTGGGAATGGTGGCTCATTTCATTGCCTTTTACCTCATCTTCCTCAGTATCCCAAATGATGCCTCAGTGGTTGTTAAAACCAGCACACAGCATGAGCCATATCTGGTCCCAAGGTATACCATCTTGCCCATCTACTATGCATTGCAGGACTTCAGGAAGCTTTGAAGAATATAACATATAATTGTTCTGAGCATAAAATATTGCTGTCGCTTCAGGGACTGTTGGTTACAGGGATGGGACAGTCCATTCAAAGTTTAAAGTTATTTAATGTTAATGTTATAAATAGGGTTATAAGAAACATATGGTATTGAATTATCTTTCACTCTTTTCCTTTAATAATAGAACATAAGAGAAACTTATGTCACCTGTTCTCTCTTCAGTGTGCCAATTGCCCTGCTGTGTAGTTTTTTGCTTGGACTGGGAGACAGCTGTTTCAACGCACAGCTTTACAGCCTTCTGGGATGTGTGTTTGCTGAAAAAAGTGCAGCAGCATTTAACATCTTCAAATTAATTCAGGTAGTACCTCAAAATTAAAATGCATTATGTTTTTTTAGATACTGGAAAATTTGACTGAAATAGACAGGAATTTTTAAGTAATCCAAATAAAGTAATAAACATGTCCTTTGCTGTGTGTATTTTGCTTCCATCATTAATGGGCTTTCTCTCTAACAGTCCCTGTGTGCTGCAGGGGCATTTTTCTACAGTGGGTACCTCCTGCTGTCCTGGCAACTTCTGGCCATGGTGCTTCTTGGGATTTCTGGAACTTTCTGCTTCTTCTTGGTGGAAAAGATGCAAGATGCACCCATAGATTTCCCGGAACATTAACTTTTGTCTTCATAATTTAAAATGTAAATTTGCGCTACACTAATCATGTAACATTGAATTTATTTTGAACTTGTTGATATTATTCTTTTAAAGAACTGAAGTGTTATTTACCTGCAGCACTACAATTCAGCATATCGAAATAATCTTTGAACTAAAATCATGATTACTTGAAGATGGAAATCATTGCTTTGCAGATTTGTAGTCTTGTATGCCATCCATTCCAATGCATTTCACTTAGTTTTCTTGTTACAGTTGTATAAAGCATAAAGTTTTAAGTATTGCTGACCAAATGTAATATCTTAAATGCTTTGTTTTCTAGCCACTCATTATTTACCGTATATGCAATTGTATAAAACATAATTTCTTCCAAAAATCCCCCAGAAAAGGATTCTGGTTCATAGACTCTGATAATGTTAGTATAGTTAACAACTGTTGACAATTCTCTGGGCTGTGTAAGAAGTATGCTTAAGATTTCCATTATCATACTCCCTAGAAAGAGTCAAACTTTTAAAATTCTCTGGTAAATCGTACAGTGGTGCTTCTAAATAGTACAGTAAAAATTGGGACCAGTCAATTTTGTTTTCAACAAGAGTCAGTAGACACATGTCAGTTGTGTTGATTGTTGGTTTTGGCCCACCAGTTGGTAAACTGGTGTTTGATATACCTGCTGTCCTTTACATTAATATTGGACAGCAGGTATGCCATACGCCAATTTAAGTTAATCCAGGTCGTCACACAGTGTTTTACCCTCCTGTTTGTGCTGATTCTAGTTCTTTTGACTTTCAGAGCAATTCCATTTATGCAGTCTGTAAGGCTGTCAATTCCATTGATTCTAAAAAAAAATCACCTGGACCTGATGGCCTAGATTCATATTTTATAAAGATTGCCACTGATTTAATTGTTGATCTTCATATTGTTAAACTCTCCCTTACTAATAAGATCCCAGTAGTTTGGTAATCTGATTTTAAAAAGGAGAGATCCTTCTGATTTGAACAATTACTGCCCTATTTATAACATTTCCCTGTTTGCTATGGTCTTGGAATCCCTGGTTAACATCCAATTAATTTTTTTTCTTGTAGCCTAAGTGACAACATTCTCTGCTCTTTTCAGTCTGGGTCCTGGGCTGAATATAGTACTCTCACTGCTGCTACTCTTGGTTTTAATTATATAGTCCAGGCCCTAGACTGCAAAAAAACAACAAAAAAACACATTGTGCTGGTTTGTTTATCGACCTTTCAGAAGCATTTGTTACTGTACAGTAAGACTGTAGTGCGCGAGCTGAGGGCAAACCGGGCAGACATCGGAGCTCCCATTCAAATGAATGGGGAATTTCAGACTTTAAGCCAAAACCGAAACTTCCCCGACGCTATTCTATCCTAGATTAACGATCGTTACGTTTCATATGAAAAAGAAGATAGTAAAAATATGTAAAATGTAATTAAACATGAACAAGATAATAAATAAAACAAGAACTATTTCCGCAAGACATCTGGACCAAAACAACCATGCTACACATAATGAAATGTCATAATGAAATGTCACAACAAATCGACCGATGAGGTTTTCTTTGGTAGTTAAATCACCTTCGTGATGGCCATAAAGCTCTTACCATAGATTTAGAAACGCTCTTCCCCTCAACATGCGCAGTTCACATTACTTCCTCATCATATCTAGTTAAATATGCATGTTTATGGTTCTGATTTACAATCTATCGATTGGATGTTGGGGTGGAAAGTAGGCGGAGCATGTAGAAAACGATACTGATGGGAGATGGAGTTACCGGCCAAAGATTGAGGGCTTGTTTGCAGGAGCTGTAGACTTCATTTCCCAGTATTCATAGTACGCAAGGGCGACGATTGCGTCTTATCTGCACTTGGTCTCAGGTCAACTTTTCCCTCTGCACAAATCGGGTATCAATGTAAAACTTATGTAAAACGAATATCATAATATATAATAGTAATAATAATCCGGCGTCAGATGATGAGGGTACTACGTACGAGAATTCATTCAGTCATAACACGTCTTTTTTGATTCAGTCCTTTTTTTTTTTGAAACACCACTATGGAGCATTAGCTAGTTAGCAAAATAACTCGATGCTTTTGAGCTCACCATTGCCAAAGTATGTACTTAGCACCGTGCTTGAACTTTATGTCATCATGCTGTGTACGTTTTGCTGTAAGGACTAGTAGACGAATTAATCGCGTGAGATGCTGGAGAGAACAGATCTTAGGATATGTGTATGTGGAACATGGACAAACTCGTGGGAATCAAACCTCTGCATTCACATGGAACGGTCGCAGTCCCAAAAATAAAGATGTTCTGTTAAGTGGGGGTCTGCAGAGGCGACAGACTTCGTCTGAAAGCGGGAATGCAAGGGTCAGATTTGCTCCAAGTCCAACAGGTATGGTGACTTATGGTGTTGGTCCTTGGCTAGTTTGATTTGACAATTGAATATCCTGTATCTTATCGTATACGGATTGAAGGAGCGATTAAAATCATCGTGACACTTTTAAATCTGATTGTCCATATAACTAAGGAAGTGGCTATCATAAGTGAATTGTCACGTTAGTAATTTAGCGTTACAATATGAGATTTTGCCCTGTACTGTGGAAAGGACATTCAGCAGTGTTAAAGAAAATCATTTTGCTGTAGGTTTTCTGCACCTGGGTGGACTGCGCACTGCCCTTTATAATTTCATTTTTGCCAAGAAACATGGCGGTACGTTCATTTTAAGGATGGAAGACACTGATCAGAGCCGGCTGGTTCGAGGTGCTGCAGACGGGATAGAGGATATGCTGGAATGGGCGGGTAAGCTCCACTGGTTTTCAAAAAAGAGACTGTTACACCCGCATAGAAAGCATTGGCTGTTTAATTCATACTGTAGTGTCAGGATTTTTTTGTTGTTGGACAAACGTTATGTTTGTTGTGTTGGAATACACGTGTCATGCAAGTTCAGTCTCATGTTAAAGATAATAGCAGGCTTGTTCATCTGAAAAAAATGTTCTATGATTTAATGTTGACTATTTCCTCTTGAATGGAAATAATGTGAACTGAAATTATGTGTACAGAAATAATGTGTTTGCTCTGAAAGCTCTGAGGCTATGGGAAATGTCAGCTGAGATATGAGCTGTAGAATTTGTGCACACCATGGAATTATTATTATTAATAAATGACAATGTTTGTCACTACTATTTCTTATTTGGTCAAAACAATATTTTCCCCTCATACAGGGATACCCCCAGATGAAAGCCCTCGAAAAGGAGGTAACTTTGGTCCTTATCAACAATCACAGAGACTGGATGTGTACAGCCAAGCAGCTCAGGAACTAGTGGACAAAGGGGATGCCTATCACTGTTTCTGCTCTCCACAGAGGCTTGAGTTATTGAAAAAAGAAGCCCTTCGAAGCAGGCAGACCCCTCGGTATGTGCTGACGACGGCTGACATAGTTACTTCCCATTTGGAACATTTCCGTATTAATTTTCCTGGAAACACTAGTGGCTTCTCTTGTTCACAAAGACAGCGATTATCCGATGTAATGGTTAGTGTTCACATGATGGTGCCAGTAATTTTTGTCTGAATGAGTGGCTGTCAAATACATGAAAACTGCTATGGATGTTGGTCAAGAGTCAGTTAAAACATATGCAGTAACAAAGAGTTATGGTTTTAACTAGCTAGCTACTTACTCATGCTAGCAAATAAAAAGTGAATCATAACTGCTTATGTCCTGCCATATTTTAATGTGCACATAGTGTAGACATATGGAATCTTTATAATCACATAAAATGAACACATGCAGTGAAAGGGTAATGTTGACAGCATGTGCTGTATAGCTAGTAAGATGTAATTTCTTAGCAGTATGTGCACCATTTATTTTCTAAATCTAGTATGTTCTGGCAAAACAGATCAATAAACATTCCAGCATGGGTCTCTATCACAAGCAATCTACTGAATACCTAATAATAAGCATCCGGGAGTCACAAGACTGTTTTAAAGCCTTTTAGGATCTTATGCAACAATGACGGAAATGCAGTCTCAGTCTAAAAGCACAGAATTGGACATGCAGTAGGCCTACATTAAAATTCAAGACTAAAGAGCCAACCACATATAGCCTATCAGATATACAGAAATCTAATATATGTGATTGGCTCTTCAGTCTTGAATTTTAATTCATATCACATGCATATAAACAGGGCCTTATATTCTTTTTTTTCCAGATAACACAAATTAGTATTTTGTGACAGAGTGGGGTTGGAGAATAAGTGTGGAATTAATGCAGCTCATATTGTAAACTCTGCCATTTGTTGGTTTGCTTGCAGGTATGATAACAGGTGCCGGCACTTGCGACCAGACCAGGTGGCAGAAAAGCTGAGTCAGGGGCTGCCCCATGTGGTCCGCTTCCGCCTGCAGGAGGGTGTGGAGCCCTTCAATGACATGGTGTTTGGCTGGAATAGGCACGAGGTGGCCACTGTGGAAGGGGACCCCGTCATCATGAAAGCCGATGGCTTCCCCACGTACCACCTGGCCAACGTGGTGGACGACCATCACATGCGGATCAGCCACGTGCTGAGGGGCACGGAGTGGCTCATCTCTACCTCTAAACACCTGCTGATGTACAAGGCCTTCGGTTGGACGCCACCCACCTTTGGACACCTGCCCCTTCTGCTGAACAAGGATGGTAGCAAGCTCTCCAAACGCCAGGGCGACATCTTCATTGAACACTTTGCCAAAGCAGGGACTTTGCCTGAGGCACTGCTTGATATTATAACAAACTGTGGGTCAGGATTTACAAGTGAGACCTGTCATTATATATTTTTGTGTTGTCATTAGCATTGCTTAGTTTAGTATTGACATTTAGTTTATCAATATGTGTTATTGCCATATTAGTGTTATTCGGTTTAATGCTGGTGCTGCAGAAATCAGTTCTCTTGAACACCTATAGCTTAGATGGTATACATGTTTGGCTTCATTACATTAGTGAATTGTCATTTCTTCGTGGTATATATTTCAACTAAATTATGCTCTTGTATTGCTCACATGCTGTTTGCCAAAATTGCCACAAGATGGTGCAAGATTTTTTCCCCCTCAATTAAACTTTATATTCTGTTCTTCAAACAGCAGACAATCGTTCAGGGAGGAAGCTTGATGAAATGATTTCTGAATTTGATGCATCAAGAATAACAACCCACTCTGCTCTTTTGGATCTAGACAAGCTGTCTGAGTTTAATAGGTGAGTCAGTTACTGAATTAGTCTACAATTGTATTACTGTGTCAAAATTACAATTCAGGACTTCAATTATATGTATGTAATTGCAGCATGTTAATTGTTGGCTGATATGTATTGGAACTCAAAACACTGAACTCAAAAAGGCCCAAAGAAATCAAGCGGTAACCCTGGGTAGTATGATAAGAAACTATTGTATAATAAACTATATTATAAACAATGTATTTATAGTTTTAACATATTTTCCCCGTTTTTTTCTCCCCAATTCAGAATGCATTGCATACGTCAATGCTCATTTCTGCAGCCTCCACTGTTGATTTGTGAGAGTGCAGAAAACACATGCTCTCTTCTAAAGCATGTGATGTCAGCTGCCCTTGTTACCACACCATAGTTTGCAAATTGGGCTTGCACAGAGTCTGAGGATATTTTATGCACAGCTTAGGAAAGGCGATAAAATATGTATTGTTTTTTGAAAATGTGTACTAAGAAATGAGAGATGTTAAAAGCTTATTTTGGTTTTAAAATAATGAGTCCAGTTTGTAGACAGCTGTACTATGGAATTAGATTCATTCCCACTACCACAAACTAATATGTCATACGGGTGATTGGTTAAATTAAAAAAATTTTCTTATCCAAGAAGATTTGTGCAGTCCCTTACGAAATGCGTAGTGATGCTGTAATGTTGTTTTGCTTGCTTTACCTTACTATAATGTTATAATGTTATTTATTAATGAGGACATTATTCCTGAAATAACGATTTGCGTGTTTATTCTGTAGGATTCATTTGATGCAGAGAATTAATGATGAGCAGAAGTGTGGTTTCCTGGTGAAGGACTTGCAGGGCCTCATTGAGCAGACTTACGGACCACAGGTCCAAGAGAGCGAAGTCCTGCACAGCGAGTACATTAAGCGCGTCCTTCACCTTCGAAAGGTAATATTTTTGCCGATTTGCTTCCACACTCCTTTCTCTTTCAGAAAACCCCCTCTCTGTGCTATCCAGATTATGTTAGTGAGGCCAACCATGATGACCCATGTTTGCGACTCATGTCCACAGGATGGCAGCAACACCTTCCTCCTAGCCTTTATTTCTCAATGATATTGTCCCACAGATGCACCAAAATCAGATTTCATTTATTTCATATTTTAAAAACAAGGAACGTCTTAATTGTACAACTGTCATGGAATAATAAATATTTTAAATGGTTACATTTTGTTTGGATGGGACGAAAAAATACTAGTCAAGGAATGTAACATTGTAGTATGAAATCTAGCATGTGCAAGATACATTCATATTAGCAGTGGCAATTGTGAAGGCAGTCTCTTTAATATTATGCCCTTTATTTGCACATTTTAGTTTCGGACCTTATGACTTTCTGAGTATTGGAACCTGACTTGTTTTGGGACTGGACCTTCATGTCAGGAGGAAAATGATACTGAGTTATGCAATATTATATCATATATTAGGTCTCAGTTAAGAATTTGAGTACTAATTGCTGTTTTATTAATTGTCACATATATCTGTCAAAAACTGTCAAAATTGTTTGTAGGCTGCAGACAGTTCTGAGTTTTTCACAAATTTTGAACTTTATTCAGGCTGTGAGAAAGGGTTGACCTTTTCCTTGCCATTATATTCCCTTAGTGCTTCTCTCTCAATACTTTATAGGCTGTTAAGTTACTTATTTAGGAAAAGTAGTCATCAAGAGTATAGGCTGGGTCATAAAAACTGGGCTTTTGTTGGGTACTTGCTCAGCATAGTTCTTCTGCATTAGTGCTTTAGTGATGTTACATATGTACTCGCTGGTCTAGAAATGTTGTTTGCCAGTTCTGGCACCATTACTTGTGTAAGTCATGTGAATGGGTTTATGTTCTCCTACCTTGTAAATGGCTCTGGATATGAACATCTGCTAAATGAATGTAATGTAATGGGTTGTTGTCACCTGACTGTGACCAAGATTTCACAGCGGTGGGACACTATTGTCATCGCCCTGACAAGGTTGGGGTGAGTTTAAATTGAGGTGTGTTTTTTAGGTGATCACATTTATTCATATATTGGCTTCTCCTAACAATGCAGTAATGGGCCCATAGGGTAACAGCTGTTGTCAATGAGAGATATACCTGTACTCCTACCAGCACTAGTTCTCCAGTTATGTGTTGTGATGTCTCTTCTGTGGGCATCTCCCTTTTGTGATTTTGAATAGCACCATAACATAAACGCCTGATCATGCCCTAGATTGGTATTAGCGATCAAGTGATTCCGAGTTGCTCATGTGTTTTGCCTTGTGTCCTCGAACCAATACACAAACACCCCAGTGAAAGAGAATGCATTTCTGACCACAGTTGGCCAGTTCATGATGTCCTTTGGGCTTCCATTGCCAATATCACTTTGGCTACTGTTCTTTGTGTAGCATCAGCAAGTTCAGCAGTCTTTGTCTCTGAAGCCTGCTGGATGTCCTCCAACAAACACCCCATTTCTAAGATCCCTCCTTTTAGCCATGACAGTCAAATGCCAAAGCATGATGGAATGTTAATTTCTTAATTCAGGAGCCATACTTGTGTGGAAGCACCTGCACTGCTGTATGGAAGCTGACCTTTATGTCTGACTTTGAAGCAGCCAGACCATTGCATAGACAGAGCTCTCCATGTTGTCAACATAATACCTTTAGTTCAAGATGAATTAATATCGCTTTAAGAGCCAAGTGCCTTGTCAATACATAAAAAGACCCACATCAATTTTTATCACATCACTCATATTACGCCCAGGTACACAAGCAGGCAATCACAAACAAAGACGAACATAGACTAATCAGTTTGTTTAATTTCTGACACCATAGTTTAACTGGAATTTCTGGTTGCATTGACTGATCATTTTGTTGCACTGATTTTCCTTCTTTAAAAGCAATCACAACCTTCGTGAAGTTATGAATTGAAACTGGAACTTACTTCTAACTAGAAAAACCCAATAAGGGCTCAATTCAGGAGAGATGTTGCTAAGGTGACATGGCAGTGTGGCACAGTGGGGTGGGGGGGTTATTGCAGGTAATTCTGTATTACAGTATGTCTGTGGTAATACATTTTTGCCATTTCTGTGGTTGATGTTTAAAATAAAATTTTATTTGGTATTGTCACTAATTTATTAGTTAATATGTTTCTCTTCTTGAAAGGGGCACATAACTCGTCTCCAAGACTTGGTGACTCCTGCCTTCTCCTACCTGTGGATGAGACCCTCTATTCCTTTTGGGAAGCTTGAAGCAGTCTCCTCTGAAGCACATACCATTCTCACCCTTGTGTTGGAGTAAGCACACACTTATTCAAACTCAGTTTGCTGTAGAAGGGATATGGAGAGTCATACAGCTACAGTTGTTCCAAATTGTAACTACACCTGTTCCTGGAACAACTTCTGGAATGCCCACACTACTACACACACATCATCTGAATCAGAAGGCAGCCAGCCGCTACTTGTTTTTACTCAGCAGCCTACCAACAGAACTGCAGCCATTGTGCTTGAGGACTGCTCCACTTGAGCAGCTGTCACACAGACAGACAAGAGCTGGTCTGATGGACCAGTGGATGTTCTGCAGTGTTGTGGCATGAAGCTGGAAATGGCTTGCCAGCTGTGGGTTACATTATTGTACTAAGGGCTACTTCTTTAGCTGGATATGCCATTCGCAAGCCCTTTGGTCTTTCGCTTATTTCATTTCATCGGATTTTCAAGTAGTCCTCTTTCAGGGGCTACATTTGTATGGGAACAGAAATGCTTTTTAATTAATACTGATTGCACTGTTATTAAAATCAGCTAATGTTGCCTCAAATCAGTTGATCGTACTGTTCAAGAACTGCAGAATGGCACCTTGAATTTTTCATTGTCTCTTAAGTTTGCGTGGAATTTTTTTGTTGAATGGAATGTTTGAAATGTGCCTTGTTTCTGCAGGTTGATTGAGAAGGAAGATAAAGAGTTTACTCTTGAGTGCCTGAGTTTGGAGTTGAAAAGACTGGCAAAAAAAATGAAAGTAACAAAATACAGTGAAATGATGAAGTTTCTGCGCTTAGCTCTCAGTGGCCAGCAGGTAATTCAGATGCATTTTGACAGTTTATTTCATTTAGAAACAACATTAAGAATGTCTCTTACCCATTAAGTGTTTAAAGATGACTTTTATTAAATAAAAAAGGTACTAATATTGTAAATAGTATCTCATAGTATATCCAGTTATGTGAAAATTAAAATACATAAGCATCAAATTAATCTAAAAGTGTTCATTTAAATATTGTATTGCTAATATAACAGTATGTTTAAAATGAATATTCCATATGTTTTGTCATTCATTTTATAGCAAGGACCAAGTGTTGCCGAAATGATGGTTTCGTTGGGATCCAAAGAAATTTGCAATCGTTTGCAGAGACTGCTGTAAGACTGACTGAAAACTTGGAAGAATTTCATTTACATTGTAATATTGCATACCCATTACATTGCATACTCATCAATCAACACCTCGTCAAAAATTATGTTTACCTATCTTAAATCATACCCATTACTACCCTTAGTGAACTTTCAATGATTAAACCTAGACTACATACAGTAATGTACATGAATATTATTTGTATGATATGCAGAAAATGAAAAGTGAGATGTACAACTATGACTCTTTAACCCAATTAAACAATGCTACTGTACAACAATGGTGCTATATAATGTGTTTTATTTTTCTCAGTCACTTGCACATCAGCTTCCCCTTCATTTGTAATTTTTGCTTGTTTGTGGGCCCACAAGACATTGCCTGACTGAAGCAAAGGTTTTGGGTGCGCAGAGGAACCTCTACACATTCCACGCCTTACATGTGGAATGTTGTAATGTCAGATAAAATGATTTTGTCGTTATACTCTACTTTCAGCCTACACAGACAAAGAGTTTTTTTTTCCTATTTAAACTATCCTGACAAGGACCTAACATTTATGTCCCACCTTAACAGATTTCTGAAGTATAGGTAATGGCTGCTACGATAAGACACAAGTAAAACATTGCCAACTGTGATAAAAGTAGAACTAAACAGGAATGATGTTGACCACGTTGTTCATAAAGGATTTGTATCTGTATTGGTGGAAAATGTGTAAATATTCTTCGCTACATACAGTTAATCTTACGTGTGTTCTTGAGTGATGTGGCACGTTCATAAAATGCCACTTTTCCAACAAGTCTGTTTGTCAAATTTCTGCCCTGGTCAACTGCAAGTGCTACTATTAGCAACAGGTCTGCCACAAAGCAGTAGGCCACACAAGCTGCATGGGACCACCGAGTTCTGAAGCATGTAAAAATGAATAAATGGCGATGACAATACTGACAAATATTTTGGCCTATTAAATAAATACTGAAAATAACAAACCTATCCAAACATATCTGCCTCATTATGGTACTATATGTTTGTGGGTCAGATGAAGCCAAATAAGTAATAGATTCAGTAATATAATTTACAATGTTAAATACAATGCTAAACAAAATAACAATAATGAATTTTATTCATGATGTGCTTTTCACACACCCAAAGCACTGGATGCAGACAATTGTTCGATAGTGTATTGTTTACAGTTTTTAAGTGTAACAGCTGAATTACAGACTATTTACATTATAAATTACTGGTATTTGACACTTTTGTAGCACACATGAAGTTTGAATGACTACATTCTCTTCAGATGGAAAAAACACTGGGCCAAGTTTCATTAAATAATTTAGGAAACGTTTGGTAGCATTGCTTCAGGGCTTCTCTAATTTGTGTGATATAAGATGGCCAATATTGTTTGTTCTAACTTGGCCTCTTTTTGATAACAGTACTGTTAACGACAGGCATAGATTTTGCTACTTTTATTTAATGATTTATAGACTGCTTTGTTACATTTCTATACGTTGAAAACGAGTACTTGTTGAGATGCTACATACAATACAGAGCAGACTGTCCTGCATCTACAAATGAAGCAAATAAAAAAAGGTCCTAGCACTGAAAATTCAGATGCCAGTCAAATGGGAGTCACATGCTCTAACCAGAGGCTGCCTCTGAAGTCAACACAAGACGCAGTGTAGTTTTAGTATGGTTACCGTGAACTGATGAGGACATGGCGGCTAGCGAAGAGGGGGAAACTTTAGAATCTTGGCTGAGTAAGTTTTGGAATAAAATGTCAGCAATACAACCTCTTGAAAATGTAGACAAAATCAGGTTGTACTGTCGCATCTGAATAGATTTGCCAGCATTACACTAAAATTATGTCGCAAATAGCTATTTTCTGAGATATAAATTTAGTTCCTTAATTTATTAGGCTATAGGCGAATCTACTTCTGGTAACGCCAGATAGCCAATGTTGCGAAACTTTGTTGGTGATCTGTCTGTTGGTGGACGTATTTCTCGTTGCAAGAAATATACATCCCGGCATGGTACATTACAATAATATGCTGTCATAACGTTAGCTAGCTAGTCTACAGTATTAATGGGTGGCTTGCTAATATTGAATTTAGGCTGTTTTACGGCTACTTAACTTGCGCTTTAAAACGAAAACTTCGTGTTATTTGCGTAGTACTTCAACCGTATAGTTTGCATCGCGCGAAATTAAGTTTAAAAGAATAAAAAGTTTATAAACACTGGGTTTACTGCGTTAGTTATTGTAGTTAAGCCAGAAAAGAAGAAAACAGGAAGTGACAGAAAGTAGGCTATCATACGCAAACCCTCTGAACTGGTTGGTAGCGGGTGTTAGATTAAAATTTGTTTAAACATGAATCCCAATTAGCATTATAGGTGGGATAAAGTTGTTGATTGATTATGTTTAACTTGTCACTTATTTAGCTGCAGAGATAACTAAGTGACGACAATATTTAAAAGTTGAGTGCCATATTTCCTGTATGATTGGTTCTACGTAGCCTATGCTGCTCTGACAGGTTCTAGAGCCTATAGCGCCTTGAGATCATTTTGTCCGAAACGAAACGAAACGCTAACGAATTTATGGAGTGTCTGAACTGTTAAAATGTATTATTTGTTATGTTTGATATCATGCTGTGTAAATCTTAAACTATGCTTAATGCATTTCTCTAAATTGCTGGGCCATCGTTCAAGTGAACATTTCTAAATAAGATTTGTGCAGAATCATGCCCATGTATATAAGCAACTGACCGCTTGCATAAACACTCAAGCAGTTGTTTAGGGCCACAATAATCCCTGGCCCATACAATTCAAGTTTATTTATTTATTTATTTATTTATTTATTTATTTATTTATTTATTTATTTATTCATTTATTTATTTGAACACATTTTAATTGTACAGTATTCAACCCTGCTTCCTATGGAAGACCCATGTGACTAAAACTCAAAAATAATATATAGGAAATTCTTTATTAGGAATAACCCCTTGAGATGTACCATCTCGTTTTCAAGGGGGTCCTAAACGACAATAATACAATATAAGCACAATTAAACAAAACATTTAACAAAAAACAAAATAACAAGATAATTAAACAATACCAAATGTGACAACAGACAAACAAGCAAAAAATAAATAAATAAATAAATAACAGTAAATATCAAATAATAAGACATGCAAAATCAGGAGATCATTCTCCAAGCAGAGCATGAAAATGGATCATTCATTCATAGATTATTGAAAATTATTAATTATTATGTCAGTGATAGCATTAGGTAATAAAGTTGTAAAACATAATTATAATTCTAGAGGTGTTATTGTGGACAACTGATCCTATAATAAGAAGACAGGGCATTTTTGAACAAGTGAAAAGATGATATGGATCGAATATTTACAGGTAGATTATTCCAATCAGAGGGAGCTTCAAACATAAAGGCTTTCTTAGCTATTGATTTAGAGACTGCAGGAACAGAAAAAAACGAGCTGTATAGAGTGTCTCAATTGATAATGCGAGGAGAAAAGTACTATAAACTGTTTTAAATAGTGAGGGTAATTGAATGCATACATTTAAAAAAATACTTAATTGATAATGAAATAAATATAAGCAAAGGAATAAATATCTATGATTTATGTCTCTTATTTATTTCATGGTGTTTTTATTTCCAAAGGACACTTTGCACATGGACTCTTTTCATTTCCTTCTGTAGCCTATTTTTTTCAACGCGTTTATTTCGAAACGATTTGGCCAGTCAGTAGACATGGGAGGGGCGGGGTCAGCTATGACCATGAAGCCTGATTTATACTTTGTCGCAGGACCCTTGCGACAAGTGTCACATGACCTATATAGTCTATGCGCATGACGAAAATGACGTATTTTCAACTAAAAAAAGTGTCTCTTTCTCCTTAATGGCTTGAATCCAATTTTTCTCATCAGTGGCTCGTTCTTTTAGCACAGGAGCACATAAAACTTCAGAACTGAGTTCTTGGCCTTGTTATTTGTACAGCCCAGTGAGCCCACCACACAAGTCTTAGGCATTTTCACAATCTTGTAAATCCACCGACTGCTAATAATAACTCCATGGTGCACAACAGATTTTCTCTCATCGTGGGCGTGACCTTTATTGTGTGACTTCATTCTGCTGGCCTGGCCGCTTCCATGTTGACTGACAGGTCATTTTGAAACGCATACATAAATATTCCTAGAAATAAATACGTTCAGAAATTAATGATAATGTGCTAAGTGACCTTCAGAAATAAAACACCATGAAATAAATAAGACATGAAATAGGTATTTATTTCATTTTACAAAATGTAATTATTTGTTTCATTGCTTGTTTATTTATTCCATTATCAATTGATTATTACTGACAGTTATTTATTTATTTAATTTTGTCATGTTTGGTCTTGCATAGCTTTGGGGCTACAACAGCATTATTGTTTAGGGCAGCTGTGCAAAGCAGAATGTTGGCTACTGCTATAATGAGGTTCAGTATTAATGATTAATGCTTATATGATATGTACTATATAACTCCTGAATGGATTCACAGATTTGCACAAGATTTTGTGGAAAGGTTGGTCATGAGCCAAAGAAGAGGTCACATGTTTGTGTGAGGGTGTGTGAGGGGGCGTGGCAATGGGCGTAGCCTATCACAAAAAGGTGCATAACTCCTGAATGAATTCACAGATTTGCACAAGATTTTCTGGAAAGGTTGGTCATGAAACAAAGAAGAGGTCACATGTTTGTTTGAGGGTGTGTGCATGGATGCATGCACATATGGATGCACGCGCGTCTGCGGTCGCAGCTATTGCGGATTCGCGCTTGTTCTTTAATACCATGTTAATGTATTTGCATAGTGTGCACACCAGTTATATGCTTGTCAGCCATACTTGCCGGTTCATCAGCAAGAATGACAAATATCCCTTGCCCTGACCTTTACATGCTATATTTGATGTATGGATGTGAACTTGAATCTCATTCCTGAATTACACACAACAAATGCCACTGATGATTGTGAAGTGACTAGCATTTCATCAGATGTGGCTTCTGTAATTTTGTCTGCGGCTATTTTAGCTAACTGCTGATGAACAAACACAGTTTGGATTTTTTACCGTTTTCAGTCCCCACCACGCTTCTTTGTCAGTAAGGTCCACATTCTGACCCCTCACCTTTTATAATTTCAGTGCACAGCCATTGCACATTTTTGTAATGTTGTGTCAATTGCATAGAAGACTTGGTAGAACTCACATACCGTGACCTAAATTAATCATTTGCAAAACAAATTGCCTTAAACCTTTTTATCTGAATGTTTCCAGATAAAGCTACAGACCCTAGTAACCCGGCTGATCGATGGGATTGTATTCAGGGATTCTATGAACAGGTTAACAAGGAGCTTGAAGGGTGAGTAGAGTAAATGTGTACTGAAAATCTACAGATGGGATGATTGATTGCCTATCCAAACAAATTTTGGTTGTAGACATCACTACTAGTTACCCAATAAGAAAATATTGGCCCTGCCCTGAGCATTGAAGCAATGTTTGTTGTATTAATTTCCTGGCTATTTAATACCGTCCGTGCCTTAATCTTTCTCTCATCCTTCTCTTATCAGAGAACACAATTGCTGCATTGATTTCTGCATTTAGATTCAGATGCAGAATGTTCAGCTTGATAGCTGAGCAAAGAGCCCAGCAACAGCAGTTTTGTGAATGGAAACATTTGCCACCATTGTGGCGAATTAACGAGTGATATTTTTAAATAGTTTTTAAGACTCCTAGCAAAATTCCTCTCTTAGCCAGAGGTGAGAGGGACTGGTAAGGGTACATTTTTCAAAGGCAGCTGCATTGATTATTATAGGCGATAAAACACAGAAAATGCAGTTGACATGCTGCAGCTGGACGTGGCAGAAATTGCAGAGATCGCAGTGGAAATAGCATGCAGATAACAAAGGATGTATTGTTGATACATGTTTTGCATGCTGTCTGAGACATCCAGTCCCCATCCATTTGCTTGTCTTAATGAATATGTGTTGGGCAACATGAATGGGTGTTGAAAGTGAAGTAGTACCCTATTTGGATCTTAAATGTCTGGTCTGGCAATATTATGTTTTCACAGGCCACAAATTGCGATGCGCCTTCTTGCTCACAAGATCCAGTCACCCCAGGAGAAGGAGGCCTTGCAGGCACTAACAGTGAGATTTCTTATTATAGTTCTTACAGTAATGGCCCATTAATCACCAGGTATTGCAGCTTCACATGAGGCATAGTATGTGGTTTGATATCTGCCTGAAATCCAAGTGTAACTTGAATTTCTGGTTACGGCTAATGATATCCTACATTTTTAATAGCCAGTTGCTTTGCACTTTCCCATAATTCAATTTCCCGCCAAGCGTGTATGTTCTGATTTGAATAACTGGCTAAGCCTACAAATGTCTGCTGTGAAGAATGAGACACATAAGGACCCTTGAACATAAAGTTTAATTCTGTACATTTTGTTTTCTTTACAAGCCTAATATTTGAATACCATGACATATGTTGAGGCAGGGGGTGGACAGATCATAAATCGATGTCATAGTCTTCTGGGCTACCAGGCAGCCACATGTGGTAGCAGAGCCTATCTTTTCATAGTCCAGATATATACTGGTATTCTGGAATATACTTCTTTAAAAAAAGAAGTTAGGAAATTTCATTATTCACTTTGTCAGGAAAGTGACATCATAAGCAGAGGTCTTACTTTCTCCTTCACAGGCATACTCTTTTTTTTCTATACATTGTTTTGAAACAAGAAGCAGATTTAATAAACATAACTTTCTTGCTGCTCTGTATTATTATCATAATATCATACTAATAAAAAACACTGACTATATACAGTATCTGGCTTGGTTAAACTAAGATATCCCTATTAGTCTGGGCGAATGACACATTTAAAATTTTAATGTGGTGAGGTATTTCTTTAATAAGGTTTCTTTTGCCTTAATGCAAACAGTAATCATTTTTTAGGCATCATGAAGAGAGGTTGTCCATTTGCAAGCATGGACTACTGCTAGTGTGCCTGAACTAATGTTTGTTAGTTCTAAGGGGAATTTCAGAAATGATATCTCAGCTCTCCTGTTAAAATAATCAGTGCATTGCCTAATCGGGAACCCACCTCATCTAACTAGTTGCATGACTAATAATTTCAGCCAATCAGAGTTTTCAAAAAGAGCCAAGAGGATTTAATTGTGGTCCCCTTGGCTATGATGTGTCACAGTTGAGTAGGTTGGGACAGGAATATGGTAGTCCCAGGCATCCACACTATGCTACTGATTTGTCCACCTTTGTGAAAAGAGGCTTTGTCTTACAAAAAGGCTCAGTGGAAATAAAAAGTAAACTACATTTTGACTTATCGGTCATCTGAATTACAGACTTTACATTTGACATTGTTCTTAATAGTGGTTCAGATGCTGTTATTTCTTTTAAATCATACTTGTTTCTATGATTTATTTACATTTAAACTACAATTTCATTATTAAAAATGATTATGCCTTGTTTAAAGCATCCCCAGGCTTGGAAATGTAAATGTATAAAATATTTAAGAGAGACTTCCTTTTCTGCTTAGTCAGAGGGTTCTTTATAGGAGTCATTATCATGCCATGTCCTGTCATGTGAGTATTGTCAGGTGATTTTGTCTAAAATTATGCTTCCTTTTCAGTTGTAGCTGATGACATTGATAAAATAAATTAAAAAATGCAGACAAAATAGTTTCAAACAAAGGCATAATTTCAACATAGAAGTTCTTAACCATATTGCAATATAATTAAATACAAAGCTATCCCAAAGCTATCCTACATCCCAATTATTTCTTAGCTTCCTGTATTTAAAATTGTAGTAACACATTGTTTGGATTTTCCTTCAGACAGATAATGGATGACATTTTACAGTTTAAAGTCTGATTGTAGCATTAGCAAGACAGGGAGAGAGCACTGCTGTTGTAACAAAGTAGAAAGACTGGCTGCACATGACTGGGTTCTTGATATTTGTGAACATGAAATATATTTCCACCATGTGAAAAAAACAAACAAAAAAAAGATATTTATGTATTGAAAATATTTGTCATATGTGATATTAGAACAGTGTGAATCGCAACATTCCTTCCATAATTGTCCTCATATGAGTGAATTTTCCTACTGGCTTAAGTTTTTGTTTCCATTTGTGTTCACTTTCATTCAGTAGTAAGCTTAGATGATTAAGTATGCTTTCAATAAATCCTGTTTCTATTTACGTGAATATGATGTTAAAATGAATTGTATTTATTTTTTGAACACCTGCATTCCAAGTCCTCACATTTCTGTATTTCCTTTAGGTGTTAGAAGCCTGCATGAACAATTGTGGCAAGCGATTTCACAGTGAGGCTGGAAAGTTCCGCTTCCTGAATGAAATGATCAAAGTGTTGTCACCAAAGGTATTGTGATAACTGTTTGACATAACATTTGAGTAGAACTGTATCAATTTTAAATTTGAACAATTCAGCGTTAAGCATGGAGATGTGCGGCATGGTTATTTATTCACTTACTGACTACCACTTCTACAGTATTTAGGCATGTGGACCACAGCTGAGGTCAAACAAAAGGTGACAGAGGTCCTATACAGCTGGACTCAGTGGCTTAAAGATGAGGTTAAGATCCAGGAAGCCTACTCCATGCTAAAGAAACAAGGTGTGTAGACCGTGGTTTGTTTTGTGTTCTGTATTTATTTGCCTCTTGTAGACTTGTAGCTGCTTTAGGAAATCAGTTGTAGCATGGTAAATGGTAAATGGACTGCATTTATATAGCGCTTTTATCCAAAGCGCTTTAGAATTGATGCCTCTCATTCGCCAGAGCAGTTAGAGGTTAGGTGTCTTGCTCAAGGACACTTTGACATGCCCAGGGCGGGGTTTGAACCGGCAACCCTCCGACTGCCAGACAATCGGTCTTACCTCCTGAGCTATATAGCCCCCCAGTAGCAGTGTGTGATTAGACATTTTGTTCTTTTTTGTGGAGTATGAGACTCATATAACACGGAATAAGAATGTAGGCCTGATTGTGAAAACTTGAGTGAGTGGTTTCACTGTAATACTTAATTAACAGAATAGAACATACATATATGGTGTACAATGAAAGCTGACTCCTGGAACTTTTTAAATTAAAATGATCACAGGACAAAGATAATTATAATGTCAAACAAGAATGATGACTACCATTGGAACGGGTTTCAGAATGAGTGTACAGAAGCAGCCCCAAATATAAAACATTGCTGCTCAAATCACCAATTCCTTTATTACTCTCTGTAAACAAATCAGAATGCTTCAAGACCTTTACAATCTGAAATAAAAGCCCCCCAGACCCATCGTAGACGTTTTGCAGAAATATTTATTTGCAAACTATCCCTTTTCAGGGATGTCTGAAAAGATAGGCATTAGTTTTAAGTGTATCACTAGTTAGCAAATTGCTTACATTGCAAGATGTAAATGAAACCACAGAATACACAACAAAACAGTTAATGGTTTTATTTAGTGGAGTAGTTCTTTGTGCCAGGCTTTTGGTTTTTGAGTGAAAGAGTTCACTTTTTTTAAATAACAGACATATACATCATTGTAATAATAAGTTTTTTATGTGATGTGATTTAACCTGTATGAGAACAGGGCCATCTCCAAGTGCTTTATTTAGGATGCCTTGTCATTTTCTCAGGTATTATAAAGAAAGACCCCAAGTTACCCGAGAATGTGGTAATGCCGCCTCTGTCTCCGAGAACAGGGGAGTCTGTGTTTGATGATGAAGAGAAATCAAAGGTGAAAATTTCATTAGAACCCTGTTGCAAGAAGTTGATTCATGTGCAACCATTTTGATTGCATCATTGGGTCAACACTGTTTACCACCTCAGCTTCCATTGCCTGAACTTATGTTGAAATTAGTACCATTGTACTGTATGTGGCATCCTGATTAGGTGTTACATCTGTCAAGACTGTGCTGTTAAGTATAAAGTGCAGGTTGCTGACAATGTCATTTGGAGCAAGAGATTTACTGCCAGGTATGGGACAAAAGCTGTTAAACTTATTCTCTTTTGTCATGGCTGAACATTAGAATTTGCTAATGTCATGAACACTTGTATATTAAATTTTTATTCAAAGAATAGACTTTGCAAGCTGCATAACTGTCATTTGGCTTTTACTGTAAATACAAAGATACTGTTTTTCTTTATCAGAATATGTTTCAAGGAAAGCATTTTATTGTATTAGTATTGGTGTTTAAAAATTTAACGTACTCTTTTACCACTGTATCTGTGTGCCTACAGTAAATATGCTAAGCAGAGGTTGTATTTTTTTCCAGTTACTGGCAAGACTCTTGAAAAGCAGACACCCTGATGATCTTCAGGCAGCCAACAGGCTTATCAAGAACACCATGAAGGAAGTGAGTATAATTGGCACTGGGTCATTTACAGTACACAATGACCATTTACTACTATCCCATGTGAATGGAATAGTCTGCTAATAACTCATTTCAGTTGGTTCAATTTCTCTTTGCTGGCAAAAAAAGTAGATGCACAAAAGTACCTTTGGTGGGTGCAGAATGCAAGTTCAGAATGACACTGATCCTGAAAGCATGTTCAGGAGCTCTCCTGTCATGAGTAAATGACACCCAATCACAGATAGCAGGGATCACTTTAACTATGCTTCATTTCTGACAGGAGCAAGAGAAGATGGAGAAGGTGTCCAAACGCATTACTACCATGGAGGAGGTTGAGAGAAACACCAAGCACCTGAAAGAGCTGCTGGAGAATCACAGGAGGGGTGAATCTTCCGAAGAACAGTTAGAGGAGATGAGGGTGGGCCGTGTGTGTGTGCTTGTGCTGCGTGTGCGCGTCTGCATCAGTGTGTTCGCGTATATGCTGGACGGGTGGGTTCACAGCAGCTGTTGCATGGGTGTGCAACTCCTGTCCTCACTGACCACAATCCAGAACATTTTATTGGTTTCTCAATAACTCCGGCTTCTCAAGAGCAACAGAGGTGCTAAAGTCAAACAATGAATTAATCCAGGTTGCTAATTAAGACTGTTATTGCTGGAGTGAAAGCCGGATGCCCTTCAGCCAGGACACCAGGACTGCAGTGTGGCAGCCTTGAGTCAAATTAGAGACAGGAGACAAAGCATGCGGGTCTTTGTCTTGATTACTGCAGTCGTCTTAATAGTTTTTGGTTAATGGATTGGTAATTGCCTATTAAAGCTTGCTACTGCAAGACATTTTTTATCTGTTACTATTAGTATTCCCAACCATAATTGTAGAAGTGATTGTGGACTTTTCTTTGTGCAATCTCGTTTGAATCAAAAATGAATTAAGCCCTTCATTGTGATCAAGAGGAGCGTAGTTAATGTCATTTTTGTTCCTGACAAGCAAGATGGCTTGTTGAAATGTAAGAAGAGAGGATGAGAGAGGATAGTCAGACTGGTGCCTGAATAATCAGTGATCCTATTTCTATTTCACTTGGGTGCCCTAAATGACGAAAGCAGAATTGTCTTGGTATTGTAATTTTTTATTGTTTTTTGTTGCTGTATGTATCCTGTGTTTGTTCCTATGAGTGCGCTGCAGTGTACACCCTTTATGTCATTAGACATTTATTATTATTATTATTATCATCATTATTATTTAATGTATCTTGTTCTTATTCTCTTGTCTCTGCCGCAGAATCTTTATGAGCAATGTGACAAACTGCGTCCCACTCTCTTCCGCTTTGCCAGTGACACGGTGGACGATGATGACGCATTAGGTACTCATGATTCCCGAAAAAACACCATTGTCTTCTTAAATGGATCACTTTGCTCTGGCATTGCACATTACTACAATTAATAGAATGTTCAGTTGTGTCAATGCTACCGCAGTGAATGAGTAGACTTGTTGTCTTAAAACACAGACATATAAGGCCTATACAAGACTGGGGCCCCTGCCGGGGGGGCAATCGGGCATGTTGTCCCGGGGCCTGGAAGAAGGGGGCTCCCAACGGTCTATGTATGCGTGGCAAATAATATTTTCTCAGGCCTGGGAATAAAATAATAATATTATTTTACTCAGGAATTTCACCAGGAAGCCCTGCACAAGACTTTTCTTAAATTCTTACTTTTATTCTGAAGAAAAGATTCAGCAAAAAAAAACAGAGTTTTAGAAATCGTCAGGCCTTCAATTATGTGAATATCCCAGGTGTATGAGATCTTAATTGTTTATAAATTGGATGCGTGTGCCTTTTCACGTTGATTAGCATAAGGAAACACCCTAATAATGGCATGAAAAGGATTCTGAATTAAGCGTTGTGTGCAAAGGATCTCCCTAAGGCATGATTAGCCAAGAAATCTAAAAGCCACAGATATGCCATTGTTTTGGGATTGGCTGTGTGCTTGTGAGTCTTTATATACAGTATCATCATCAGTCACTTTTATCAATAAACAAAAGGAAATACATGTGTTCACAACCAGTTTTTTCCATCTTAAACTAAGATGAAAACTATGATAATTAAAAAAATATTATTGTAAACTCAAAAGTTTTTGAATTAAATGAAAATTAACTAAAACATGCAAAGCTGCTCTTAATGCTAACTAAAACTAAAAATCTAAATCAATTTTTGTAAATGAAATTGAAAACTAAAAAACTGGTGAAAACTTTGATTATTCTGATTTATTCTGGTTTATTAATGTAGGTAAAATAAATATAATAAAGCATTCCAAATAAAAACTTCTTCAGCATATATTCTTTTATGTTTCCAAATACACAGAGATTTTGATCATGCCAAAGAACAAATTCAGATGAGAAAAAAAGTGATGAATCCCAAAATGTTTGTGGAAATGTAAGCACAGTTGATCAAATCTAATCATACCCATGTTTTGTGAATGAGGCCCATTACCAGTTTTTGCTCTTTTTCTGCTACTCTGTAAAGCTTTTTTGTGACCGTTTTCTGTAAAATACACTAGACAAATAAAATTGATTTATCTCTGTGTGGAATTTTAGTATATTGAGCTGTCTTTAAAATATTTGTCTGATTCGCTTTGTCTGCACTCTCATTTTCAGCTGAAATTCTCCAAGCAAACGATAAACTAACGTTGGTTGTCAATTTGTACCAAGAGATGTTCGGAAACAGTGATGTCAATGGAAACAGCCGAAGCGATCACTGCAAAAGCAAAGGTATCACTTCTCTAGCCTTTCCAACTGTGTCCTCAGAGTATGCATCGAATTGTCATTTACCAACCAGTTGTTCGCCTGCTGCTCATAGTGTGCGCATCATTAACCGCATTTCTTTGATGTTTTGCATTGTACAGGTCCTGAAAGTCCCAAGGAGATAAAGAGCTACCATCTGATAGATCTGTCAGTGCTGGATTCTACATTGACAGACAGCACCAGTCCACCTAGAACTACACACAGCAGCTCTCTGTCTCTGCTGGACGAGGAGCTCATGTCACTAGGTCTGTGGCTTCTGGTGCTCCCTGCTACTCACCACACCCTCTCTATAGGGTTGTTGTTTGGGACATCCACTTTCACTCCCCATCTGTAACACGTCGCAGAGTCAAAAGTTCTTCTCACGACAGATGGGGTGCTCCGGTGTGGCCTGTCATCTAGTATGCAGTGCAGGATGTGTGATATTGATGGTGTGTTATTGTGTGTGGTGAAGAGATGTTGCTGTAGGTAATGAAAGGCTCTTTGCAGGACTAAATGATCCATCTCTGACAGAAACCCAGAAGAGTTCGGGAAAACACTGTGATGAACTGAGTCAGGTACAGTCTTTTCATTTATTTATTAGTATAGCTTGCATTTTCTCTGTGTCCGACCTATATTCCTTTAATTTTCTTTTATAATAATGGGAATTTATTCACATTATTGCTATTTTAAAATTGTAATACTGCTTAGTTACTATTTATTTATCATAATAATGAATTCATATTATTGCAGATGTCTATTGGGTATGTAATAGGGTTATACAAAGAAATTAACATATGATGCTGATTTGAATGATTACAGTTGTACATTAAAATTCACATGGAATGCAAGTAATATTTTACTGTATGTATCTAGTGCTGCTCAGAAAATGCCACTATATCTAATTTGGTAACGCAATGTTGTTTAGGTCTATAAAGCTGTTTGCAAAGGTTGTAACACTGGTCCGCTGGAGAGAAAAATAAGTAATTACATAAATTATGTTAATGTAACATTAACATAGTTCGACACTCACAGCTCACTGATTGCCATTAGCATTGTTTGAAGCCTAAGCAGAGTTTGGAGAACAGTGTGTCAGTAAGAAAAGAATATAGAAATATCAGTTTTTCTGCTTGAATCTGGAGCAAAAGGCTTGCAGACAGGCAGCAAAGCACACACTTTTGTTTCCCATACACAATGACCAATAGCATAAGCCACAAGCTTTATTTAAAATACAACTGCTAACACCATACCCACATGCCATGGGGTAACAAAAAAATACATGTAGAAACAGAAAAAGACATTGATTTTATAAAAATGCAGAAAAAAGAAGAAAATTAAATGCCAATATGATGAATTAGGTGAGCATCCCAAATACATTGTGATCCAGAATCAAAGGGGCTTATGGGATGTGGAGTATGGAGTGCGGAAAGACGAATTATGTTTAAATATGTATGCATACATGAAAAGGCACACAGAACCAAATATTTGTAGTACAGATACAAATATACAGATATGTTATTAAAATGTATTAACTTGTTTAGATCAACCATGTCTCTTCCATTATACATTATCAACAATCTATTAAAGTGTGTTTCAGAGATAATTGCCTCTAGTACTAACTTTATTAAGGTTATGAATTTGGAGTTTGGCAAGCCTGCTACTGTAGTTCTGATTGGGCTTTTTTTGTGCACAAATGGAGGACATAAAAACAAATCTCGTTGTTTTTTTTTTGTTCTCATTGGCTGAGGCTGCCTGATCTCAGCTGTGTTTCTGTTTTTGATGTGATAAAACCAAAAAAGCCTTTGAAAATATGTTGTTGCTGAAAAAACATTTGCTATAAAGCAATTTTTCTGTCTGTGCCAGGGTCTTAAGTATGCCACACTCTAACAATTGTGCTCATCTGAATAATTGAATATGATCTTTCAGTTTTTAATGACTGAAGTGGCCTTTGTATCGTTTCAGCTTTGGAATGAAGGTAGCTCAGGCATCCTGGGGCAGAATACTGCGTTCACAGGGAAGGTGGAAAAGAGGGGAGAGGGAAGCATATTGAAAGCCCGGGGGTCTGGTGGGGACTCCGACTCTTCTCCCACAGGCTCTATCACACTCTCAGCACAGCACAGCTGGTAAGAGATAGTAAGTGCCTACTGTAGCCAAAAATGTCTATTTATGACATTTTTGTAGCACAGCTTTCAACATTATCCCCAAACCAGCCCATCAAAATACAGCTGGTCTGATTTTTGTCACAAACTGCTTTACCTGTTAGGATACATTTATTGTTGTTACAGTCTGTTCATTATTTTTTGGTATTTTTGCGCTAATAGAAGATATTAACTGGTATAGTGGCTCATTTTGTCTTATTTCATTTTTACTAGGCCAGTTCACCAGCCCAGGTCTGTTTTGAGTGACCTTCAGAATCAGCCAGTCAATTCCCCAACAAAATCCAGCGCCCCAGCTGCCGAAAGATCCTTATCAGATGTATTTGTTTCTTTGGAATCTATAAAGCCAAGTAAGTCCCTACTGTACTGCAAGAAGTTGTTATTTATAGAAGATAGACATTTTATGCAGAATCCGTAGTTACCCTTAAGTTTAATGTACGTATATAATGTCCTGTATTGATCACTGAAAGGGCTGCACACTGTCAGCTGTATTTGGATGACCATTTCAGTCATGATCTGTTACCATTGTTTCTTAGGTAACACTGCTCCCATCGTGGCCTATGACAAAAGTGGAATTCGTGTGATGCTGCACTTTGCCAAAGATAGTCCCGTTGGGCGACCTGATGTAGCCGTCTTGGTGGTCTCCATGCTGAGCACCTCCCCCATCCCTGTTAGAGATGTGGTGTTCCAGGCAGCAGTACCAAAGGTAGGAAACACATTTACATATAAACACATTTACATATAAGCCCTTAGGAGAGGAATTTCACAGTAGTCCTACACAGTGACTCTTTAAATGGATCCCATAGCAGATGCTAAAGTGATCATTAGATGTTGGATTACGGTAGTGATATCTTTCTTGAGATTACAGTCTCAAACTGAGTTAACAAAGATACCAGAGATACCTTTCATTTGAATCATTTTGATAATACAATCCCTTGTACAATCCATGTGTGTCAGTTTGCGCGTGGGTGTTTGAATGAGAGGCTAGCAGATCACTAAGCATCATTCCTGTCCCTGTAATTCCCAGAGTATGAGGGTGAAGCTGCAGTCAGCCACTGGGTCAGAACTGCCGGCCTACAACCCCATCGTGCCCCCTGCAGTCATCTCCCAAATTCTGCTTCTGTCCAACCCTCTCAGAGTGAGTTCACTACGCCCCCACATACTCTGAAACCCGCCGGCCTGCCTGCATCCGTTTTACGGGGGGAAATGTAATGTAAATGCTCTAAACGCGACAGGAGTGCCTGAACAGAGTGCCCAATTTCTGCAGGGATATTAAAGCCATACATAAAGCCAGGAAGCCTTGTCAAATTATGCACTTCCTGTCGCCATAAAAAAAGCCATAACTGATGCTACAAAATTAAATGGACCTTATGAAGATTCAGCCTTTCAGACATTCTTTTTTTTTGGAGGATGACTTCAAGGAAATGTGTACTATGGAATGGAGTACCCTTCATGGTTATAGTTAGTTCAAGAGCAGCTGTATTAGTAGTTAAAGTTGGTTAATCCAAAGACATGCGAGGATTAGTTTACTCACACGAACAGTTGCAGTGTTACCACATGACTGAAAACCTGTGTAATATGCATATAAGAGTTATCATGATTAACAACAAAATTATTTATAATTTTCCAAAAAACATCCAATCTGTGAAAATAAGGGTTATAAAACATTATTATTATTATTATTATTATTATTATTATTATTATTATTATTATTAATAACCTTTATTGAACCAGGGTAGTCACACTGAGAATGACATCTCTGCAAGTGATTATGTCACATTATGTACAAAATTATGAGGTTATTATAAGAATCATCACCTTTATATTCTTTCATTCTCCTCCCTTTTAAACTTCGCTGCCACGGTACTATTTAAATGGCAACACAACTTTGTATGAATTGGGCTAATGGTATTTGTTTGTGGTTTGTTTGTTCTCACAGGAGAAGGTGCGTTTACGATACAAGCTAACATTCACCCATGGAGAGCAGAAGACCAGTGAGCAGGGTGACATAGAAAACTTCCCTGATATGAGCTCTTGGACCAGCTGGTGACCCCCCTCCAGAGCAAAGAACTTGGGGTCAATGGAGAGATGCAGTGGCCACTGCAGAGATAATGCATTCTCAGATTGTGAGAAGTGTTACCAATGCATTACAATCAAATTGATATGTCATTATATTGATATAGTTGGAGTCATAGCAAATAATTGCAGCATTTTTTCAGTCTTTATTTTTTGAGCCCTTCAAAACCATGGAGTCTCATGTTGTTGGCAGTTTTGCTGCCAAAGAGCACCAAACAACAATCGATTGACCCACTGCTGTTACAGGGATACTGTGATCTCTTCACCTCAGATACATCTGTTTGAATAACAGATTAATGAAAGTGTGGTAGACATTATGATTCCTTAAAAAGGCTTTATGAATGATTCAGTTTTTTGGTGATAAAGAGAACGTGGTACGAATAGATGCAAAATGAGTTTGTTTATTTTGAATGTAATATTGAGCTTTTTTGGGCACTGGTTTGTCTGGTCATGAACATACCAGAACTATTATGTGCCATTATAGTGCCATTATACATTACGTACCTGATGACAAGGATTTTCTATGCAATGGATCATGGTGATGAGATGCTTAACTTGCAGTCTTTTGTTTCAGAAACATGGTACGATACATTTCTTTCACTTGTCCTTATAAATCAGGTAAAAACCCTGCATAAATAGTTGATCCCGAGAACCAGGACTTTGAAAGATGTGTGCTACGTGCCAATGACATGTTTGCTTCCATTAAGACATGCCTGCATTACGTATTTTAGATAATTTATTATTGTTAAAGTTGTGTCATGTGGCTTTATTGAAAAATAAAAGTTCCAAAGCAAAAATGTGAAAAATTCTTGAAATGATGTAGGTCAATAAAATGTTTGCTCAAGCTGCCTTTGAATCAGTAGTTGACTTGTCTGACTCAAAGATATACGGTAATAGTGTTGTAAGAGAATTTTGGTGCAGGGTGTTACGTTTGTATTCTCTTTTTTCTTGTTAATTATATGCTCATTTCTGATTGGGGATAAGTGACTTCTTCGAGTGAAAATACCACTTGATAGTCTTTATGCAGGGAGAGGTGTGTTGCCAGCCAGTAGCGTAGCCTGGCAGTTCACCCAAAAATAATATAAAGCTATATTTCCACTTTCGTGGAGTGCTATATATCCATCCAGATAGATTCGCTGAGAGGTGATGAGTTTTCTATAAATGCGCTGCAGCTCACCCTGATAGAACCTCAAAACTTTTTATTTGAAAAACTCAATGGAAACACCTCTTTCCAAATGTAATGAAAAGGTTACTCATGAACATCCACAGACCATCCAGATTGCATGCATAGACCTTGTCCTATAAAACTGGTGCTGAAAGATCTCAGAAAATATCAATAACTTCAGACCCATTTCCCTTCGTCGCTGAAGCATTTGAGCATTTTGCTTCTCAATTTACGGACTAGCTTACTTCCAGCCATCTCTGAAGCCTTTCAGTTTGGCTTCCACCCTAACCACAACTTTACTTAAAGCCACCAACCATCTAAGTGCAGCAAACTCTGGTCTGATAAATATCTTAATCTTACTTGACGACAGATGACACCCAACTTTACATTAGCTCTCCTCTTTCCTCACATTCTCTCACCGACTGCTTGCACAAAATTAAAACCTGGATGACTGTGAGAGATAAATATAAAATGTACTTTGTATTTGTGTTTAATCAAACTCTGTACTCTGTCAATATGTTTTTGCAAGATGTTTTTGTGCTTACTGGCAGACAGTAGTTGCTCAAGGTAACCTGAGGCAAGGGGGGGAAGCATCTATCTAACGGAACTCTTCTGACTCCTCGCACACAAGGAGGACTCCGGCCTTGAGAGACAGGAACGAATCTGCTCCCCTCTCCTCGTCCTGTGTGTATGAGAAAGGAGCAGCTAGACAAGCAGTAATGGAAGAGTATAACAGACTGCCTCAAATTCTATCTGCAAGCAAAGGTCATTTGACCAAAGTATATTATACACTGCTGAATCTCAAGCTAGTTGAGAACTGCTACCTCCTATTTGATCAAATATAATAAAGAACTTATTCTGTGTGATTAACTTGAAGGTACAGTTTATCTTCCTTTTTGAGTTTATGTGTGATTTCCATGACACTGACCCACAACTTTATACACCTCAACTATAACAAGTCTATAATCATGCTTAGTCGGCTCCAAATCTGTCTTGTCCAAAACTCCTCACTTGAACATTCCCATTGACAATGTCTATTTGCTCACTTCGCTCCTCCTGTTCAGGCCTGCCCACGATTGCGTCCTCAAACCTTGCATTTAGTTGTGCTGCACCAAAACTTTGGAACTCACTTCCCCTTCACATTCTGATGCATTCTTTTGACTAAAAAAACTGCTCAAGTCCCAGTTATTTAAGCATACACACACGCACATATAAATATATTACCTTTTTCTTTTTTACTAATGATTTACATTGTTTCTTCCTAACCCAACATATTTATTTATTTATTTACTTATACTCTATTTATACTTGTGTTCTTTGATATAGTCTCAACATTGATTTAATAATGCTTTTTATATATTTGGATAAAATAAATACATATACTTTATCTTGTAGCTTAATGAACACTTTAAATGTAAAAAAAAAAAAAGTGAGTGCATAGGTTATTTAAAAGATGAGCAGCTTTTAGCATTCTCTGATACTCAAGATGCAACATGATCTGAACATGGAAGTCTAGGAGTTGAACCCCATTGATTTAAAATATATTATAGATTAAATACCCAGTTTAAGAAGCTTGCATTTGTTTACTTTTTGGTACAAAAAGTTTTTTAATAAACTTTCATTTTGCTATGCCATTTACATTGTTTTTATATCTGATTCTAACTGATTATGTGAAGTGCTATGCAAATAAGGTTTAATATTGTTATTGTTACAATTTGGATGAACTTTATTTTGCCCATCATTAGGCCAGTGCTGAAGAACTCCAGGACCCATAGGTCCAAAACGACCCTATATCATTAAAGATCCACCACAATAATTCACCATAGGTATGACATCCTTTTCAACATAAACATCATTCTAATGCTAAACCCACCACTTGTGTGCCTACTCTTTGTCAAGGATGTGAACAGTTATAGAGTGCCTTGTAGCTGTAATTCATGTAGTTCATGGTTATTTGTGATCTGTAGGCTTGCAGGTGTGGCCCAATATCTTTCTACTCCCGTACTTGTGTGGTGGTCTAAATCATTTAAGAGGCTGCAGCTAATGATTCTAGTCACCAGTAGATGGCAGCATTTGATATTTTTCTTTGCTATTTTTCTTCATTTTTATTTTGTACCTTGCAGTAGCAGCCAGGACAGCCATCAGCCATCTCTTTTTTGGTTTTGGATTCTTTTGTTGTTATTTAGCTCACCTTTACATGAACCTTTACTGTTTGAAGTGCAGTGTGCCAGATTTGTCCCTAAAACAGCCATTGGCAGCTGTCACAAGTGTTTAAAGGTTCAAATTAGTTACCAGGTGTTTCCCTGTCATTCAAGGTGTAAGGTATGTACCATAGAAATAAAAAAAAAACATCTGACTCCTATTATTCATTGCAGTAATATAATTTTCACCATGTTTAATGTCTTCACTTTGCACTTGCAGAGATGTGTATTTTCAAAAAATTGAGCATAAAAGATATTAAGAATTATGAATTAAGGCATGCTGAATTAAGTCTCCTTACACCGTATTTTACATAGCTTAATTTTTTAAATCCTTGCAGCATCTTCTTATTTTGGCCTCTGACAATCACAGCACCTATATTTTCAAGTATAGTAGAACCAAGTACAGTTCCAACAGATTGACACTTTTTGGGAATGGAAGTCCTCTTAATTTCCAAAGTGAATTTAAAATGCAGAATGTTTTTTCTGCCTTTTTTATTCTTTACACATTCATATTTTGTCAATAACCAACAATCACGCTAATCACCAGCTGGATCTCAGAAATTTCTTCTTTTTTTGCCAGCTTTCTAACCTTTTTGTTACTGATAACTAAGCAAAAGTGAGGAAAGTTTCTGGCTGCATCAAAAAAGACACAGGATGAGAGAACATTTAAGAGGGAACAGTGCTCTACTAATTAGAGGATGACATTATACCCAGCTTAAATTAAACTACTTGTAGCACTATTATAAATAAAAGCATCTGTCTTTGTGTTGAGTCATGCATTAAAATGTGCTGTACAGGAAAAGATACAAGAAAAGATACAAAACCCAAGATGCAATTAAAGTGGGAGAGTTGTGACAAATGTCCATTGCACACTTCTTTGCATCAATGATAATATCAGAGATAATCTGCAACATGATTGTGATGCTTTTGTCTCTATTAAACCATTGAAAGTAAGTACCTGCAGTTCACAGTCAACATATATATTTTTAACTTAAAAATAATGACTATTAATAGATGTGAGCAAAACCCGTTATTTTATTTGTGAATTCACAGATAATTTGAGTTAATTGATAAATTGAGATAATTTTGAACAAAAACATGTACTCAGATGATTAACATAGTGCATTGCCTCAAAGGTGAAATATTACATTACATTACAGGCATTTAGCAGACGCTCTTATCCAGAGTGACGTACACAACTTTTACATAGCATTTTTTACATTGTATCCATTTATACAGCTGGATATATACTGAAGCAATTTTTGGTTAAGTACCTTGCTCAAGGGTACCACGGCAGTGTCCTTACACGGGAATCGAACTCGCGACCTTTCTGTTACAAGCCCAGTCCTTACCCACTGTGCCACACTCCGTCCCATAATGCAGCAGAGAAGAGGAAACTTGCTGTAGCCCTGGCATCAAACATGAAACGTCATGTTTTGCAACTAAAAACATGTTTGTTAGTGGCACACACCCCTTCTTCCTCGAAGACCTGTTTATTGTAGGTCAGTTAAAATTGGGGGTTGTAGCCACCATTGCAGTCAAACATGGACAACAGTTAAATAGCAGTAGAATATGGATGGCAGTCACACTCAGCCCACACTCAGCACCCATAAAATGCTACCTGAAAGCCAGTAGCGATGGAATTCTCCAAGGTGCTAAATGAGATAGCTGCTCACTTCATGGTATTGTAATTTAGGCCATTAGGCATAGGCAACATGAAACCCGTTAAATGCAAACAACAAACAAAACCCAATGAGAGTGTCTGTAACATTGTATACTTTCATTATTCTGTACTCAGTATAGGACTCAACAGTGTCAGTATCATCCACTCCAACTGGTTGAATACTTGAAAACCTCTTCCAGATCATAGATTATATTACATTACATCATCACTCAGTCTGATAATTTACAGGACTCCCAATGCTTTTGATGTTTGAATTGAATTGAAGACCATATTTTCATACTTCTTTTAAGAACCTTTCATCTTGTCTTTACATCTGCTCCATTGTGTCGATCAAAACCTACATTACTGGCACTTTGCATGGCTGAGTTCAATATCTGAGACCTTTCCATTGTAGTTACATTTCTCAAGTTTAGTCTTAGCATGTCTTGACACACATTGTCAAGATCACCAAGATTTCCAGCCCCTGTTCAGAAAATGTCTCTCCCTGACATTGTTTCACGCATTTCCAAATTAATTTGTCTTGTGATTTTCTACCATTATTAACCATGTAATGGTTTTCTGTTTTGCAAATTCAATTTAAGCCATGTAAGACGCCTTCGAAACAGTTCTATGTGCTTCACTTCATAAAACACCTTTTTTGCCTTGTACTCATGTTTGCGATGGTCTTGATAGTTGATTTTGGAAGTTCCACGAAGCAGGTTATTGTGTTTGTATGTAGGCTATGAGTGTGCATGCGGTGTGTAGTACAATGGCCTTCAATAAACACTCAAACATAAGGATACAATGCATGCATCAAAATAAAGAAACGTATCAAAGGCAAATTAAGTTGTTCCTCAAATCAAAAATAGCCTAAATCAATAGTAAAATACAATCAAATAATTTAGGCTAGTACTTATTTCAATATATTAAATTCAAAGGCAGTGTGTAGGTAGAGCAATGCGAAGCGTTGTATAGCAGTAGAAAACTGTATGTCGGCAGCGTCTTCTCAGTTCCAATGCACACCTGCTCTAATTATTGGCATCACAGCCCAACATCATTATTCAGGTAGGCGCTAGGGGGCACCAGTTACATATTTACAATAACTCACAAGAGATTTGACTCCAACAAACCACACTTGCAAAAAGTAACTGTTCGTACAGTTACTTGATCTGCATCAATACTTTAGTCAATAAATCATTAAGCACAAGCACTGTGCTATGTATTATTTATTAGGGGCCAAGCACCAATGGTGCAAAGGCACCTATTGTAAATTGTTAGACTTCTTGCTATTATTAGAATTTCTGCCATGGGAGAAATTGATTTTTGATATATTTGGCACCATGATAGTGTATAGGCCAAGATATCCAGACATCTAGTTTGGGGTCAGTCAATCTGCCCTACTAGCACTACCAACAGGCCAAAATTAATGCTAGATTTTTGCCCATAACTTTTGACGAGTTAGGCCTAATTCTTAATTCTTTATTTCTCCATGATCTTTAGGTTCTGTTCAGTTGAAACCACCCCTGTCACTCACATCATGAGCCCAAACCTAAAGTATTGACCCAATTGAAGGTGGTGCAATTGAACACAATATTTTTTTTAAAAGAAACAGAAATTCTGGAAAAATCATTTTTACCTTTCGGACATTTAAAACTTGCGGTAATGATAAATTCTTCATCTGGAACATATATCTGTTTTTATGTGTCGCCGCCATCTTGGATTGCCGCTATGGAAATGCTATTAGTAATTTTTCTCTGTTCCCAATTTTGACCACAAGCGAGATCTATAAAACTTGGCACCAATTGGCCGCTTGTTGGCACTATAACTCCCGTTTGAATTTCCAACAATCATAACTCCCACCCCTTTTGAGCTAGAGAGGGGGGAGGGGGGCGGGCATTTGATGTGTTCCCAGAGATGGGAGGATGTGTCCCCCTGATTCCCCAGAATCTACATCTATGCCCCATTCACATCTGACAACCAGCACAAACATAAGTCCAAGGGAAAGCATGCTTTTTTTAAATAATAAAATTAATGGAATATTAGCAGAAAACAGGTTTTTTTTCTCACTGTTCAAAGAAAATATGAGGTTAATCACTGCCCATTTCTACAAGTTCACTATATGGGCATAGAGAAGGTTCATTATCATGCACATACTGTGAAGACTGTCAGATATTAACACTTTAAGTCCCCACTTTAACTCCAGAAAACATTCCCTTCCCCAGGCTGTAGAACGTAGAAAAGCGATTTTTAAGTTTAGCTTCCACCACGATACTGAGCCAGTTGGCTTTTGCTATGCATTTTGGGTGTGTGGTGTTTTGTTATTTTTGTCATTTTATAGGGAAATGTGGAACAATGCTCTGCTCCCTGGTATTTCTGATGGTACATGGAGAAAGGAAATGAACAATAAACTGCGCAGCAAATAAAAGTAAAATTACAGAACCTGAGCCTTGATGTGAGATCGTATCTGATTCTATCCTCTCACCACAGAACATTTTTTTATCAGTTTTATCTGAGGTCATCAGGCCTTTGCTATTTTCACACTAAGACAGCAACAGGAGATAAATGACGCTGCAGTAATGTGATAATTCTTGGTTTGAGGAAGCTGAGAATTATCTGTGCCTCCAGATGGAAAGCAACCCCACCAAGCTTCAGAAGTATGCCATTTCTCATATTTGAAATCACCCATCCATATAACAGCATAATGTGTGCATTACATTGATGTAATACATAAACAAATTAACTGAAGAAATTGTAACAACTGTTCATGAATAAATAAATATGTTCTTGCTTTGGATCTTAGTAAAAAAATCAACAGGGCCTTGTTAAACTGTACAATACACAGGGTAAAATGTAACACAGACTTTTTAGGTAGATGCATCGAGCTTGAATGAAGTATTTCAGGTTAAACACACACACACAAAATTACAATCTCTTTGTCTCCAACAAATGTCGGGAGAGTTCAGTTAATATTTCAGGAGATATTGCCAAAAGTCCGGTTTTTTTACTGGAAGTGTTTTTCAGCTACTGTATTGTGTGTGTATGTCATGGAATCCAAATGCATGTAACCATAAACCGTCTTTTAGTGACTAACAAATTGCATAGTTTTGGTATAGCACGCTAGCTTGCTGGGATTGCAAGCCAGGCAAAACTGCGGAACCCCCCCTGTGGGGTTAACTCAAACGGAGTTGTTAGCCTGTTGTCAGTAGACTATTAATTAAACAATTGATTGGATTTGTTCAACTCAGACCAGATCTTTGTACATATATTTAAGTCAACTTTAACTTTAGGCTATGTGGTGACATGTGACTTCATCTGATACAGCTGTTTGGATTGAACAGACATTAGACGGGAACCAGAGAATAATGTATCGTCTTGTGATATATTTTCTCTGATAGAGGTAGGCCACGAAAACATGTAATTTCATTTCCCTGTTTTTTTACATTGAGAATTTGATTGGCTGGTGTGAGAAAGCTTGCTTTGATGGTTAAAATGCCACCCTTTGAGATACCCTTTGTTACTCTAAAATCTCTGTGCTTGAAATTGTGACCACTGAGATGCATGTGTTTTGGCAGTGAGGACATGGTAAACTATTAAATTGCATGGCCAAACAAAAATATAACTGTCTATATAAAAGTTACAATTGTAAATAAAATTTCAAAAAATGATTAGACAGCTGTTGTGTGGAAATGTAAGGCCTGGTGTTTATGAGAAAAATTATTCTGTATTTATTGGTTAACATTCATTTTGTTTTTGTTAAATGTGACTCAATATATGCAGTCAATATATGCAGAGAGTTTTCAGTAGAATGAGAGCAAAACCATGATGAGTGACATTGGAGATATGAGGCTTTTCATTAACTTGACAACCAAGTATAAACACATTCTTTTTGGAGTGTAATTTTTCATCAGCTGTTTAAAACATTCATTGAAATGATATCTTCTTCCCTGAGGCAATTTTTGTTATGACCACATTTTCTTCAGCTGGTAAATGAAAAAAAAAAACATTCATCGAATAAATACTTTTTAAAACAGTTTTTTTCTTTCTGAAATGCAAATAGGTACATAATGAATGACATATGCATATTTTAGAAACTAGTTTTCGGAAAGTTTAATGCGTATCTAGTTTTGTTTGTTTATTTTTTATTTAAAAATAATTTTGGATATTTAGATATGTCATTTTGGATATATCCAGCCCAGCACAAGATTCAATTCCCACCATAGTTTTTAATCTTCAATTATCTGCAACTGCAACTATGCTCATGCTTAAATCCCACAGCGACATGATGTCACTACTACTTCTTGTCATACCACAGACCACAGCTAAACTTGCATAGAGTGGAGTCGGAGAAATACTTACTTTGCAGTTTAAACAAGCAGTCTACTAATCTGCTGCCCTAGTTTGCCAGTGAAGGTTGCATTACCCTGTGAAGCTAGGAGCCTCAGTTGGCACTGGCGCGGTCTGGATTCAATCCGAGGGCGTGAGACTCATACATGCAGCATGATGTGATGCCAAAACTGAATTAGCCATCCAGCAGCATAATGTGGCTCTTTTTTTTATTCATGGGGTGCACAAAGTTTAGCAACCCATTTAGCATTTGCTTTATATATGCAGAGCTCATTATACCAACCAATTTGTCAATTATTGTGAGCTAAGACAGACAGATAGTTTGTACCATTTTGTTACATTTATTTTCTTGTCCACAATTGTGCACCATGGTTGCAAAAATGTCTGTAGTCTGGATATGTATAAATGCATTGCTGTAATCTGGAGACAGCAGAGTTATTCTGTGAACAGCAAAATAGGAGGAGCCAGAATGAAACATTCATAAACAATTTGGTATCTGCATGACTTCATTTTTACTAATATATTTCTGTGATATAATATCAGTAGTATTCCAAATAGTACTTTTGTCCCAAAGTAATTCAAGGATGAGCAAACTGGTCTGTATCTTCATATGGCAATAGATGCCAGATTGTGGAGCTACTGACATGGAGGGGAAAAAAACCTCAATAATGAAGTAGAATCAACAGGGTTGTTGGAAAATATGAAAATAAGACCCCTTGCAGAATTTTCATCTGGGATATAAGTAAAATGTAGCCACATACAAATAAACTTTTGGAAGTATACTCTATGATTTTACATGGGTCCCAAAAATGTGTATTGTATCCATTAATAAAAGCGTAATTCATCATTGCTAAGCACATAACTTTTCAAATTATTTTAAATTTGTTCCTTTTACAAAATTTTGTAATATATATTGTATATGGCATCATGCCATTATGCCACTGTGGTGTCAGTAAGGGTGGGGCGGGAACAGAGAAGCAGTTTCTTTGTTCTTGTCCAGTTGGTTCTGCACCTCAGGTGTTTATGCTAGCTGGGAGGGTTGCAGGACTATGGGCAGCACAGGCCCCACTCACAGGCAGGGTGGCAGCTGTGTCCCGGTTAAATCATTGCAGCTGTTACTCATCGCCTAATTGTGGGGCTATTTAAAGGCCTAGTCTTTAGGCCTGGGGACAGAGATTGTTCTGGCAATACAGCTGCCACATGTACCTGATTGGCAAGCCTTTGAGACTTTGCTTTGTTTGGAACTGTCATTTTGTCATAGTTTTTGTTTTGACTATGGTTAAATGAAGAGGGAATGCCCTCAATATTTTGTGTCTGTCTTCTCCATTTGCCACCTGCAGCACCACAAATTACAGTACCTTAACCCGATTGATCAAATGAACAATGTCCTAATAGTTCTCAAATATTAGAGCAGTAACCTGCTATTTACTTAAAATGCATCTTCAACTGCTTCAGTGGATCAGTTGTCAAGTATCAGACTTTGCCATTTGTCTTGGCACACACCATTGTTCAATCAAAGTGGCTGATGCAATTCAAAAGACCTCCAGTGAGTGCTGTTGAATGGAATAAATAAGCATTTAGCAGCACTCAACGTCCGTTAAAAGAAACAAAACTCAGACTAGCAATTAATTAGTTGTACTTTCACACACATTCATGATCTACAGCGCAAGAAAACCACACATACCATACACCCAGACCATAAAGCAACAATAAACCTGTCAAAACGCAGTTGGTGGCAAGAAATCTTTGGTGATAATTATTAACTGCCAAATACATTTTTTAAATGCAAAAAAAAACATAAGCTTGCTCACAAATCCTGATGTCAATGTTCATATATTCATTTCATTTTGAAAACACACATATCCAGACCAACGTCGACTAGAAAAAGGAACCCAAGATCCTGGTTACATTCTGTGCAATGCATTTTGCTTTTAAATTTCAGTAACAAATTGAGCCATATTTATTTTATTTTTTATTTATTTGTGTGCGTGTGTGTATGTGTATTAATATGCTTTTTCAGTCCAGAGACAGCCAGCTATGCAATGAAACATTCCTGAATAAAGCTGCAATTACTTAAATGCATTATTCATAGTTAAAGGCCAGTTGCCAAATTGGAGGGAAAAATTACAAATGGAGCTATTGAAACATGAACACTTGCCATGACAATTCCCGGAAATGAAGTGAGTGCAAACCAGAAAATGTGATTTTCCTTAAGTTTATTTGCTTTGATAACAGGCTTCTGAATCTACAAAACAAAGTCAAGTAATGTCTGTAATGAGTTAAACATTTAAAGTTTAACATACAATAACCAAAAGAAATCAAAATTTATATGCACAATACAAATATAAAAGTAGTTTACAGGTTTGCCTCCAGCAGAACATCAATTCTAGCAATTAAGAAAAAGGGTACTCTGAACTGGTCATTGCATCGCTTTTTGCTAAACTAATTGTTCATCATCAATGCAGCCTTTTTGTAAAAAAAGTTCTGTAAAAGATTGTCATGCAACAACCGATAATTATGTACGTTGATTACATTCACAGCCAGTAAGTATGACAAAACACTTAGCTTTAGGCATGAGTTGTAGACAAGAAAGCAAAAACACACTTTTGACAATTTTGTTAATTTTTCAACAAGGGGATTGAACAATAGTTGAAAGCTTACCAGAGTAGTTCACTTTACTAAAGGACACATACTCTGAACCCAGAGATTCCAATTATGTTGCAAATCAGATGCATGTTTCCATTATTCTGGGGAAGAATACTGTACTTGTGTTCTGTCACGCTTCAGTTCTCATCTGGAATTGAATACACTTCCATTACTGGAATGACTTTCACAGATGATTGTCCGATCGTCTTTCAAACAAAGAGGAGTACAGTGCTGTTGTGTATCAGGTGACACATGCAGAAATTACAGCCATTTTTATACATAGGCCCCCTATTTTTCTGGGAGTACAGAGACATAACAAATTGTCACTGTCCAAATACTTACAGACCACATAGTTCCACATTAAAATAACAAACTGTATAATTGTATAGGCCTGCATTGCCTAGTGATTTTTTAAACTCAAGCTAATTGACTCAATCATTTCCCTTTAATTTTATAAAAGGTACATAGGTTTATTGCCTTATACTTGTACATACACTTATTTTTGCCCAAAGTACCTATAAGTGCCACATATATATATATATATATGTGTGTGTGTGCCCTATTTATAGCTTTATAACTTCATGTATGAGCAACACGGAGACTTGGAAAATGGCTGGCTCAAATGAAGCAAGACAATTGTACAATTTACAATACCAATATTACATAATATTCATAATACAGGTAGAAATTAAGTGCCGGAAATGAAATTCTTGACGAAAATGCAAGAATTAAATACTGAGGGATCCCATATATATTGCAAGTAAAACTATTTCCTAGACCATAAACATCCTTGAGCACAAGTATCCAAATCTGAGGGTGATGTGAGAAACTACTAATGATCCGTGAAGCAAAAGGTAAGCAGTGTTCCCTGGTGGTCCTTGGTGTCTCCAAACCAATCATAATTGTGCATTGCTGTGAATCATAATTATACATTTCACTACAAATCACTGCTTTGACTCATGAAACACTTCTACAGTGAGAATTACTGTCTTTTCATCAGTATAGGGATCTAAAATTTCTAGGAGTCCAAAAACCTATTCAAAACTTCTCAAAATGAATAAAATGTTTTTTGTCCATTATAAAGCATATAAATTGGATGGTTCAAGATGAAAATTAGATATAAACATGGACAATTTGTTAATCTAGCTCTTATTGGCACACAGTAAATTTGAATTAGTATTTTCCATGCCATTTCCATTGATGAAATTACTTCCATAAGAGCATTTCACATGGTAAGCAAATGGAAGCCCATCCCCATTGGAAATCTAACATCAACATTATTATGCAAAAAATGCAGGTGCACAGAGATAACAGAATGGAGAGGGCTGGCTGAGGTGTAGGGTCAGAATTTCATTTTTGGAAACATACTGGGGCAATTGCTTTAGCTGCCTGATAGGTGAGTGCCAAGGTTTTGAATTTGATTCCAGCTGATATCAGTAGCCAGTGGAGGGAGATGAGAAAAGGAGCGGCATGGGTGCGGAAGGCTTTGATCAGGTGACAAGCAGCCTTGTCAGGCCAATGAGGAGGGAATTGCAACGGTTCAGATGGGAGATACCGCATACCTGGATTAAGATCGATTCGGTAGAGGAATTGAGTGGTGAAGAATGGTCAGATTCTCTGGATGTTGTACAGGAAAAATTTACATGTCTGACGTGGAACTATGATGTTCTGGGAGCAGTTACGTTAGTAGCACATTACCACTCCAAGGTTCCAATGTAGAGTTTGACACTGTGGTGTCATGACTCTCATTGGTGAGCGAAATGACATGCAGGAGGGAAGACTTCATCAGCTGGGAAGTACAGAATCTCAGTTTTAGCCAAGTTGAGCTTAAGGCTATGGTTTGCCAACCAGCTTGCATGATGTCTTGTAGGCAAGCCAAGATATGCAAGGAGGAGCGAAATCAGTGTAGCAATGATAAGATTTATCATAGTAGGAGATGACAGAACCAAGAGACTTAGTATACAGAGAGAAGAGAGGATCGAAGACCAAACCCTGGGGAACACCTTTTAAGAGTCTAAATATAAAGGAATACATTTTTATAAATATGGTTCATAACCCGTTTTGTTTATTTTCTATAGCCTTCTTTGCTCACCTTTATCAAGAATGTGAATAACTTTGGAAGGCACTATGTAAATAAATGCAAATACAAATCACAATAAAGACTTGCAAAATGACAGGCCTAATTCATCCCAAATAATCATAATAAAATAAAACCTGATTGGTTGTGCTCTAGTGAATGACACATTGTCATTCAGTATACATTAAAAAAAAATATATATTCAAAAGTTAGTTTTAACAATTCAAAAAGTATGCTTGTTTCAAGGAATATTATAATTGTGAACATAAATCTGACAGCCCTAGTTAGAACAGGTGGCACATATCTTACCAACCAAAATAGCTGATCAATAGATTGCGGTGAGGATACAACCAATGCAAGCAAGACAGCAATATTGCCCATGTATTCAAAAACAGTAAGTGAGAAAGAAAGAACATGGAGAGAGCAAAGATTGCTATGTTTAGAGGCAAGGGGTCAAGGAAATTATCACTTTCAAACCCAATGTGTCCTCTGTATCTAGAGTGTGTACACACATACAGCACTTTCATTTTGTAAAAGCCAAGTATTATCCTTCCAAACCCCTAAAAAGCACTCACATCTTGCAACAGATGATTTTTATTTTTTTTTCCCTTTTGTTAATAGCACTTCTGTTTTGACTCTAACATTTGCCATGATGTAAATGTTTCCCCACATAGGATAGACAACTCAAAGTACATGTGAAATGTATTTGTTTTGAAAAGGAATTAAGACTTCTAGCAATTTTCTCATATTGATTTGCCTTCAATTTGTACCTTCTATTCTATTCATTTTTTCATTTCAATTCATAAAATGTTTTTCCCAGGTCATTTCACTGAAAACTAATTTGCGGAAAATAAGAGTAGAACATAAAGTGGTGGACGTACATTAGGTCAAAAAATTGTTGCCCTTGGAGGGAAATTATTTAACATGTCTCTTAATGATGCATGCCAATAGCAGTGTCAGGGTTTGGTTGAGTTAGGGTAAAAACAGGGAACTCGAAAGGTAGGATTCAAATAAAGACTTTTACTTACACAACTCAAACAGGGCACAAACGACGAAGGAAGAAACAGTAGGATCCAGTACTGAGTGACAGAGAAGCAAGATTTAAATACACAGGATAACAAAACACAGGTGAGCACAATGACTAATGGGTAACAAGACACAGGTGAGCACAATGATTGAATACATGAACACAATAAAACAATCAAACACAGGAGAAAGCAATCAGACCAATGAACACGAGAAGTGGTGAAATGTCACCCTCTGGTTATCAGAAAGGGCATAACCGCGACAAGCAGTTTGTAATTGACTTGTGGATGTGAGAAAATGTGAAACAAAATTTGATCATTAAAATTATTTTGCTTCCATTGTAATATGGTCATCGATCAAAAGATAGATTTAACATTTGATTATCTACTCAAACTTGTCAATTAACCTTTGCCATGATCCTGTGGCTAGGGCATGTGGAATGATGAAGCATGAATAATGTTATTATTCTGTTCATTAATGCAATGATTACATTTTCTACAATTGCTGCATTGACAAGATGGAAAGTACATTATTATTACTAAATGGATACACGGGGGTATTTACCAACACAAGCCTAGCAGCTACTGGAAAATTTAGTTCACCCACAAAACGTTTTTTCCAGAATTTGATATCCTGTGATATATTGCACAAAGTGATTTTTTTATTATTCCAATTTAGCACAAACGCCCACTATCTAAATCAAAAAGAATGTCAGTCAGTTAGATTAGGGGCTGAAAATGTATTTTAACTTCCATAGTCCTTCACAGCAGCCCTCCATTTCAATAATGACTGGTATTCATGCTAGGTGGTTTTATGACATGTAGTCACAGACATTAGGAACACTGCCAAATCCATTCCACAGAACTCTTATATACTTGTCACAGCAGAGTAGTTTTCATCAGTGCTGGCATGAACTTTGAATGTACCAGACCAATCAAAACTCTATTAACAGTATTCCTATTGCTCGACCTTGATTGAAGCCAATAAGAGTCATTTTAAAGCGCCTAAGAAACTCAGGCAGTCAAATGATTTCAAACATGTTGTTGTTAGTCGTAAGGTTTGCTGAGATTAATTATGATAATTAATATTTTTAAAATTGGTTCACAAGAATCTCTAATGAAAGAGGTTTAAATACAATCATAATGGTAAAGAAAACACAAAGGAAATAAAATAGTTGCATGAGCAGCGACGAGCCAGGTTCCACTGCAATTCCAAAATGGTGAAGAAATATGTGTAGACCTTATTGGTCTATTGTGAAAAAGTCTTTAGCAAAATGGTGTTGAAACAATTAACATATTTGTTATCCCACTGTGGTTCAAATGGAGTGATGACAGAGGTGATTGTTCAATCATGGCAGTGGTTCCCAAACTGGGGATTTGGGACCCTTTCTGAAATGAATGCACAATGCGTGAACATTTTTGACGCTTTAATATAGCTTTATTTTATTTTTGTGTGAACTGCCCCTTTTACCTTTTCCTTAAATGTAATATTACAGGGGCTTACACAACAATGTGTAGTGGCAACAAAAAAATTACAGGTGGAGCTTTGGGTAAAAAAAAGTATATGGAAATAGACCTATGTAACAAGTCACACAATTCCAGGACTAATGGCATGGAGTCGCTGAGGGGAAACATTTTGGGAACAATGTAAAGATGCCAGCCACAAATTGAATGCCTGCCATTTTGTTATCTTTATCATCTTTTTTTTGACTACACTGCTATTTGTTAAAACAAAGAATTTCTTCATTGGCGTGTACAAATTCGTAGTTCAATCGGGACTGCAAATTTTCTGTCCTGGACTACAAAACTATAACACTACCAGTAAATTGTCTTGGTGCTTGATGAAACAAATTTCAATCTGATTGGCTAATTTTCGTAATTTTTGTTGGATGACCTTCAGATGGTTCTCCCTTGATTAGATAAGTAGGCAAGAGCTCCCATATGCAGAGAGCACTGATTATTATTTTGACAAAAGAGCAGAGGTAGAATTTCTAAAATTCTCCTTCTAACATTAGGTTAGACATTGCCACCAGTTGTCCATGCCTGCATTGTGTCTTTCTCTTTGCTTAGCCCGCATAATTATTATTGTTACTAAGCTAAGACAAACCATATTAAAGAAACACCTCACCAGATGAATATTTTTTAATGTGCCATTATCCCAGATGAATTTGAATATCTCAGGCAATGCAGGCTGGATATATGGTGGGTGGATTATGACAATATTGCAAGCTTGTGTTTTTAGAAATTAAAATAAAATTATCAATTCTATCCATTGAAATCACAATGTGCACTTGTTGGAAACTGGAATTATAGGACAGTCCGTTAATTGAATTAAAAAATCCAAGACTAATGTATTTTCGGAAAAGGTGGTATATTAATGCATTAACTTTCACAAACCAATAAGTAACTTAACATTGACTTAACAAATGTAATTTCATTTATTTAGGCACTGTATCTGTTAGCCATGGTGTACAACAGGTGTGTGTGACACATTTGTGGTTGAAGAGCAGAGCTCTCGCCCACCACTGTAAAGTCACTTTGAGGTTCTGAGATAAAAGGCATACACTTCACTGAAAGCTACACAGAGGCTGTTACTGATGTTAAAAATTTTACCTAGTTAATTATTGCATTGTTTTTGTGATTCAATTTACAATGAATTACAGCTACAACAATTTTATTATAAATGCTCAACATCAGTATTGAAGCAAACCTGACCCACAGCTACACCAAAAGACAATTGCACAGGAAATATCTAACTTTAACAGTGAACATATTCTCCATATTGGACAATATGTCTTCAGAAATCATTTGACACTGCCTCACATAACTGAGTTAATTTGACATTTTCTGTGTACAAATTAATTGAATTAAATGTAACGTTAAATAATCTGTCACTTACACCCACACAGTATCAGTGAATGACTGGGCTACTCAGAACAAGAAAAAGATGGTTTATCAATGGGTAATGACAGCTTATCGCCAAGCACAGATATGTAACACCCAGATGCATGACTTAGAAGTGCATTCCCATTTTGTTCCTGGATACTTTAAAGGTCACCAAAATCTCCATTATATAGTCTGTAATGAGTCCAGACCACATGAGATCTCAGGTAACTAACCATTTTATTGCTTAGAAGAATCTATAAATAAGTGCAGCTCTGATTTAATGATGTGTTAAATTTAGTGCATTAACACCCAGTGTATTGCAAGTGTTAACAGCTGCAAGCTGGATAACTTAATGCCATATTTGTCCTTCAGGACATGTTGGTAATTGCTACAAGGAACACTTCAGTTGATGCTGATAACCCATTGAATTTGTTTAGATAACCGCTGTCACAGCATATTCTACTCACTATGAGTACCAGGTGTTTTTCTTTTGATTTTACATTACAAATCTATGGTAAATTTGTATTTACCAAATTTTTCATAATTTAATGTAAAAATGCAGTTATTTTGCATTTGTTTTTAAATATTCGATTGATAGTTTGAGTTTTGGGTAAAAAGGTGCCTGAAATTGATCATTTTTGCAATATTTAGTTATAAACTAACATAATCTGGGTTTGGCGGAGTTCATAATGCCAACTGTACTGACCCCATAGTGCCAACTGTAAAGTTTTTTGGAGGAGAAATAATGGTATGGGGCTGTTTTTCATGGTTTGGGCTAGGCCCCTTAGTTTGAGAGAAGATTAATCTTAATGCTACCGCCTACAATGACATTCTAAAGAATTGTATGCTTACAACTTTGTGGAAACAGTTTGGGGAAGGCCCTTTCTTGTTTCAGCATGAAAATGTCATGGTTTTGGGTGATAACGCCATTTCTTTTCCATTCTGCACCTTTTCTTCAATTATTACGGCCGTTGGTTTTATATTTCGCCTTTTCTTCAGTTATTACGTCCATTAAGTTTTCTTCATTTCCTTGATTGAATTATACGCGTGCAAATCTATTTGCACCTGTTGGCTTTCTATTTAAACCCCTAGCAAGCCAATAAGCTTTGCTTCAGTGTCTCTTACATTACAGGAGAGCCAGTAATCTGTCAAGTGTGGTAAAGGTATAGGATTGTTGTAGCTACAAAGTTAGCACAACAGTCTTTAGCTTAAAAGTTAGTGCCACAACCTAAACTCAGAATTCTTCTTTTAGGGTGTTACTTTTTCAGCCTTGGTTCGAGGTCTGTTTTCTTTGAGTTACCCCGATTTCTGCACAGGCAGTTTTGTTTTATTTTCAGAAAGTTCATACTCCAACTTTCAAGATGGATCAAGATGGCAAGAGGAAAAGGTCTAAGAGACTTTGAAAGAGGGTTAATTATTTGGGCACAGATGTCACAAAGACTATTCAACTGGCTAGTGTGTCAACAGGAACACTGACTAAAGTGACATCTGCATTCAAATCAATAGGAAAGACATTAATAAATAGGGTCGGACATTGTGGTCGAAAGCATACATTTGATGACCCTGATGCTTGCGTAAATATACAGTGAGCTCCATATTCTGTGTGATTTTTTCCTTGATTTGACTCTGACTTTGTGGAAATTACAAAAGTTTTTATACATATTCCCTTATTTCATTGCACCATAATTTTTTTAACAAATTGCCTCACATTGGCACAAAAGGCAAATCTCCTGTATTTATTTATGATGGATTAAATGGAAATTAATCATAAATAAAGCTGGGTATTTGTCATGGAAAACATTGGCTAAAGTCACAGGGCAGTCATGGCAAACTTCTTTGAAACCATGGAACAAAGAGGCAGAAATGGAGTGTTTAAAAAAAATCTATTTACTAAATTAACAAATTGAGCTCATGTACAGCAGTGGGAAATGATATAAATAACATGCGCAACTGTAATAACAGTAGTGCTTGAAGTTTCAAAAAAATCACAGGCCATTGCCGTGACCCATTTAGTAACTGACGTTATGAAACTGTAGTTCTTCAACTTCCAGTGTTTATCAGCACTTCCACCTTTTATAATTAGCGGCAATAGAGGAGTATTTCAGTTGTGAAAAATTATTTAAATAAAAACATCCATGTTTTAAAATAATATAAATACCCTACATTATTTAAGAGTTTGCTTTGTTTTATGTATGCTCAATCAAGCAGTCTGACGATTTATTTCCTCTATCCATCTAGTAGGCTTCCATCTATTTTTCAATGCATAAGTTAATGTAATGAGTCATTTTATCATTAAACTTGAGAAGCTATTTTAATTTAGTGAAACATCAACAGATGTTTATGACCATATGTTATGCTAAAACATAATTAATACCCCCTCCTTGTAGAAAGCTCTTTATTAAGAGTAAGCAATTATTTATTTTTGTAAAAACGGTCACATCCGTTAAGTTCCACCAGCTTGGATTCTCAGACTCAGCAGTTCTGAGTCTTTTGAGGACTAAAGAGTGAATGGGAGAATTCTTCAAGGAGATAAACGTCCAGACAAGTAGAATAACAAGTTTATCTAGGATAGCTTGGTACATTGTTGCTCTGCTTTCAGAAATCACATCTTGGTTATTTTCCTGTTTTCTTTAATGACAGTCAGGTCACCTTGCCTCCCATCCCAAATCCTAAATGCAAAAATGTTTCTATTTCACTTTGACTGGAACTTTGGAACCAGGCAGTATATGCCCACATTGTTTTGACATTCAATAGAGACCTTGTTAGACCCGTCTTCCTGCAGTTAGCAAACATTGTATGAACACAGCCAACTGGTGATTGAGACAAGGACTGTGTGTGGGAGATTGCTGAGCCTTCCAGCTTTAGAGGATCAATCCATCACACGCAGTGCATATTTCATTAGGAGCCTGGTTGCTGAGGATTTCCAGATAACTGTGAATGCATGTGTGCAGTGAACTCTATATGCAAACTGTACCAAACTCTAAAACCAAGCTCATTTAATTAAATTATAAGAAGACAAGGAATTATGCATATGTAGTTGAGCCCCTTCTCAAATTGAGCCCCATTTGGTGTATGTTTTGAAATGAAGGCATAGCAAATGATATTTCTTCGCATACTATGAATGTACATAGAACTGAGAGAAAGATTGACTAGATGTTTTCAACTTAGATGCAATTTGATTTACGTATATTACTTGCAGGAGCAGAGCATAAAAGGTATTAATATTGATGTTGTAGTTTTTTTTCTCAATAAAAAAACAATTCTTTATGTTGGGGAAGTAAGGATTAAGTGAAATATGTTTACCGTTCTGAATCCTGTGGTTTTAATCTGTTAACACCCTCATTTGACACCCGGCACTCTGACTACCAAACATAAGTGCATCAACATTCAAAGCCCCTCACTTATCCAACATAAATTTAGTCAATTAAATTTGTTAATTGTTATCAAAGAAATCAATAATGAATTAAATCACTAAATTTGTCGATAGGCAGAGCAATCTGTTGGATCAACCTTTATCAAATGTTCAACTCACAACCAGATTAAAATTCAGAAGCTTAAGTCACAAGAAATATTCACTGTCATGAACTATATAGACATTAAGATTTTCACTCAATGATTTCAATTAAATTTCAAATATTACATTCAAAATTAAAAGGAATATGGATCTTTGTGCACTGACCTCTTCATTGTGCTTATTACAAACTAGCTGATGTAAGTGCTAGCAAGGCAGCTACAGTTGAATTAGCTAGCGAATTAACCACTGGCTATCATTTTATATATTTTATATACACAGCTGTATATGCTAGCACACTACCTTGGTATGCAAGCTATTAAAAACAAGTTAAGTAGTTGTCATTTGCATAATCTACACACTAAAATGTCCAGTATTAATTCAACTCTAATAGGTCCAATAGGTACCACATGTACACAGTAAGAGCTAAAACATTTTACTGTGCATGGCACAATGCATTTCATTAGAAATAAAAATTATTGCAATACAAATTAAAGTCATGCAATTCAAATTCAATTTCTGCTGGCCCTCATTTCTGCCCATAGTTCACAACCCGCCGGGACTCCCAAAATCAGGGAAGCAGCATTACATTATGGCTGTGCATCAGCATATTTAATTATTTGTTTGTCTGTCATCTGTACTCGCTAGCCTCCATGTCATGTTATCATTTTAGCTAAAGTAATTGATGCTACAGTGTATGTAAGCCCGTGTTGTGTACTGAAGCATTTTTGTTTCAGAGTTTTTGACCCCCTGAATGCCTCTATGCCAGCCATTGTAAAGCTGGTTAGTCATCAGAAACTTCTGTAAAGATCTAATCTAACAATCCAGTCCTCACTCTTTCCTTGGTCATTTGTTTTCAGTTTCAGTTTCAGTTTCTTTGCCATCTATGAGTCCTCTTTCAAATCATAGTTGTAATGCTTTTATTAAATTGACACTGTGTCAAGATACATATTAAAATTGGTCATAATATCTTTTTTTTCTCAAGGTTTCATCTTTTTAATGCTGTGCCAAGAAGGCTGTCTTGCAAATCCTCTACCATAACCTAAATGGTTTGTTTTTTTTATGGATGGATTGTTTTAAAAAAACAACAACATCTGTTTAGTTGTACTTCATTTACTGTTAATACCTCCCTTGGTGATTGAATGAGGTGTTTGGTGAATGTTAACCAGCTGTTTAAGACAATGAGTAGTGAATGCAGTTAGCTGATCTGTGAAGAAGTGCCTGAGATGAAGCCAGGGGTAATAAAATTACACCAGCTGTGTTCAATATTTATTAGGTGTTACAGCGGCTGTGCATAAATCAGGACTGCTCCTGGAGAGGAAATCGCTGAATAACATGTACACAAATGAATGGGTTCATAATGGGTTAATTTGTTTTGTTTCACTGAGCCTATTTATGTGTTTTAATTTAGTTTCAAACAATGCCATAACAAGTTTTGAACTCCAGTTACTGTTAAAGAAATGCACGCTTTCTAGAAAAAAATCTACAAAAATGTTCAGAGTGTGCATAACTGTCTCCTAGATTATTGTACATGGCTCTTTTTTCTTTTACAAATTGTGTCTAATACCAAGAATATATATCATTGTGAAAACTGAAGAGTTTAAGTATACTCTGAATGACGTGACAGTTAACTGAAGCCTTTAAAAAGATGTTTTCACAGGCTGCTGGGTGGCTTATTTGGTCAAAGCACCACGCTGTGGTGCATGGATGAGCCCCACGGTCTTGGATTGAATCCAGACTGTGCCAATGCCAACTGTGGCCTGGCAGTTCCATAGAGCGATATGCTGTTATCAATCACATCACCCAGGGTATGAGAGGGTTCAGTCGGTTAGGGGTCCATGTTTCATCACTTTCTAGAGACCCCCATTTGGGCTGTGGTGGGAAAAGAAGCAAGCTGGCAACACCACACATTTTGGAGAACTGCAAATGTTTTCACTCTCTCGAATTAGCAATGGGGATCATTCACTGAAAACAGCTACAAGTAGTCAATAGGACATTCCAAATTAGGGTGGACATGTGGACAGCCCCATGCTGAGCAACAAATTGATATATAAAAAGTATGTTTTACATTTATTCTTTTTTTAAGGAGGACAAGGTCTTTACATGGGCAGATATATTAATCATTAATCTTGGCATACTTCAGTGCACCGAAAAGATGCATCTGTCACATAGCATACATTGGCTGTGTTTCAACAATAAATATTGAAAGTTAATGTTGGCTGTAAAGAAGACTTATGGCCCAGAACAGCAGAGCTGCTGTCCATTCCTACAGGCTGTGAGTGTCCTACACGAGAACAGGTCTGTGCTTCAGGGAGAATGCTACTCGGCATGAATCTATCCCCCAGAATTTACAATGTTTGACATCCTGGATGAAAGCTTTTAAATTACTCAGGGAAAATGATGGGAGTTACTCTGCGAGAAGTTGTATAACCTCTGTTCTTTGTCTCTTGTCCAATTTTTACGACCCAGATATGTTCGTATGACAGAGGGATGAGCCATCCTACTTTGTTGCAGAAAAATATATTTTTGCCAAAGAAAATCACAGTTTTTATTTATAGACATTACCTAAAATAATGTCCAGTATAGCGTGCCTCCCTCTTTCCTTCTCCATTTAGAACAAATGAAGCACATGAAGAAATACTGTCAAAATAAACATTACTTATAATATTGAAATGTCGGATGTAAAAATATTTGAAGCAGACTCACAATGCTATTATGAACAATTATGAACATACAATGTGCTGAACTGAAACTGATCTCTTTTTTATTTTATGTGTATCATGGTGTCCATAAGGGATTCAAGTTTTGCGTATAGCCAGGAAGCTACAATGATGACATTTAATTATTTTTAATAATATGAAAAACAGGCCCATATGTATATTAACTGAAAACATTTTGTTCAGTGCTATGCTTTCGTCTTTATTTAACACCCCAAGCTAACAATAAAATCACGCTGGGGGAAAATTTGTCTTCCAATAAGGCAAATGTCTTCAAATAACAAATAGAAAATATCTGCCCTTGGTCAGTATGGTATATCTATGGTATACATTTTTGTAAGGTTAGTGGTGGGTTATGAAAAGAATGTGCTGTATGTAATTTGACTGGATTGTATATGCTTCAAGAACAGTTGAGATTGCTGAACACGTTACGCTGAAAAGGCAGTGTGTATATTATTCTAGGCAGCAACAATGCACTGTAAGCCTAGACTTGCAACCAGGAAATTATGAGGTCAGGTAAGCTATGTGGGGTGCTGCAGCTGAACCCTTGAGCAAGGTATGTATTCTGAATCTCTGCAGTAAATATGAAGCAATGTAAGTTGATATGTTTGTAAAATGGTGAGAGATTGTAAAGGCATGTTGTGGATATACTGGGTACACTTCAGTATGGGCTGAGAGTATATAAGAGCATTTTCAAATATTTATCACAGCTGTTATCACAGACTGCTAAACTGGCAAATTATGTGGAATTGTAAACTTGTTTTTAATTTGAAGTTATAATGTTAAAACACTGTACAGCTAAAGTATCTAAAGTGTCGCTCTGGATAAAAGTGTCTGCCAAATGCCTGTAATGTAATGTAAAGTGTCTAGTCATCAATACTTTTATTTGAGAAGTGTGTGTGTGTTCTGAATTATGTGTTCAGTTCAAATGTGCTATGCCAATGGATACCAACATCTCTGCCTGCTTCTAAGTCATATTAAAAAAGTTCTGACATCCCCTGTTTTTCAAAGAAAATCTGAACAGATACAAAAAATCCACAGGTGCAGTGTGGGGCGACATAGTAGTCAGAGGGTTGCCGGTTCGATCCCCCGCCCTGGACATGTCGAAGTGTCCCTGAGCAAGACACCTAACCCATAACCCCTAATTGCTCTGGTGAATGCAAGGCATCAATTGTAAAGCGCTCTGGATAAAAACGCTATATAAATGCAGTCCATTTACCATTAACTATGCTTCAGGAGGAGGAATCCACTTGTGACTGGATACAGCACCATTGCCAGATGTCTCATTCCCCAACAAGTGATGGAAACCACTGAAAGTTTATGGAAATGTATGCAAATCAGAAAACTGCATAGAGGCTACTCCAGGAACAGTACAAAAAGGAATACAAATTCTCTTTATTTCTTTGCTTTCGTATGTAATTGGTGTGTGAAATGTAAAATGTTAGTTGAATGGTGCTCATTGCTGTCCTTTAAAACGCACTAGCATGGGAGGCTAGGCTTTGTGCAGCTCTTCCGCACCAAGTGGGGTTTTAAAACATTTGCTTGGAAGTAGGAATTGTCTTCAGTTCTTCTAGCTTGCAGCTACAATTATCAGCTTGACCTAGCTTCTTAAATACGTCAATTAGGGACAGTCATGGAGTTCCAATCACATGTGTTTGGAATTACCCTGCAGCAAAATTTATGTCACAGTACAAGTTCTCAGGCTGAGGTAGTCCCAGCATGCACAGAGACTTTATGCTCATTATGGCACACTATGGCCTCACCCTTATGGAAAGGTTAGGGCATAACAAGAACTGCATGGCTGTCACATGTCCCAATTCCATATTGTGTTTTCTTCCAGTGCTAAAGTGAAGTCATTAGTTGTTTGAGTGGACCAATTTAACACTTCCTTTAGCCTGTCACTGTTGATAATGAGAAAAAGACAGTGAACCCCATTGGCCATCAGCCAGTGAGGCTGGGGGAGGCACAACACTATTCTGGCCTCCACAGCCTTAATCCGCAAACTTTGGAGTGCAACTGAATATACTTTTAAATCCAGAAATTAAGGTGGCACTGGGTTGCCATAGGCTTTCTTAAAATAAGGCTAATTAAAATGTAATTGTAATTAAACTATGATAATATAATGTATACAGTTAATTTATTGTTTGAAGAATTGGTACATCCCTGAATAAGGGGTATTTCAGGCCCACTGGCAGACTGACACTAGACAGGAACTGGCTATGTACAGGACAGGGGCTCATTTCATGAAAGCGATTTGCGAGGATTTTCACTATTAATTACATATAGACATATTAAACCTTTTTTCTGAATTATTTGTCTGAGGCGCTGTTCTGAAAGCTGAAAGAGTATATGATTTTTCATGCAAAAATAAATGAGAATGGATAACCCTAGAAAGTACAAAAAAATAAGTTCTATGGAATAAAAATACGTTTTTAGGTGGGATACTGTGTAATAAGTGATTGAGGGGTGGGGAGGCACCTTTTATTTGACTATTTATTGCCCATTCTGTGGGTGCTGGTGCCCATACCACAAGGGGGCAGGAAGGATAGGGCTACATGGTGTTTAATATTTGCTAAAGAAATGAATTGTACTCATCAACATGTTTTACTTTTTAAGTTAGTTCAGTGTTTAATGTTAAACGTGTTCAGCTCATTTGTTTGCTGCATTGACACAACATCATCTTCTGGATGCTCCAGATGATTCATGTCCAGGGTGTATTCCTGTTTCTCAGCCAATGCATGCTAGATAGATTCCAGCACCCACCGTGACCCTGAACAGGATAAGTGGGTTAGATAATGGATAGACGGATGGATTTTTTGTCTATTTTGGAGCACTGAATAAACCACCTTTGCACAAATGTGCTATTTATAACTGTCCCATTTGTTTTTGGAGGGTTGAGGTTATGCCTGTTGGCTCAAACTCCATTACATGCTGGTATGCAAAAAAGGAAAACATATTTTTGCAATAGATTGTCTACAGTATATTTATGGGTCTGAGAAAATCTTGGGTTTGTTATCTTGCATGTATTTCAGCCTTCAAGGGGCTGATGTTTATTTCAAGTCATAAGTCAAACAGTCATTACGTATTTACGGAAATCAGATTAGTTAATCATTCAATTACCACTTTAGGAATGCCAGTGCAATTCTTATATTACGTGTCAAACTCAGTGTAGGGTATTACAATGTAGCAGTAAATTCTAATTCCCATATACACGATGAGAAATATTTTTTCTTTGAGCAGGTGAGAAATGATGATGTAAAATAAGAAACCTCTAAAATGTTAAAATATTGTAAAGTGAAAAATAAAACAAGATGTTTGCAAAAGTGTAAATAAAAATGGACGGTCTCTCCTTTCACTTTATGACACTGATGCGTGGAAACCTGCCTATAAGAAGATCTACTTCCCTGAGCATCATCAAAATTTGTAACAACAGACAAGTATCATTTGGTGTTTCCATATTGAACAATTTTTTATGTAAATATTTTTTCTGCTGAATCCCATGGAAGACAGTTGTTTTTCTTAGTGTGCTGTTCACAATTAGCTGTTGTAAAAGTCTGAAATAGAATCCAGAGTGGGGTTTAATCAGACTGAAAAAGTATTTAGCATCAAATATTCTGATATGTTTAGAATTTATGAGCTGATTGACTAATGTTTTGTTTTTAGTTTTTAGTTCAGGGTTGTATTATCTTATGAGGTTTTCTGTTACACAATGACTAGTGAGACATGGAAACGTCTTTTGAGACTAGCATAAGATTTGTTGCCTATCAGCTGATGTGCAGCTCCATAATGGACACTGCAATCAAGTTTCCCAAAAACCCACATTAGTAGACTATGGAAACTTACAACTTGGGTACCTGTTTAGTAGTACACATGAGTAGTACAGGGGATTGTACACATTTTTGTGTTTTTTCATATCATGTCCAATTTTTTTTCATATCATTTCCAATTACCACTTGTAAGGTTTTGTGAATTCTGCCTTTCTGAGGAATGTCTCCATTAGACTTGATCATGTACTGTATCTGCTATAATTTTCAATCACCCGATTAGTTGTCCTTGAAAAATTAAACGTGGAAAAAAAAATTGAAATCTAGATTCGCAGATATGCCATCAACTGTTTTAATCAGTAGTTTTTCTTTTAAAATCAGCAATCATAGCAAGTGTTGACTG